>NC_042616.1:406452503-406766936 GCF_901001135.1 Rhinatrema bivittatum | reverse complement strand
TGACCAACTTGATTCTGCTGCAGTTGAATGGGATGATGAAGCACCTCATGGCAAGGGTTCTGATGATTTGTTCACTCCACTAGGTTAAACTAGGACTCCATTCTGAGGGATTACCATAGCAAAGCTGAAGAGGAGATGATGGATGATACCATCCATCTCCTTAGTCAAAGAGGTGAAGAAATAATTTCCTCATATTTGAAATCCAGTCGAGCGACTGATGTGTCCTTTGACTTGGTGCAGGAAGTGGAACATCTTCTTCACAGACAAGAATGGGTTGCAGTTCCTCAATAGGAGGTTTATTGGAGATGACTAGAACTATGGAATATATTGGGTCTTGTATCTTCAAAAAGATTCTCTCCGCCATAATTCTTGAAGGAGTGAGAGCTCTTGTAATTGGAGGGTGCAGAGGCAACAAGTTCACTTCTGCATTTGATCTAGAGCAACCTGAATATACTATAGCTGTCTGGGTAATGTAGCATGATGACTCCAGTCCGGGGTTTGATGCATTGATTGTAGCACTATAGGAGCCTTGTGCTTTGATGGAGTCTAATATCTGTAAGCTGCAGAAGAATGCTGGTTTGAGGGGCCTCCCTTGAGCTGCATCAACAAAGTTGGTATGGAGTGGGGATGTATCATCAATGCATAGATTGGCTATATTGGGACTGTTGGTCTGGAAGTGGCTCCAATGCCGTGTGTGTTTTTGCTGTACATTGATGGATCATACAGTAGTAGAACTGCTGCATCGCAAGAATGGTGTGTTGAGGTATCGAGATACATTGAAAAAGTATAGGCCCTATGTACTGAGGGCTTCGATCTGTCAATACACCGGTGTGCCAATATTCTGCTACGACATGCACCAAGGGCGTCGACACATCTTGTGCTAATGGTGCCGATGTCTGTTGCATCGATGATGCTGATGCATCATGTTTAAGGATTTATGTTTCTTTGGCATAGGCTCCAGCCCCAGAGAGTGATGCTGCTTTTTCCTTGATGCAGGGCAGCTTGCACTATTCGACCCTACAGCTTTGGCTTGTGCCATGAGGGGAGATTTGGAGGAGATTGTGCTCAACTTTTTTTCCAGCAAGGTAGACACACTGCACTTCAGGAAGAGGATCAGATCCTCAATCCTACCTGCTCTGGAATGCTGGAAATGCAAGGACATCTGCCTATAGGCATAGCAGTTTGCTTGATCATGGTCTGGCCCAAGGCATCAATAGTACAGCTTGCTCCCATCCATGAATGACACTATCTTGCCACAAATACAATTCTTGAATCCATTCATGGTAGGTTTCTTTTTGTCAGACATGTTGAGGAGGCAAGTGCTTTAACTGTTTTTTATTAACACAGAAAAGTCCTGTTTGGGTGCTGCTGAAGCAGCGAGGCTACTAAAAGAAATAAGCACTGAAGAAAAATATTGAAAAATCTAGAGGAAATAAGATTTTAATGAAAAATATCTGGAGAGACTGAGTTAATGTCCATGCTTCTGCTTGGACAAAAAATGACTGAGGAGGCTCATGAGGCAGTACCTGCCCGGGAACTCTTGCACATGTTCAGTAGAGCTCAAAGCTCTTCTAGTTTGGAGACATGAGTCCATTCAGTACCACCAGATGATGTTACCCACATGTCATGGCTACTTCAGCCTGTTTACCAACTGAAAAACAAAATATTAGTAGCTTTTTGGTGATTTCATAGCCATATGTTTTCCATGTTTGGACAATATTTGTACAGATAACTACTTTTTCCTCAAATTACAGCAGTGAATTACTATTATTTGAGACATCACATTTGTGTATTAACTCATTTTGATATGAAAGCATCACAGTCATGTATTATTACTACTTTTAGGTGACAGTACAACTGCATATTATTATCATAGCCACAGCTATTTATTATTACTGTATTCTGGTGATATCCATGTATTATTACCATTGTTGTATCAAGTTGCATCTAGCTACTATCAGTTTTGTTTCCCTAAAGCTAAAGACAGTAATTATTAAATAATTAAGAATCTGTAGATAAACTAGACAACCAACACTCTCTACTATTTTATGTGCAGTAACAAATATGCAAATTAAAAAAAAGTGAACACAAAGCAATATACAAACAAAAATGTAAAACAGAACAGAATTTCATACCCAATGCAGAGATCAAAAGGCTTTTGTCTTTCAAACTTGCTTCTGAAAAAGTAATTTTAGAAAATAACAAACCAAATGAAATACAAAAAGAAAACAATGTGAGAGATGTCCCCTGCTTTTCTACATATCCCCTGCTCCAATGACTGCTCTTCCCATGCCATCACACCAGTAGTTAGTTGCTGTCTGATGCTGTCACATAAGAAGAAACACAGTTTGACGATCACAAGCTTTCACCACTGTGTTTCAGCTAAGAGGAGTAGTTTATTACTATTATTATTTCATTTAGAATGCTTGCAGTCAAATCCCATGAAATCAGGCAAAAATGCTACACAATTAGCAAACAGAGGAAAAGCAGAAGGATTAACAAGCAATGAAAGCAGATAAGTTTTAAAGCACAGTTTGAAGATTATGAAAGTGGGGGTGAGGCAGATGGAAACTGGTGAGAATGCTTTAAGAGAAGGGCAAGAAGACAAACAGCAGATAATGAGTAGACGCAGCAGATCAAGAAGTAGGGTTATCAGGAAAAGGAAGTTAGGGGTGTAAAGAGGAGAAGACAAAGTGTAGAGGAAGCGAGCTGCTTGCAAAAAAGCTGGAGATACCAAGTGCATGGTGCACTTTGCAAGGCACAGGATCTTAAGTTGGATGTGTAAATTCAAAGAAAGACATTAAAGAGCCACAGACTGGTAGATATATACAAGAAGTGAAAAATAGATGATAAGAAGGGCAGCTGCTGTCTTATGTACAGCCTGAAGATGTTTAAAGGAGGTGGGAGAGTAAACTAGCCAGCAAAGAATTACAGTAATCCACATGGGAAATGGCCAGCACATAGCTAAGAAGCAGAAGATGGGAAAAGTGGATAGAGAAGGAACAGCAAATCTTATGAATATACCGGTGAGATGATAAAAGCAGGTCTTAGTGACAGAGCTGAAGTAAGATGAAAAGGAAAGGGCTGAATGAAAAGTGGATTCAAAATTGTGAGCAGTAATGGTTGGGGGAAAGAAAAACGGAAGATGACTCAGAGAAGAAGGCAGGCGGTGACAGACGGGAAGCAGAAAAGAACAAGGCTTCAGATTTAGAGGTACTCAGCTGAACAGAGTGCACGTCCACTAAGGGACTACCATTAAGCACTGAGCAGAAAAGAGGGGAAAAAATGAAATTCAATACTGCATCAGTTTACAGATGATGGCAACCAAACCTAGAGATGGGCACAAGAATTCTCAGTATTTAGGTGTTTATAAAAGAGGAATGGGCCTAGCATGGAGAGCCCTGCATAAATTGAAAACTAAGCAATTGAAAGATGCTCCTTTTACAGGAGAGTGTGGTAAATTGTGCCAATACTGTATGGCCTGAAAAACAGACATGTATATATACTCACCCACTCAAAGGCCTAATCTAGGAGATCCCAATCTAACACTGTCCCAAATTCATTAAAAGATGTGACTAAATCTCTCAATTCAATACTAAATTGTATTAACCCATATCACAAAGAAACAGAGAAAGAAAGAATAGGACAACTGGATGAGGGAGAAAGGGAATAGGCTCAGAAATATTGTACCATTTTTAGAAGCATTTTTTCCACTTTCTCACCATAATTGTAAAACTACAACTCACTATTCTTGTTTAGAAAATACCAAAACTGCAGTCCAAACTATTTTTCCTACACTTTCTAGTAATATAAGGGCTGGCATGTTTGTAAATGTTGTCTTGCAGCTCTAGTCTCCTTAGTGAGCAGCCTACCACCTAGTACTGGATCCTAGGGATGTGCAGAGCAAAAGTTTAAGTTCATATGTCCATATGTCCAAAGGGGGTCCCATTTGCGGTCAATATGGACATAAACAGAATTCAATGAGTTGAGTATATGTCCATATGTGCAAATAAAAATTTAAACCCCTCACCCTCCTTAATCCCCCCACCCCCAAGACTTACCACAACTCCCTGGTGGTCCAGCGGGGTCAGGACGCCATTTCTGACCAACTTTGCAAGGAGCACGTGACGTCGGCGTCACGTCGGAGTGACGCGGCGTCACGAGATTCCCCGCGGGTTCGCGCCGGAACGCTCGTTCGGCCCAAAAGGAACTTTTGGCCAGCTTGGGGGGGCCTCCTGACACCCCAAGCTGGCCAAAAGTTCCTTTTGGGCCGAACGAGGGTGCCGGAGGGAACTCGCGGGGAATCACGTGACGCCGCGTCACTGCGACGTGGCGCCGACGTCACGTGATTCCCCGCGGGTTCGCTTCCAGGATCCTCGTTCGGCCCAAAAGGAACTTTTGGCCAGCTTGGGGGGCCCCCCAAGCTGGCCAAAAGTTCCTTTTGGGCCGAACGAGGATCCCGGAAGCGACCCCGCGGGGAATCACGTGACGTCGGCGTGACGCGGCGTCACGTGATTCCCCGCGAGTTCCCTCCGGCACCCTCGTTCGGCCCAAAAGGAACTTTTGGCCAGCTTGGGGGGGCCTCCTGACCCCCCCAAGCTGGCCAAAAGTTCCTTTTGGGCCGAACGAGCGTTCCGGCGCGAACCCGCGGGGAATCACGTGACGCCGCGTCACTCGGACGTGGCGCCGACGTCACGTGCTCCTCGGAAAGGCTTTCAGAAATGGCGTCCTCACTCCTCGCTGGATCACCAGGGAGTTGTGGTAAGTCTTTGGGGGGGGATTAAGGAAGGTGAGGGGTTTAAATTTTTATTTTGGATCAACAATCGCGATTTCCAACTTATTCAACATAGCTATGTTGAATAAGTTGGAAATCCGATTGTTTATGTCTTATCACTTTTTTAAGTTAAAAAAAAAAAAAGTAGCGTTTTACATTTATGTTCAATACGAATGCACACCCCTACTGGATCCCTTCCAGTTAACTTGCATCTATTTTAGTGTAGTTATGTTCTCTTGCACATCCTGTCTCCAGATTGGCCCAGTAGGGACCAGCCCTGAATGTCAGTTCTACTTCGCTCTGTCCTCAGCCTATGCTTCTGGCTGTTTCAATGCAGACTTTCTATTCCTGCCTTCTGCACCAGCCTCTCTGCTCCTGTCTCACTTGTCCTGCATTGTTCCTGCATTTGCCTGGACCCTGTCTGTTACTGGTTCCTGCTTCACAGCTCCAGTTCCCGGTCTGTTTGTGGGTCTGCCTGATTCTTCTTATAAACTGTTTCCTCTGGACTTTCTGGCTTCTAACTCTGGTCTGGCACTTGCATTATGAACTCGTTTTCTAAAGGTACTGTGGCAGCTTGTCTGCTTCCTAAATCTGGATGCATCCCTGCTGGTCATACCTCAGAAATAAACCCTACTAAATAATAGGGATGTGAATCGTTTTTTGACGATTTAAAATATCGTCCGATATATTTTAAATCGTCAAAAATCGTTAGGGCCACGATACAATACCAATTCCCCCGATTTATCGTCAAAAAATCGTAAATCGTGGGAAGGGGGAGGGCAGGAAAACCGGCACACTAAAACCCCCTAAAACCCACCCCCGACCCTTTAAATTAAATCCCCCACCCTCCCGAACCCCCCCCCCCAAATGCATTAAATTACCTGGGAGTCCTCCGTAGCGGCGGTCCGTGGCTAAATCGGGGGAAGGGGGAGAGCACGAAAACCGGCACACTAGATCGTGAGGTCTTCAGCCGGCGCCATTTTTCAAAATGGCCGCCGCAAAATGGCGGCGGCCATAGACGAAAATGATTCGATGCAAGAGGTAGTTCCGGACCCCCGCTGGACTTTTGGCAAGTCTTGTGGGGGTCAGGAGGCCCCCCCAAGCTGGCCAAAAGTTCCTGGGGGTCCAGCGGGGGTCAAGGAGCGATTTCCTGCCGCGAATCATTTTCCGTACGGAAAATGGCACCGGCCATAAGCGTATGGCCGGCGCCATTGTCTGTACGGAAAATGGCGCCGGCAGGAGATCGACTGCAGGAGGTCGTTCAGCGAGGTCCGGAACCCTCGCGAGATTTCCGGACCTTGCTGAACGACCTCCTGCAGTCGATCTCCTGCCGGCGCCATTTTCCGTACGGAAAACGATTCGCGGCAGGAAATCGCTCCTTGACCCCCGCTGGACCCCCAGGAACTTTTGGCCAGCTTGGGGGGGCCTCCTGACCCCCACAAGACTTGCCAAAAGTCCAGCGGGGGTCCGGAACAACCTCTTGCGTCGAATCGTTTTCGTCTATGGCCGCCGCCATTTTGCGGCGGCCATTTTGAAAAATGGCGCCGGCTGAAGACCTCACGATCTAGTGTGCCGGTTTTCGTGCTCTCCCCCTTCCCCCGATTTAGCCACGGACCGCCGCTACGGAGGACTCCCAGGTAATTTAATGCATTTGGGGGGGGGTTCGGGAGGGTGGGGGATTTAATTTAAAGGGTCGGGGGTGGGTTTTAGGGGTTTTAGTGTGCCGCTGGACCACTTGGTAATTTAAGGCATTTGGGGGGGGGGTTCGGGAGGGGGGGGATTTAATTTAAAGGGTCGGGGGTGGGTTTTAGGGGGTTTTAGTGTGCCGGCTCATGATTTTAACGATTATGACGATACTTTACACACACAAACGGCAACAATACGATTCCCTCCCCCTCCCAGCCGAAATCGATCGTTAAGACGATCGAGGACACGATTCACATCTCTACTAAATAATAAGGATGTAGAGCCAACATTTTTTTTTTCATTTTTTTTTGGGGGGGGTTTCTTCCATTTTTGTTATTTTGTTTCCTTTTAGCATGCAGTGTTTTGATTTAGTGTAAACTGATTTTTTTTTAATGTACACTACAAAAATTAGTGTGCACTAATAAAAACAAAATGAAAAAATAAAGAATGCATATTTCTACTAAATAAGGATTTATCTGGTGACCAATTTACAATTTTCCATGATCCAGTACTCGTACAATTGGCACTTGAGTCAAATCAGCCTTGGCAGGCTATGGCAGTCCATTTTACTTATTGCATCTAGGGACTTAACTTGTAGTTCTAACTTTTTCTGAACTCCCCCCAAAACAGAAAACAAACAAACCAGGAGTTCAAATCTGTAGATGCAATAGAACAAATCCAAGACTGGTTTGGTTTTCCAGGATTGATCTGAATCAGGTGGCAACCCAACCCATCAGTTGAGAAACCCTGCTCTTATTTACAAAAAAAAGGTTTGTACCTGTAGATGATGAGAAGGAAGGTACAAAGAAGAAAGAGAGAAATGAAAACAGATAGCGGGGATCAGTGTTTTAGTGTTGGATAAGCAGGTTGTCCTGGAATATATTTCAATTCCCTGCATAACATCTGAAGATTAGCATAAAGTAATAATTTTTCTCCTTCACCAGATCCAGTGACCTTGTATAGGGATTATCCGAAGCTGCAGCTACAGACCCAACAATACTGACTCTATATAACCAGAGAGCCTTAACAATTCTACCCTAGTTCCAATGAAACTAACCAAGGATAGTGACATAATTTTATTATGAGATGTTGGGATCCTCTTTGAACAGAAATTGGTAAGCAATGCGGAATATAAATGATTGTAAATCATACTTAAACAATAGATGTTTCCAGGTACAAATAAAAAATACACTTTCAGACAACGTCACACTGCTAACTGGTGTCCCACAGGGATCAGCCCTATCTGCAACACTCTTTCATTTACCTCCTCCCAGTATGTCATTTACTAGCAGGACTGGGAATCATACACCACATTTACACAGATGATATACAATTACTGTTACCCATTCCAAACACCATCCAAGAAACAATGAAACCAACTAACCAATATGTATCTAGAAATAATCAAACAGCTCCTAAACCAGATAGAACTGGTAATAAACATTGACAAAACTGAATTCCTACACCTTGAACGTAAAAACACATACCAAACACAACCAACATTCACAATCAAAAATATTCAAACCGCTGAGTTAGCAATAAAAGTTAGGAATCTAGGAGTAATAATTGACCCTGAGCTAAACATGAAACAACACATCTCACAGAAAATAAAAGAAGGTTGCGCAAAACTAATGATCCTGAGAAGACTAAAACCTCTACTAAGGATTAACAATTTTCGCACAGTTCTACAAGCAATGATATTCGCAAGCACAGATTATTGTAACTCCCTGCTTTTAGGACTACCTCAATCTACAATTCGGCCTCTGCAAATATTGCAAAATTCCGTGCCAGAATTTTGACTGGCAAAAAAAAGAGTGACCATATTACAGGAACACTTGCTGAACTCCACTGGCTTCCAATTGAACAAAGAATACAATGTAAGGCACTTTGTATAATCCATAAACTAATCCACGATGAAAAAGCCGACTGGCTTAACACGGCACTGCGCGTGCATGTACCACAAAGAAACCTGAGATCTGCAAAAAAAGCTCTACTAACTGTCCCCTCTGTCAAATCAGCACATCTCATGCAAGTAAAGGAAAGAGCACTGTCACTGGCTGGTCCCATACTATGGAACACCATGCCACTCGAAATAAGACTACAGAGAAATTTGAAATTATTCAAAACTAATCTGAAAACCTGGCTTTTTAAACAAGCATTTTATAAAGATAAAGAGGAGAAAAATAGTTGATAGATAAGGATGCACCAAGCTAGAAGTTGTTATTAGTAACCTACAAAAGCATATTAATTAGGGATGTGAATCGTTTTTTGACGATTTAAAATATCGTCAGATATATTTTAAATCATCAAAAATCGTTAGAGCCGCGATACAATAACAATTCCCCCGATTTATCGTCAAAAAATCGTAAATCAGGGGAAGGGGGAGGGCGGGAAAACCGGCACACTAAAACAACCCTAAAACCCACCCTGACCCTTTAAAATAAATCCCCCACCCTCCCGAACCCCCCCAAAATGCCTTAAATTGCCTGGGGTCCAGAGGAAGGATCCCGGTGTGATCTTTTACTCTCGGACCTCCGGTGCTTGTAGAAATGGCGCCGGCGCTACCTTTGGTTTTTCCGTACGGAAAAATGATTCGCGGCAGGAGATCGCTCCCGGACCCCCGCTGGACCCCCAGGGACTTTTGGCCAGCTTGGGGGGGCCTCCTGACCCCCACAAGACTTGCCAAAAGTCCAGTGGGGGTCCGGAACGACCTCCTGCAGTCGAATCGCAAAATGGCGCCGGCCGGCGCCGCAAAATGGCGCCGGCCGTAGACAACACGATTCGACTGCAGGAGGACTTTTGGCCAGCTTGGGGGGGCCTCCTGACCCCCACAAGACTTGCCAAAAGTCCAGCGGGGGTCCGGAACGACCTCCTGCAGTCGAATCGCAAAATGGCGCCGGCCGGCGCCGCAAAATGGCGCCGGCCGTAGACAACACGATTCGACTGCAGGAGGTCGTTCTGGACCCCCGCTGGACTTTTGGCAAGTCTTGTGGGGGTCAGGAGGCCCCCCCAAGCTGGCCAAAAGTCCCTGGGGGTCCAGCGGGGGTCCGGGAGCGATCTCCTGCCGTGAATCATTTTTCCGTACGGAAAAACGATTCGCATGCAGGAAGTCGTTCCCGGACCCCCGCTGGACTTTTGGCAAGTCTTGTGGGGGTCAGGAGGCCCCCCCAAGCTGGCCAAAAGTCCCTGGGGGTCCAGCGGGGGTCCGGGAGCGATCTCCTACGCTCCTGACCTCGGGGGACAAAAAACAAAATGGCGCCGGCGCTACCTTTGACCTGTCATATGACAAGGCAAAGGTAGCGCCGGCGCCATTTCTACAAGCACCGGAGGTCCGAGAGTAAAAGATCACACCGGGACCCTTCCTCTGGACCCCAGGTAATTTAAGGCATTTTGGGGGGTTCAGGAGGGTGGGGGATTTATTTTAAAGGGTCGGGGTGGGTTTTAGGGTTGTTTTAGTGTGCCGGTTTTCCCGCCCTCCCCCCCACTGGACCCCAGGTAATTTAAGGCATTTGGGGGGGGAGGTTCGGGAGGGTGGGGGATTTATTTTAAAGGGTCGGGGTGGGTTTTAGGGATGTTTTAGTGTGCCGGTTTTCGATTTACACAATTTTCACGATATTTAAAAAACCCAAACGGCGACAATCCGATTCCCTCCCCCTCCCAGCCGAAATCGATCGTTAAGACGATCGATCACACGATTCACATCTCTAATATTAATGTTAAAATCAAACCACCTAATTTGTTCCTAACAATCAGGATTAACTTACACACTTAGTTTATTATTTTAAATTGTTACCGTACTATGATGGCACATGATTAATTTGTAATCTATACCACCCATATTTCTCTTTATTGTGCCCTTCTGTAAACCGTTGTGAAGGTTATTTAACATAACAACAGTATAGAAAAGGTTTTAAATAAATAAATAAACAAACAAACAAACAAATAAATAAATAAATAAATAAATAAAATAATTTAGAATGAACACATAGACCTATCAATCCCTCTTCATTTCCCCTCAAACTCAGATTTTAGATTTATTATACTGACCCAAAATAAACAAAGAGTTGGGGTCGATCTTGTATTCTGTCTGGAAGAAGGTTTCAGTCCCATTGGCGCTGGCGTGCAGTACTTCAGAGAGTGCTGCACTCAACCGATTCACGTTCACGTCAGCCAGTCGATTCTCTGGAACTAGCAGTTCAATCCAGAAGAAAACTTTCAAGCTTCCTTCCCTGGCAAATGGCAACAATCAAGAGCTTTAGTTCTTAGTGATTTAATACTTTTTCCTTTACGCGTATAACCCAACATGTATAAGAAAATAAGAGACATGAGGAAGGACCTATGATAATCTTTTTATTCTGTGGTACATGAACATGGGCAATGATCACCATGTATTTCTAGAGTACCCAGGCATGGGCATGGTGGTCACTTTCTTTTTGGGATACTCCAGCATAGATATTGCCGACCCTGTTGTTTTGAGGTACCTGAGCATAGGCTCGTGCACAAACAGATAGTGTCGTTTGTCAATGGTCAGACAACAGAGTGTCTGGAGATAGGGGTCAGAACACAGAAACACCAGATTGCTGGTCCTGTGTTCTAGCCATTAGACTATTGTTTCTCAGCCCAGTCCTTGGGGCACACCCAGGCAGACAGATGTCCAGGATACCCGCAATAAATATGCATGAGATAGATTTGCATACATTGGCCGTAAGTGCATGCCAATCTATCCCATGCATATTTATTACGGATATCCTGAAAACCCAATTGATTGGACTGGGTGGCAAATCCCTGCACCAGATTATGCTTCTCTTTCAGAGCAGAAAAGGAAAAGAAACCCAACACAAAATGGCAAGATGACACCCTATGCAAATGTTGGCCTAATCAGTTAAGTCTTGCATGCACCAAAAAAGCAAAGGGCAGATCTGACCATTCAAGGTGACCACAGACTTACAAATATTGCTAAATAAGTGCATTTCTCACAATGCTTCAGGAAAGCAAAGGGGCATACTGCCAATAAAAAAAGGTAGCACCTTACCCAAATGCATATACTTTCGTGGAATTGAAATAGGAGGGCAGATCTGAAGACTGGACCAGATTAGCCACCTGCAATATATTTAATAGTTGCTGTTATTCAATTTTGGCAATTGTTCCCCTGTTATCTGATTGGTTAAAAAATGAGTCAACTGACATTTTTAAGACTATAAAGTGATTTCTACAAAAAGCAGTGCACAGTGCTTTGTCAATGTTGTTACTAGGTAACAGAGCCTAATTGAGTTCAAAGTTAGCAAAACATGGGGTGTGGTGAAAACTGCCAGGGTCAGGATGAATTTCCGACCTATGACATACTGAAGTAGACAGGGACAGAGAATTTTTATCTTATATTTCTGGTTAATATTTATCTAGTCCTTGGAATCAAAGTGTAGAAAGTTTTATATAAAGTTCTTTAAAATAAACAAAAAAGCCTGGCTTATTAATTTGTATCTGATGTTATTTAACCATGGTGCAGTTCTGCCCAATTGAAGACGTGTGTTTGTTTTTCCTAACCTCTTTCTGCTCATTTCTGGGTGTTGGGGTGGGGGGGGAGGGAGGATTTGGGGTATTGTGGCCCCTTCCAAGGCACCAATGATTTCTTCATGGCAGACGCCTGCAGAGGGTTTGCTATTGCCTTTTGCAACCATCTGAAGCCAGTATTTGTCTAGCAAGCAAGGATAATCAGGCCTGATGATGCTTAGTTTCTGAAATCTAATAAATTCAGACTCTCTGAGGCTAGTGCTGCTAGGGAGGAAGTACATACAAAGAGAATATCTGGAGATATTAGCCTTTTGCAAAATTTGCTTCAATAAAATATATATTTAGTGATATCATTCCATTTTACTTGTTTCCTGTTGTGGAAAAAAAATGTGGAATGACTTTTCCCTGTCCCACATAAGTTCTCTTAAAGCTACTTGTTGCGCACGGGGGTGGACCGTTGTCCTGGGACAGTGAAGGAATGCCTCCTGAAAGGGAACAGAAGGTAACTGCCCCCAGGGTGCGGAGCACTGGAGGACACAGAGGCTAGGATGAGCTTCACCACTGGAAGCCCGAGGTCCCCCCAGGAGGAGATCGTAGGGACCCGGGCCGCTTGGACTTAGGTGGGCCTCGCAGGGCTTCCTGAGAGAATGAAAGTCCAGTGTGCCCACGGACACAGGGGGAGCGCGATCAGGTTCGAAGTTGGAGGCTGGTTGGAACAAGGAGAACCAGAACAGAGTTGGTGATGACAAGGTGAGGAACAGAGCCAGAATCTGGAGACAAGGTCAGGCAGGCAAAGGTCAAGATCCAGAGGTCAGTCTGAAGAATGGTCAGTAAAGCAGGGGTCAGGTACTGGAGGTCAGACGAGGTCAAAGGCAGGCTGAGGTCTTGGGGCAGGCGACAGGCAGGCAGGCAGGTCAGGAGCAAGCTGAGGTCAGTACCAGTAAGACAGTCCAAGGGTACTACCTGGCTAGACAGACAGACGAACACAGGAACAAGCAGGACTCAGGAACTAGGATGCAGGAACAAGTTAGGAACAGAACTGGAACAGAAGGATCCTGGAATGAGATTAGGAACAGGCAAGAGCAGGAACAAATGCAGAGGCAATCTTAGAACAAACCGACCCGATTGCCAAGGCAAGGAAGCAAAGACAGGAACTTCCTATATTGAGGGATCAATCAGGGCGCACCGCGGAGCTAAGACTCGCCCTTGGCCCTACATGAGTCCAGGCAGTCCGCGCGCATGTGGAGGGGCATGGCTAACATGGCAGAGGACACCGAGCCTCGGCGTGAGGCCTGGCGCACGGGGGAAGGCCGGCGACCGCCGCCGCAGGACGCCAGGGCCTGGCAGGACTGGCAACTACCGCGAGAGACATCATCCCAGGACCCGCTGTGGAACCAACGCGGGCGGGGCACGTAACACTACTACCCAGTTCTTTGCATCTGATCCTGCTCAATACTCTTATCCTCTACTCCCTTCTCCATATTCTGTGCCAGTCTGTCACCTCTCCAGCGTTCATAAATATATATTCCACATATATACTAGAGATGTGAATCGTGTCCTCGATCGTCTTAACGATCGATTTTGGCTGGGAGGAGGAGGGAATCGTATTGTTGCCGTTTGGGTGTGTAAACTATCATGAAAAATCGTTAAAATCGTGAGCCGGCACACTAAACCCCCCTAAAACCCACCCCGACCCTTTAAATTAAATCCCCCACCCTCCCGAACCCCCCCCAAATGCTTTAAATTACCTGGGGATCCGGCGGTGGTCCAGAACGGCGGCGGTCCGGAACGGTCCCCTCAATAGAATCGTGTTGTCTTCAGCTGGCGCCATTTTTCAAAATGGCCGCCGCAAAATGGCGGCGGCCATAGACAAAAACGATTCGACGGAGGAGGTCGTTCCGGACCCCCGCTGGACTTTTGGCAAGTCTTGTGGGGGTCAGGAGGCCCCCCCAAGCTGGCCAAAAGTTTCCTGGGAGTCCAGCGGGGTTCCGGGAGCGATTTCTTGCCGCGAATCGTTTTCGTACGGAAAATGGCGCCGGCAGGAGATCGACTGCAGGAGGTCGTTCAGCGGGGGGTTCCGGACCGCCGCTGAATGACCTCCTGCACTCGATCTCCTGCCAGCGCCATTTTCCGTACGAAAACGATTCGCGGCAAGAAATCGCTCCCGGAACCCCGCTGGACTCCCAGGAAACTTTTGGCCAGCTTGGGGGGGCCTCCTGACCCCCACAAGACTTGCCAAAAGTCCAGCGGGGGTCCGGAACGACCTCCTCCGTCGAATCGTTTTTGTCTATGGCCGCCGCCATTTTGCGGCGGCCATTTTGAAAAATGGCGCCAGCTGAAGACAACACGATTCTATTGAGGGGGCCGTTCCGGACCGCCGCCGTTCTGGACCACCGCCGGATCCCCAGGTAATTTAAAGCATTGGGGGGGGGGGGGTTCGGGAGGGTGGGGGATTTAATTTAAAGGGTCGGGGGTGGGTTTTAGGGGGTTTTAGTGTGCCGGTTTTCCTGCCCTCCCCCTTCCCCCGATTTACGATTTTTTAACGATAAATCGGGGGAATTGGTATTGTATCATGGCCCTAACGATTTTTTGACGATTTAAAATATATCGGACGATATTTTAAATCGTCAAAAAACGATTCACATCCCTAATATATACTGCACATATATAACTGCACACATAAAACATATAACATCTTCACGAACTAACATGTACTGACCCAGCACAAATCAGTTTTTATATAGCAACAAGCTTTTCTTAAATAATACAATTTGAGGGGAGATCATTTTATACTTTTATGGATGGGGAAATGTTTTGTTGGAACCCCATTCAAAGTGGAGATGCTGCCTCTGCTGTTCATGGCTGCTGGTGGATTCTCGGATAGTCATCCCCTCCATTCCGCCTCCCAGCTGGGTGGGGTAGGGAAGAAAATAGTGGGTTGGTTGTAAAAGCAAAAAAATATTCAGAGGACATTCTTAGCCCACCAGTTTCTTCTTGCTTGGCTGTGATTGCCTTTGTCCTTGGCTATATTAGTATATGAACGTTGATGAGCAGCGGCAACAAATCCTTGTATTCTCCTTGCAGGAGGGCAACAGGCTTATTCCCACTGTCGTTTAAGGGTGTAGGAGGCATCTGAAAATGTATGAATAAAGTCACTGCAAAAAGAGAATCTGTTGAAACGGAGACTTTACACCCAGGCAGAAAAGCTTGTGGAAAATTATTACATCAGCAAATTTCCCCACTACAGAATAGGAAGGCGAGCTATCAACAGCATTTTCATCAGGGAAAGCAGTGCTTTACCTGTGGCAATGTGTTTTTAGAAAAACTGCCCATCTGACATGCACATAAAATTACATGAATGAGACCTGTACATGCATGCTTTTACTCGCATTTGGGAGAGATATTCAGAGGATGTGGGGTCTGTGTTGAGTTTTCCTGTTTGTGCATAATTATTGATTCTTTAAAAGTGTGTACATAAATTTTTACAGCAAAACTATCCACACTAAATACCAGGTATGCCAAGGGTTAGAGAAGCAGAGAGAACATGAAGAACAATGCATGTCTTGTCTAGACTGCAAGCTCCACGTAGCAGGGCCTGCCTGTTATATGTGTTTATACAGTGCTGCTATGTAACATCGACTATGGCAAAGGAAAATTGGTTCTTACCTGATAATTTTCATTCTTGTAGTACCACAGATCAGTCCAGACTCCTGGGTTTTGCCTCCCCTCCAGCAGATGGAGACAGAGAAGTTTTCACAAACTCTGCCCTATACCCTGAGGTACTACCCACAGTCCGTCAGTATTACTCAGTAACAAAGCAGAATGGATCAAAACCCAATTAAACATATACAATAAATTCAATCTCCAAACTGGCTCACTAAACCCCAAAAAGGGAACAGAAACCAAGGAACACTATGAACAAATTGATCTTCAGATCCGAAAATGAAAACACATACAGAACGAGCGGACTTTCCATTGCCTCTTATGCATCAAGTGGGCGGGACTCTGAACTGATCCATGGTATTACAGGAATGAAAATTATCAGATAAGAACCAATTTTCCTTTCCCTGTACTTACCTGGATCAGTCCAGACTCCTGGGATGTACCAGAGCTCTCTTACCTGGGATGGGATCCGGAGAGCACTCCTTCTCCAAATTCCCCTGAACTCAGATCCTGAACATCCAACCGATAATGCCTTGCGAACCTGTGTAAAGACTTCCATGTAGCCACTCTACAAATCTCTTGGGGTGAGATTTGTTGGCATTCCGTCCATGACGCTGCCTGCACCCGTGTAGAATGTGCCCGAAGACCCACCAGTAAGGGCCTACCATGCAGCAAGTAAGCTGAGCTTATAGCCTCCTTCAGCCAGTGGGCTATTGTAGTTTTTGAAGCCATATTACCTCTCTTCGGACCACTCCACAGCACAAAAATATGGTCTGACAAACGAAAAGCATTTGTAACCTCCAGGTATTGCAGTAAAGCCCAATGAACATCCAACTTCCGCAAGTCTCTTGCGAGAGGATCCGATCGGTCCAAATCTGGAAAAGATGGGAGCTCCACTGACTGATTCAAGTGAAAAGAAGAGACTACCTTTGGAAGAAAAGACGGGACCATCCATAAGGAAATCCCTGACTCAGAAATCCACAGGAAAGGCTCCCTGCAAGACAACGCCTGAAACTGACATTCTTCAAGCCGACGCAATAGCTACCAGAAATATCACCTTCAATGTGAGATCTTTCATCATTGCCCTCTTCAAAAGGCAGAGCACACAGAGCTGTGAAAACTAAATTCAGACTCCATGAAGGACAAGGTTGTAGGATCGGATGTCGCAAGTGCTTTGCCCCCCGAAGAAAACGAGCCACATCCAGATGCGCCACTAACGCAACTCCTTGAATGGTACCCCGTAAACAACCAAGAGCTGCCACTTGCACCTTTAGAGAACTACACAACAACCCTTTAGCTAGTCCAGCCTGCAGAAAACACAAAATGTCAGACAACGACGCCCGGATTGGGAACACCAATGCACCAGGCTTCAAATACCTTCCACACCCTGACATAAGCTAAGGATGTGGAAGGTTTGCGTGACCTTAAAAGGGTAGTGACCACCACGTCTGAATACCCTTTGCTTTTCAAACATCACCTCTCAAAAGCCATGCTGCTAGACAGAAGTGATCCGCCTCTTCCAAACAGACGGGACCTTGGTGACGAAGAGCCAGGAAATCCCGCAGACGTAGAGGGTCCGCCAGGTTAGGCTGAGCAGATCTGCAAACCATGGGCATCTCAGCCACGCTGGGGCTACTAGAATCACCTCCGCCGGGTGGAGTTCTATTCGGCGGAGTATCTTTCCGATCAGAGGCCAAGGAGGAAACACATACAGCAACACGTTGATCAGCCAGGGAAGCATCCTTCCGGACCCCCGCTGGACTTTTGGCAAGTCTCGTGGGGGTCAGGAGGCCCCCCACAAGCTGGCCAAAAGTTCCTGGAGGTCCAGCGGGGGTCAGGGAGCGATTTCCCGCCGCGAATCGTTTTCGTACGGAAAATGGCGCCGGCAGGAGATCGACTGCAGGAGGTCGTTCAGCGAGGGTTCCGGCGCCTCGCTGAACGACCTCCTGCAGTCGATCTCCTGCCGGCGCCATTTTCCGTACGAAAACGATTCGCGGCGGGAAATCGCTCCCTGACCCCCGCTGGACCTCCAGGAACTTTTGGCCAGCTTGTGGGGGGCCTCCTGACCCCCACGAGACTTGCCAAAAGTCTCCGTTTTCGTACGGAAAATGGCGCCGGCCTGGCTGATCAACACGTTGATCAGCCAGGGAAACATCCTTCCGGACCCCCGCTGGACTTTTGGCAAGTCTCGTGGGGGTCAGGAGGCCCCCCACAAGCTGGCCAAAAGTTCCTGGAGGTCCAGCGGGGGTCAGGGAGCGATTTCCCGCCGCGAATCGTTTTCGTACGGAAAATGGCGCCGGCAGGAGATCGACTGCAGGAGGTCGTTCAGCGAGGGTTCCGGCGCCTCGCTGAACGACCTCCTGCAGTCGATCTCCTGCCGGCGCCATTTTCCGTACGAAAACGGAGACTTTTGGCAAGTCTCGTGGGGGTCAGGAGGCCCCCCACAAGCTGGCCAAAAGTTCCTGGAGGTCCAGCGGGGATCAGGGAGTGATTTCCCGCCGCGAATCGTTTTCGTACGGAAAATGGCGCCGGCAGGAGATCGACTGCAGGAGGTCGTTCAGCGAGGGTTCCGGCGCCTCGCTGAACGACCTCCTGCAGTCGATCTCCTGCCGGCGCCATTTTCCGTACGAAAACGATTCGCGGCGGGAAATCGCTCCCTGACCCCCGCTGGACCTCCAGGAACTTTTGGCCAGCTTGTGGGGGGCCTCCTGACCCCCACGAGACTTGCCAAAAGTCCAGCGGGGGTCCGGAAGGATCTCCTGCCGTCCAATCTTTTTCGTCTATGGCCGCCGCCATTTTTCGGCACCATTTTGGAAAATGGCGCCGGCTGAAGACGACAAGATTCAGGAGCAGGAGCCCGTTCCGGACCGCTGCCGTTCCGGACCGCCGCTGGACCCACAGGTTATTTAAGTTATTGGGGGGGGGGGGGTTCGGGAGGGTGGGGGATTTAATTTAAAGGGTCGGGAGTGGGTTTTAGGGGGTTTTAGTGTGCCGGCTCACGATTCTAACGATTTATCGTTATAAATTGTTAGAATCTGTATTGTATTGTGTTCCATAACGGTTTAAGACGATATTAAAATTATCGGACGATAATTTTAATCGTCCTAAAACGATTCACATCCCTAGAAAGCAATGCTGATTGTAAAGGAGAAAATGAGCAAAGGCCCATGGCTCCAACTCTAGAGTGGAAGTCATCGATCCCAGGACCCTTAAGTAATCCCGTACTCTGGGAGGGTGTTTGGCCAATAGGTCCTGAATCTGACCCTGCAGTTTGCAAATATGGTCCGCAGTAAGGAAAACTCTCCCCTGCTGCATGTCGAACAACGCCCCCAGAAATTCCAAGGATTGAGAAGGAAGCAGGCGACTCTTGGCCATGTTGATCACCCAACCGAGTGACCTCAAAAGCTGCAGCACTCTGTGAACTGCCGACTGGCAAAGCACTTCTGATCTGGCTCGAATCAGCCAGTTGTCTAGGTAAGGATGTACCAATAATCCTTCCCTCCGAAGTTGCGCTGCCACCACCACCATTATCTTGGTGAAAGTCTTGGGAGCGGTGGCAAGTCCAAAAGGCAGAGCCCGAAACTGATAATGATGACCCAGGATGAAGAACCGTAGGAACCTCTGGTGGGTTTTCTGGATGCCGATATGTAAATATGCCTCCATCAAATCCAGCGACACCAGAAACTCTCCCTTTCTTACTGAGGCAATAACTGACCTCAGAGTCTCCATATGGAAATGAGGCACCCAAAGGCATCTGTTGATTCTTTTTAAATCCAGGATGGGATGGACAGAATAGTAGATAGAATAGTGGCATTTCCTCTGTTCCACAGACAGAACTGGCATAATGGTGCCCAGCTGGAGGAGGCACTGTAACTCCTCATGTACTGCCTTTCGTTTTTCCTCGTATGCGCATGGGGAAACTAGAAACCTGTCCCGAGGACGGCGTACAAAATCTAATGCTATAACCTTGTCTTATCATGGGGAGGACCCACTGGTCTGATGTCACCTTGGTCCATTCCTCGTAAAAAAGGGATAGTCTGCCCCTCACGACCGGCCCCAAGGAATGGAACAGCTGTATTTCATTGAGAGGACTTGACTCCAGGGACAGACTGGGAATTACCGGGTCTACCGAACCGGCAACCTCAAAAGGACTGAGACCATGTCTGCTGTCTGTTTGAACCTTGCCTAAAGGAAGGACCTGAAGACCTGGATGGTCGAAACCTCCGATTTCCCCGGAAATGAGACCGAGCAGCAAAGGAGCCCCTTGACTTGGGACGATCCTCCTGCAACCTGTGTACCTTATTCTTGCCCAGGGATTGAATCATGTCTTCCAAGTGCGTTCCAAAAAGCAACTTGTCCTTAAAAGGCAACGAGCCAAGCTGAGCTTTTGACGAAATGTCTGCAGACCAATTCCTCAACCACAAAAGTCTGCGTGCAGGTACGGCTGACACCATGGACCTGGCCTAAGTCCGTAACAGATCATAAAGCGCATCCACACTATAAGCGATTGCTGCTTTCAGCTGACCGGCTTGGAGAGCTTCTCCCTCTGAAAGACCTTCATTGGCCTGTAGTTGCTGCACCCAGAGAAGGCCTGCACGTAAGGAAAAACTGCTGAACATAGCTGCACGCACTCCCAGGGCGGAAACCCCAAATATCTTCTTGAGCTGAAGTTCCAACTTCCTATCCTGCAAGTCTTTAAGGGCTGTCGCCTAGGTCACCGGGATGTTGGTCTTTTTGGTGACCGCCGACACCGCTGCATCCACCTTGGGAACTCAGAGCATCTCTAAAGCTTCCTCTGGCAGAGGATATAGCTTATCCATAGCCTTACTCACCTTCAAGCCTAGGTCTGGGGTATCCATTTCCTGGAAGAGTAAATCCATTACTGAGAAATGAAATGGGAAAGAGGTGGTGGGGCCCCTCAGGCCCAACAAAACTGGATCCATAGCCCCCAGCTTAGCTTCCTCCAGCAGCACCTCTAGACCTAACTCCCTCAAAATTGTGGGGATAAGCAGCCTCAGTTCCTCCTTTCTAAAGAGATGGGCCACCTTCGGGTCGTCCCCTTCCACAATCTGGGAACCATGTACTGCGTCCAGTAGCTGATCTGCATCTCCATCCAGCCCTGTTAGGGGCTTGGACTGCAAGTCCTGGTCCTCCTAGGAATCCAAATCTATTTGATGCACAACGGACCTTAACTGCCATTTAACCTTTGCAGGACCAGAGCCCCCTCTGGCCCTGCTCAAGCCCCCCACGGACCTGGACCTCTTCCTGGAAGATTTGCAGGGACCTAACTCTGTAAATTTCTCCTCAATCTGCTTCTTCCCAGATTTCTTGGCCTTAAAGGCCTTATGAAGAAGCAAAACAAATTCTGAGGAGAAGAAAGATGAAGAGGAGGAGTCCAAAGCCCCCTCAGGGCTTTCCTCCATGTCTGGAGCATCTGGGTCTGCTGGTTCTCCTCCATGGATGCCATTTGTTGTGGGGATAGGGCGGGAGGTAAAATCCCCTCCCCTATCGTGGCCCTCGTGGCTTCCCTAAATGTGCCCAAAATGGCTTCCGTTCCCGTGCTCAGCGGGAACGGATCAGCTGTAGCAGATTGCGGTGCAGCAGGCCTCGAGGAGGCCTTGCGGGTACTGTGCCGACCATCCTGACCAAAATGGAGGGTCCCTCCCCCCTGGTGATACAACCCGAGCAAAGACTGTTGTGAGACAGGCGCGCGCGCCGAGCCACACACACGGCAAGCCAAACTCCGGGGTATCGTGGACTTCCGAAAAAAGCTAAAGAAACACGGCGAAATTGACAAAGACCAGACCGGCCGTAGCAAGGAGGGAAGGGAGAGTCAGCGCTGCAAAACAAAAAACAACCTGCAATTTTAAAAAAAAAATTTTTTTTACTACAGAATTAGCATGGCAGATGTCCTTAGGTCCTGCTCCTTCTGGGGTGAGTGAGCCTGGCTCCCTGGTATCACACCCAAAGCTGCTCTCACTTGGTAACAGAGCCTTTGACCCCTACCAGCAGCTGCCTGCAACACCAGAAGAGATGGTCCCCTCAGGACCTCATAAACCCCTGGGCAGCTTTGATTCCTCTTTGTTTTGTTCTTTTTTTAAATCTAATTTTAATGGTAAAGAAACAAACCCTTTCTGTCTAACTTCCTATCTTTTTTTTATTTACACTAGAGAATCAGAACAGAACAGCCAAGCATCTTCCTGGCTTTTGCAGTAGCTTTATTCACTTATTTGGCCACCTTAAATTCATCAGATACAATCACCCCCAGATCCCCCTCCTCTTTTCTTCTTAGAAAAATTGGCAACAGTAAAGAAATTAGATTGAGCACTTGCAGTATCGATGAAGAAATGAGTCATCACAAGCCACACATACATGGCACTTTCTCAGCTGAAATTTGCTCACTGCCACAGTCATCAAAAAGGTGGTCAATCAATTTCCTCACAGGATAAGGATTCAACATACAAGAAGATACAACATAGGCAAGACTTAGACATTCACTTACAAATACACATAAATGCAGACGCAGCCATTGAAATATCTGACCATTTATGAAACACAATACTTAGGGCATCTGTGTACAAGACCCTCTATATCATGTCCCTAGGACTTTGACAGACTCTAGATTGGACAGTTAAGTATGGAAGAGTTACATGTCCTTCAAGCTGAAGCAGAGACCTGCTTATGCTCCACGGGAGGAATCAGACATTCTTAACAGAACATTATTCCATTCACTCAGTCTAACACCCTGATCCTGATTATTGGGCCATGGGTTATAATGAATCCAACTTATAAGAGAGAATAACTTTCATCCTGCTCATTGCCATGATGGAACTATCACTGAAGTAGTTCTCTGTGACCATGAGATTCATCTTAGAAACCAAAACTAAGGTAAGACTGACCATCAAGGAGAGGAATATATAAATCAAAATTAGATCTGAAAATACCTGGCCAAGTTTTCTTAGCTGAGAGCTTAGTGACCTGTTGAGGCCTTGTGCAGGTCACCTCTATAACTTGTCTGCAAAGATGAAAGTCTTGACAGAGCTTCTATACTGCTAGTTATCTTCCAAATTTGAGTGGGAACATGATTAGCATTAGTCAGTCCTATGTCTCTAGATATGTCACGTCTTTCTAGGAGTGAAGATTTCATGGCAAAAGCTAGAGTCTTTGTAGGCAACGATACATTTTCAAGGAAAAATGTAGAAAGCAAGCATTGTTTTCTTCATATATTCCTTCTATGAGGCAGCACTATCCTACATCTCCCAGTATACCTAGTTCCCCTCATCTGATCCAGCTATCAGACAGAACATATTAACATAGTAAATAATGGAAGATAAAGACCTCAAATGGTCTATCCAGTCTGCCCAGGAATTTTACGCACTGATGATTTATCAAATAGCTATTTTTCTAAGGATTATCTGGGCTACTGAGTACAATCATGTAGGCCTGGGTCCCAGGTATAATGGAATTATTTAGCATCAGTCTGACTACCCTTTTGCAAACTCAGAGCTCTCAAATGACACACCCTACATGACTGTACTGTAGATTAAAGGTTTACTTTATCATTGGCACAGCCGCAGCCAGGCAAGTCTCAGAGGTTAATATGGTGTCCATCTCCTCCTGGGCCAATTCCAATATTCCTGTTTAGCCCAGCATAGCATTATTTCACCGATTGGCCCTTCACTGACAGTTGAAGGGCCAATCCCCCTTCAGAACTCATTTCTTAATGGGGTTGGCCTTTCATTGTCAGCTGTCAGTGAAGGTCCAATAGTGAAGGAGTGCAGTGAATAAATCAATACATAAATGCTGAGAGCTCTCAGAGCTCATGGCTCTTATGAAGTGAGTGGGCAGAGGTAAAAGGATTTTCACAATATTGTGTTGATATTAGCAGGGGAGGTGAGATCAGTATCATTGGGGATGCTCATTTTTTTCAAGAGATTGAGGAGAAGAGGGAAAAGATCGGCTGCTGCTCAGCTGCTAATTTTTTTTTTTTTAATGCTATCCAATTAACTTTAGGACTGTAATTTTTTCAACCAGAGTTAGCCAACTATTGCTGAATATCAGTGTTAGCTGGGTAAATTTAAGCCCTGGCCCTGGCACGTCCCATCTGACTTTTTTTTACTCGGCTAAGTTTTAGCCAATTTGCCAGCTAAGTCCACAATTTAATCAGACAAACACTTTTGAATATCAAGACCAACATATTTTAGTAATGTTTTGGAAGTGTTTAGAGAAGGAGAAAGAAGGAGAAAGAAGGAGAGAAGACTTGAAGATGACCCTCATGGTTATGGGCTAAGGGGACAGGGAGAATGATAGTGTTATCCACAGAAACTAGAAAAGAGGGAAGTGGGGATGGAGAAAAAAATAAGAAGCACTGTTTAACTGTGCCAACTGTTTAACTCCCTCCCACCCTGCCCCTTACCCGCCCACCCTTGGGTTTGTTCTTCTAATATAGTCTGCCTGGATATATAATTGGAAACAAGATAATTTGAAATTCCTTAGTGGTTCTCCATCAAATCAATTGAGCAAAATGAGGACTATCCAATGTAACAATTGTGGAGGCTTTATCTTGAGGCAAATCATCTGGAAACTTAGGGCTTGCCCCATTTGTTCGGAACTCTCTTCCATGAAAAAGGAGTTGGCTCAAGTTAAAGCTGAATTAGCTGCAATAAAGAAAGTATCAGAAACCACCAAGAAATCCTCACCCACTTTACAGTATTCAGGAATCATTTTACCATTACCACAGAAAAATCAAAGACCAGAAAAAAGGGGTTTACAGTGGGCTCAGGTAGGATAAGAATTGTGACCCAAAGACTTCACAATTGTGCAGCCCACATGTCTCCCCCCCCCTCCATATTTCCCCCCCCCACACACACACACACTCACACACACTTACACAGAGCATACAAGAACCCAAGAACAACTGGATTATAGTGGGGTCTGGTAGAGTAAGACCTGTGATGTGGAGACACACACTCTCTCAAGTGACACAAGTACAAAATGCCTTCTCTGTATTAGATAATGAAGAAGCTCATGTGATAGAGATTGAAGAGATCTGAAAAGAAAGAAGAAACCCAATGCATATAGAAATTCCATAATACAATCAATAACCATAAGAAAAAGCTCCTTGTGCTGAATGATCCAGTCATCAGAGGCACTAATTTGGGAACTCTTTTTGTGGGAACCACTAAAGTTAAAAAACATCCAGAATCATTGACCAGTAGAAATGCTATTCACATAGTCAAAACGATCAAAGAAGAAATCAAAGACTCTAAAGTTTATATTATCATCCATCTGGGAACCAACAACCTTGCTAGAAACAGCATGCAAGTGGTACAGAGAGATTTCCAGTTTCTGGTGAAGCAAATTAGTCACATGGCGAAAACTATTGCCTTTTCAGAAGTATTATGTGTACATGGAAAGGGGAAATAGAGGCTAAGCCATATAGAAAACTTCAATGCATGGCTCAAAACTTGGTGTAAGGAACAAAGTTTTGGATATGTTGGAGGCTGGGGTATTTTATGGAACAGTAAAAGGCTCTGTGTCAAAGATGGCTTACATCTGTCAGTGGCAGGAAAAAGGATCCTAAGAGATAAATTCAAATCCTATGCCTTAAGGTATTTAAACTAGACGATGGGATGGAAGAAGGAAATTAGAATGTCACCCCCCCCCAAATACAAATACAAAGGAAATGAGTGAAATGGATAACAAAAGTCATCTGAATAAGGCTCAAAAGAAATTTAAAAAAAGCAGTAACCTGAACGAGAAAAGCTGGAAAACTACGAGCACAAATGCTCATAGTCTGGGCAATAAAATCCCAGACCTGCAAGCCCTAATGGTGGAGGCAGACTTGGACACTGTTGCTGTCACGGAGACATGTTTCACGGAATCTCATGATTGGGATATGGCCATATCAGGTTATAACTTGTTAAGGAAGGACAGAGAGGACAGAAAAAGGGGAGGAGTAGCTCTTTATGTCAAAAACAATATCCAAGCAACTGAGCTGCAAGGAAGATGGAGTAAAGAAGAAGCATTATGGGCTGCCCTAAAAAAAGATGATGGTACATCCATTTTTACTGGAGTGGTTTACAGGTCACCGAATCAAATGGAAGAACTAGACAGAGATCTGGTTGAAGACATCCAAAAGGTGGGAAAAAAGGGTGAACTGGTGATTGCTGGAGATTTTTATCTGTTGGACGTAGAGTGGAAAATCCCTTCTGCAGAGTCTAACAGAAGAAAAAGATAGTGGATGCTCTGCAAGGGGCTCTGTTCAAACAAATGGTAATGGAACCCATAAGGGAGGGAGCTATACTCGATTTAGTGCTCACTAATGGGAATACATGTCTCTAATGTCCGGGGAGGTGCCCATCTTAGCACCAGTAATTGTCAAATGGTATGGTTTCATATCGCAAACAGGATACAGAGAAGTCACAAGAAGATCTGAGTTTTACATTTCAAAAATATGGAGTTTGTTGAAATGGGGAAGTATCTGGAGGGAGAACTAGACGTCTGGGAGAAAATGAGAGATGTGGAGCAACAGTGAACCAAACTAAAAGGAGCAATTACAAAGGCAACTAATCTATATGTTAGAAACGTAAAGAAAAGCAAGAGAAATATGAAATATATAAAATAAAAGCAAAAATAACAGTGTTCAAGAAATGTAAAGGATCACAAAGGGAGGAACACAAGGAAGAATATCTGGTGAAACTGAGGGAGATGAAGAAAGTAATTAAGAAAGCAAAAAGTCAAGCAGAAGAAAGGATTGCCAAAGAGGTAAAACGAGGTGAAAAACCAATTTTCAGATACATCAGAGAAAGGAGAAAGGTCTGAAGTACTTTAGTGAAATTGAAAGGTGAAAAGGATCAATGTGTGGAGAAAGTCGAAGAAATGGCAGAAATATTAAACAAATACTTCAGTTCGATGTTCACTAAAGAAGACAATGGAGAAGAACTGTTGCTAGTTAACAAGAAAATGGAGGGGAATAGAGTAGACGAAACCCCATTTAAAGAAGAGAAAGTATGGGAACAACTGGGAAAACTGAAAGTGGACAAAGTTATGGGGCCTGATGAGGTTCATCCCAGGATACTGAGGGAGCTCAGAGATGTGCTGGTAGGTCTGCTGCATGACCTGTTCAATTTCTGGAAATGGGAGTGGTGCTGAGTGACTGGAGAAGAGCAGCGGTGGTTCCACTTCACAAGAGTGGGAGCAGAGAGGAGGCTGGAAACCACAGGCCAGTTAGCCTCACCTCGATTGTGGGAAAAGTAATAGAGGCACTGCTGAAGGAAAGAATATTAAACTATCTACAGTCAGAAAAATTGCTGGCCCAGAGGCAGCATGGATTCACCAGAGGAAGGTCCTGTCAGACAAATCTGATCGACCTTTTTGATTGGGTAACTAAGGAATTGGATTGAGGAAGAATTCTGAATGTCATCTACTTGAATTTCAGCTAAGCTTTTGATATGGCCCTGCATAGGAGGCTTGTGAATAAAATGAGAAGCTTGGGAGTGAGCGCCAAGGTAGTGGCCTGGATTACAAACTGGTTGACAGATAGAAGACATCGTGTGATGGTAAATGGAACCTACTTTGAAGAGAGAGTTTTGTTAAGCCGAGAGCCACAAGGATCAGTGTTGGGGCTGGTCCTGTTCAATATCTTTGTGAGAGACATTGCGGAAGGGATAGAAGGTAAAGTTTGTTTTTTTGCAGATGATACTAAAATCTGCAAGAGAATGGACACACCAGAAGGAGTAGAGAGAATGAGAAGTGATTTAAGGAAGTTTGAATGGTGGTCAAAGATATGGCAGCTGGGATTCAGTGTCAAGAAGTGCAGAGTTATGAATCTGGGAGTGTGATAATCCAAAAGAGCTGTATGTCTTGGGGGGGGGGGGGTGAAGGGCATGTGCCCGGAGCAAGAGAGGGACCTTGAGGTGACAGTGTCTAGCGATCTGAAGACGGCAAAGCAATGTGACAAGGCGATAGCTAAAGCCAGAAGAATCCTGGTCTGCATAGAGGAATAACAAGTAAGAAAAAGGAAGTGATAGTCCCTTTTTATATAGGTCCTTGGTGAGGCCTCACCTGGAATATTGTGTTCAGTTCTGCAGACCATATCTCAAAAGGGACAGAGACAGGATGGAGGCGGTCCAGAGAAGGGTGACAAAAATGGTGGGGGTCTCCATCAAATGACATGAGGAGAGGTTGAAGGACCTAAATTTGTATACCCTGGAGAAGTGGAGGTGCAGGGGAGATATGACGAACAGAAGAAACAAGGTCGGTATATGGAAAACTTTATTCCGACAAGATTCGAGCCCGACTCTGGCCGAGTTTCGCTCTTTTTTGAAGAGCTGCCTCAGGGGCTACTAAAATTCAAATTAAAATGAAATAGAAATTAAAACACACATATACAAATCAAACAACATACATGAATGTGTGAAAAATGTAGACAATTAAAGACATAAGAATATAAATTAAAATACAAATAAATAAACAGTAATTCACATATTTTTACACAAAAACATATATATATGTGTGAAGACATCATAATGGCGTATGCGCAGACTAAAAAGGGAAATGCAAAAAGAACAATGGGATATATCGGCAAATCAAAGGAATTTAGTGTCTATGTAGAACCATATAATTTAATATTTAAAAGATTATTAATCAATTTGGTAAGGATAACAGTGAGTGTGGTAATCAATATTTTAGAATATAACAACTCGATGTTAGTGCAGAGCATATCAGCAGATAATATTATTTAAAAAATGGAAAAGTTGACTAAAAAAGGTAAAAATCAGAATAAAACAGAATGAGACAATAATTAAAATAATAAAAAGAAGCGCTTACTACATGTCAGCTAAGTAGAAATTGAGAAGTATTGATTCCTGATCTTTCAGTCAATCTATATATACAAATAGCCTTTGTATTTGGTTTGTATCCTTGAAATAATAAAATAGATTAAGAACAAAAAAAAAGTCAAAATAATAAAAAAATGATAAAAATGCTGGTCCTATGCCAATAAATAATGTTAAAATATATGAATTGTTGTAACCAATTGTGCAATTCTAGTGTATCTAAACATATCCAAGTATGCAATGGCTTAGATCTTTTCGTGGTTTTGAAATCTAGTGGAGTACAAATGTGCGTATTTCAATTGTTAGCAATGTTGAAATTACTGGCAGGTCAGTATATACTGATGTATCTCCTTACTGGATGCCGGCTAAAGTGGAGAAAAAACCTAAAAGAGCACAAGGAGCGTTAATGCAATCCTAGTGTATCTAAAACATCCTGATGTGCAATGGCTTAGAACTTCTCATGCTTTTGAAATCTAGTGGAGTGAAAATGTACATATTACAATTGTTAACAATATTGAAATTACTAGCAGGTAGGTGTATATATAAAGGTAACCTCTTAATGGATGCCAACTGAAGCAGGAAAAATTAAGACAACCCAAGGAGTGTTAATGCACAGAACTCAATTATTATGAGGTCTGTAAGTGTATACATATATCAATGTGTCTGAACGCATGTGGACAACCACCCTTCTCAAATCCTGCATACCTCAGTATTGCAGCTGCTTATGTAATCCGGACCATAGACTCGATCCTCTGGCTGGGATATATTAATCACAAAAATCTTTTAGACCAAGAATATTATTAACGTTTGTTCTGCCGGACCACATAGACAAAACTGAATCCAAACATAAAGTAAATTTGAATAAAGTCCAAAAAATTAGGACCTTACTAGCTCATATCTACTCAATTCATTTGCTGCAGAAATCTGAGAATTATTGCAGAGAAAGTTTAAAATAGAGTCAAAGCTATATCTGATTCTATACTTAAATACCATGTTCCTATTCATTTCATTTTATACGGTACCCCTGATACTATAGTCTTATTTTTATAATTTCAACCTTTATTTTTTAGTTTGAAACAATTTTTATTATGTGCAGAACCAGACAACCATATAAGCGAATAGTAAATATTTGAGACAGTATCTGCGCTTTTAAGACCCCAAGGTAGGCCTGTAATATAACCTTGTTTTTTAATACTTTCTACACATTGGGGCGGATTTTCAGAGCCCTGCTCGCGTAAATCCGCCCAAAACCGGGCGGATTTACGCGAGCAAGGCCCTGCGCGCCGGGAAGCCTATTTTACATAGGCCTCCCGGCGCGTGCAGAGCCCCGGGACTCGCGTAAGTCCCGGGGTTCTCGGAGGGGGGCGTGTCGGGGGCGTGTCGGGGGGCGGGCCCGGTCATCGCGGCGTTTCGGGGGCGTGTCGGCAGCGTTTTGGGGGCGGGTACAGGGGCGTGGCTACGGCCCGGGGGCGTGGCCGCGCCCTCCGTACCCGCCCCCAGGTTGCGGCCCGGCGCGCAGGAGGCCCGCTGGCGCGCGGGGATTTACGCCTCCCTCCGGGAGGCGTAAATCCCCCGACAAAGGTAAGGGGGGGGTTTAGACAGGGCCGGGCGGGTGGGTTAGGTAGGGGAAGGGAGGGTAAGGTGAGGGGAGGGCAAAGGAAAGTTCCCTCCGAGGCCGCTCCGATTTCGGAGCGGCCTTGGAGGGAACGGGGGAGCAGCGCGGCTCGGCGCGCGCAGGCTATACAAAATCGATAGCCTTGCGCGCGCCGATCCAGGATTTTAGTGGATATGCGCAGCTCCACGCGTATCTATTTATTTATTTTATTTAACACTTTTCTATACCGACCTTCATGGTGGAGACCATATCAGGTCGGTTCACATCGAATAGGGGAACTAAACCAAGAACAGTAACCAAAAACAAAAGGTTGAACATGAAAAAGCAAAGTTACATTTAACAGGGAAATTAAACTTGGAGGCATAGACTGCTGGAAGGAAGGAAAGGCTAGAGATAGCGGAGAAATTATTAGAATAAACAGAGCAGTCAGGAGGCTCTTATCTACTCTCTTATCTACTAAAATCTCTTATCTACTAAAATCTTATCTACTAAAATCTCTTATCTACTAAAATCCAGCGTACTTTTGCTTGAGTCTGATGCGCAAGCAAAAGTAGGCTGATCGCGCTTCTTTTAAAATCTACCCCATTGGTTTTATGTCCCTGCTTTTAGTTATTTCTATATTTTTAAATTATTTTTCACTAATAGTAACAACTTTTTATATAAGAAACCCCTGGGACTTATGTTTGTTTTTGGAAACCTTTTCTTTAATATTTTCTATACTTTGGTTTTATATCCTTGATTTTATGTGAATTACTGTTTATTTATTTGTGTTTTAATTTATATTCTTTATGTCTTTAGTTGTCTACATTTTTCACACATTCATGTATTTGTATTTCATTTTAATTTGAATTTTAGTAGCCCCTGAGACAGCTCTTCAAAAAAGAGCGAAACTTGGCCAGAATCGGGCTCGAATCTTGTCAGAATAAAGTTTTCCATATACTGACCTTGTTTCTTCTGTTCGCTATACAGCCATCTTGGATCGACTTCCGATTTGTTTTTTGGGTGCAGGGGAAATATGATACAGATCTTCAGATACCTGAAAGGTTTTAATGATGCACAATCGACAAACCTTTTCTGTTGGAAAGAAATAAGTAGAACTAGGTTTCACATAATGAAACTCCAGGGAGGATGACTCAGAACCAATGTCAGGAAATATTTCTTCATGGAGAGAGTGGTGGATGCCTGGAATGCCCTTCTGGAGGAGGTAGTAAAGACAAAAATGGCGAAAGATTTCAAAGGGGCATGGGATAAACACTGTGGATCCCTAAAGGCTACAAGATAAAAATGAAGAAAAGAGTGTATGGGGGAACTTGCTGGTGTGGTGGTTACTACCCTTAACCAATAAGCCTTCATACTGTTGATGCAACCCCATTATTGCTCTCTGCTTTAATGACAGGGGGAAAAAAGGAAAAGGGGATTTAGATTCAGACAGCAACCAACAAAGATGAAGTCTGCGAAACAATGCGACAAGGCGATAGCAAAAGCCAGAAGAATGCTGGGCTGCATAGAGAGAGGAATATCAAGTAAGAAAAGGGAAGTGATTATCCCCTTGTACAGGTCCTTGGTGAGGCCTCACCTGGAGTACTGTGTTCAGTTCTGGAGACCGTATCTACAAAGAGACAAAGACAAGATGGAAGCGGTACAGAGAAGGGCGACCAGGAAGGTGGAGGATCTTCATCGGATGACATATGAGGAGAGATTGAAGAATCTAAATATGTACACCCTGGAGGAAAGGAGGAGCAGGGGTGATATGATTCAGACTTTCAGATACTTGAAAAACTTTAATGATCCAAAGACAACGACAAACCTTTTCCGTCAGAAAAAAATCAGCAGAACCAGAGGTCACGAGCTGAGGCTCCGGGGAGGAAGACTAAGAACCAATGTCAGGAAGTATTTCTTCACGGAAAGGGTGGTGGATGCCTGGAATGCCCTTCCGGAGGAAGTGGTGAAGTCTAAAACTGTGAAGGACTTCAAAGGGGCGTGGGATAAACACTGTGGATCCATCAAGTCTAGTGGGCGTAAATAAAGAGGAGGCAGCAAAACACTGCACGGAGCGGCAGTAGCCACAGAGGCATTCACGGAGCGGGATGCCAGTGGACAGTAGTTGGTGTTCCACCTTCAGGCAGCAAAACACTGCATGGAGCGGCAGTTGCCACAGAGGCATTCACGAAGCGGGATGCCAGTGGCCAGTAGTTGGTGTTCCGACTTCACGGAGCGGAGGGATGGAGGGCTGCCATCTCCAAAAAAAACCAAAAACAAAAAAAAACCCAAACAAACAAACAAAGCAGGGGTGGGTAAGAGTATGGGGCAGGGGTGTGGCCTGCTTGTTGCGGCGGTTGCTACCCCTGATTGAGCTGGATGTTCACTGGGATGCGGATACGGCGCTGCTCTCTGCATTGGTGGAAGGGTGGAAGGGAGTTGGGGCCGAAGGGTGCTGGAAGCCAATAGTGACGGGTGGGAGGGGGAAAAAGGGGGGGGGGGGGGAATGGATAAACTGCGTGGCTTGCTGGGCAGACTGGATGGGCCGTTTGGTCTTCTTCTGCCGTCATTTCTATGTTTCTATGTTTCTATATTTTACGGTCTGGGAAAATCATGGGCGTAACTTGCTGATGCGGCTGTTACTAGGGATGTGCAGAGGGATGCCATACGTTGCATTTGGGATTTGGATTCGTCGGGGCGCAGATACATTGCATTTGGCTGTATGGCGCCCCGATACGTTAATACGTTGATTCCTATTTGTTTCCCTGCTAAAGTTAAATTAACTACAACCCCCCACCCTCCTGACCCCCCACCCAATGCTTACCAAAACTCCCTGGTGGTCCAGCAGGGGGTCCGGGAGCCATCCCCTGCACTCACACCCTCGGCTGCCGTTTCAAAATGGCGCCGATAGCCTTTGACCTACTATGTCACAGGGGCTACCGGTGCCATTGGTCAGCCCCTGTCACATGGCCATTGGCGCCATCTTGTGCTCCTACCATGTGACAGGGGCTGACCAATGGCACTGGTAGCCCCTGTGACATAGTAAGGGCAAAGGCTATTGGCGCCATTTTGATTACTGGCAGTTGACGGCCCGAGTGCAGGAGATCGCTCCCGGACCCCCGCTGGACTTTTGGCAAGTCTTGTGGGGGTCAGGAGGGTCCCCCAAGACTTGCCAAAAGTCCCTGGTGGTCCAGCAGGGGTCCAGGAGTGATCTCCTGCACTCGGGCCATCGGCTGCCAGTAATCAAAATGGCGCCGATAGCCTTTGCCCTTACTATGTCACAGGGGCTACCGGTGCCATTGGTCAGCCCCTGTCACATGGTAGGAGCACAAGATGGCGCCGATGGCCATGTGACAAGGACTGACCAATGGCACCGGTAGCCCCTGTGACATAGTAGGTCAAAGGCTATTGGCGCCATTTTGAAACGGCAGCCGAGGGTGTGAGTGTAGGGGATGGCTCCCGGACCCCCTGCTGGACCACCAGGGAGTTTTGGTAAGTCTTGGGGGGGTCAGGAGGGTGGGGAGTTTGTTTAAATTGGCTCCTTTAGGCTGCCGAATAATTCGGAGAATATTTGTTGTATTCATGGGGAATTGCGATACGTTTCGCTTCCCCACAAATACAACGAATAGGGCCCTATACATTGCGGATTCCCAATTCGTAGGGAACGAATGCACACCCCTAGCTGTTACTACCCTTAACCAATAAGCCTGATGCTTTGGATGCAACTCTAACACTGCTCTCTGCTTCAACAGGAAGAGGTGACAGGGAATTGGACTCAGACAACAGCCAACAAGGGCCCTGACTATTTTTTGATGCAACTTCAACATTGCTGTCTGCTTCAATGGCAAGAGGTAACAGGGAATTGAACTCAGACAGCAACCAACAAGGGCACTGAGTTTGACGGTTTGGGAAACTATGTAAGGGGGTGACCTGTATGGCGCAGCAGATGCTACCATAAGCTTGCTGGGCAGACTGGATGAAGTTTGGTCCTTTTCTGTTGTCACTTTCTATGGTTCTATGTTTCACTGTTTAACCAATTTAAAGTTTAAGGTGGTGGTGGTCAGACATGCAGGCTGCGATATGAGATTGAATTCTTGATTACAGTTGTGGTGTAGAGAGGTAGATCTGAGAATCATCAGATGGCACTGAAAGCCATGGGAGGAAATCAGAGCACCAAGAGAATGAGTATATAGAGAGAAGAGACACATGGATAGGGCCCTGAGGCATATGGATTGATAGTAAATCAAAAATAGTAGGATGGTGGTAGAGAAGGATCCACCAGAGGATACAGCAAAAATGTGATGGACGATGTAAGATATTAAACAACTATCCATTTTACAATGCAATTGTTTGATATATGGTAGATAAAGTAGAGAGCAATCCACACTACACTGCAATCCTTATAGTAAAATCAGTTCAAGTAAATAACTTTTAGTTGTCAGTTTACATAATGTATTTATATGTTGAACTAAAAATGTAAGTACATTTTTGCATTCAGTTTAACAATATCAGGTATTCTGTAGTTAAGAAAAAGAACAATTACAATCTGTTGTGGTGCAGCATAGGAATGTGTCCACCCACCACCAACCTGCCAGATGGACCCTGTTAGTTTCTGGGGTGGTATAACCTGCAAGTGCCTGCTAGACTACCTTGTAGCCTTCAGGGTTTCTAATTGAAAAAAAAGGTCTTCATTCCTCATCTTCTTCCTCTGGCCTGTTAATGATGGCATAGTCATGGAGCAAGCTCTGTATCAGTTTGTAACAGACCTGTGTGAACTCCATCTCCCTCTGGAGCAGGATGCCCTGGTGAAGAGAATGATGGCCTTGATGTAGCAGAGAAGCCTCCAAGTCTTTTGAATGACTGTCCAGGTGGGTGGGAACATTTCATAGTTGATCAATGTGGGAATCATTTACATAACTTGGAATGAAGTTTCCAAATTCCATCTCCATTGTCTTTATTTATTTATTTATTTATTTTATTATATCCAATGTGAAAAGGTACTCCCAAAATGAGTGAAGGTTTGTCTCTTCTTATGTGCAAATTCTTGGGCAATGCCCGTAGTTTCAGAGGCTTCTTTCTTGCATGAATGCCCTTGTGAATAAGCTACTCTGCATGATCAACAATGTGATTTTTTGTATTGGTTCATAATTTTCACAAATGCAATGTTCTGCCATGCCCTGGTGCAAGTGGCTTCTGGAAAGTTGGTCACACCTTATGGATCAGCATGTAGATGTTTCTTGATATCCATAAGGCTGGTGTGGCATGTCATAGTTCAAACTCCTTCACAAACAGCTCTACCACCTTATAGTATAGAGGGAGTCCACTTGTAGAGTAGTGAGCTGTCCCACTTGCCTAGTCCAGCTTCCTCCAGGAGGAAGAATTTGGACATGAGGTATCCCATTTAGTCTTTGGAGTTTCTCCTCAGGGTGATTCTGATGCAGTTGCCAACAAAGTAGCTTCAAAACATGATGGTAGGGTCAGAGACTGCTTTACCCCCTTTTAGGTACTCTGTGAACAAAACTGAACATTTTATATAATCCATCTTGGAATTCTAAATGAAGAAAAAGGCACTAGTGTCACTGATGCCAGAGGCCATGTCTGCAATACATAACGAAGAATGGAGAGAGCCTCATTCTTGAGTTCCAGGACCTTTTCCTTGATGCACGGTTTCCTCAGTCTGCACAGTCCCAGCTTCTGATTCATGAGTTTCTCCTGCCAATACTTTTAAGTTGCTTTGTCTCCTCCAAATCACTCCTCCAGGATCATGATTAAATCTGGGGATGGAGAATAAATTGAATGTTGTATCCCAGTCTCAAAAATGCATAGTCTCCAACTTCCTGCAGTTCACTCTTGATCCCAAAACCCTTCCAAAGTCATCACATATCTCTGCTAATCTCCTTACTGAGGCCCAATCTGTGCAAATGATAGTGAAACTATTCATGTAGAATGAACATTTCAAATGCAGTCTTTCTTGGGTGCCTGGTATCCTTCTGATTCCTGAATTTCATCCAATGTGTTTTGTGAAGAGCTTTATAACACAAATAAACAGAAGATGTGAGAAGGAATAGCCTTATCTGACCCCTCTCCTTATGGAATAAAGGCCATTTTTCAAACATTAAAAACTGGGATGTCAGCATATATCATCTTGGTGTAACTACAGAGCAACTTGCCCATCCTTAATCTGTGGAGCAAAGAAAAATTATGCCATAGGTGATCGAGAGCTCTTTGCCATTAAATCAGCACTTGAAGAATGATGACACTTATTGGAAGGAGCGAAATATACCATCACTATCTATACCAACCATAAGAATGTGGTGTATCTCTCTCATGCACAATGCCTGAATCCACAACAAGCTCGTTGGGCCTTATTCTTTAGCTGCTTTAACTTTAAGCTGCATTTCTGTCCAGCCGAGAAGAATCAGCGATCTGATGCCTTATCAAGAAGCTTTGTCCCCAATGACACTCCTGACCCACCTCGTTATATTATTGACCCAGCCTGGATTATGGTCACCACTACTTTTAGAGCCCCAGTAGGAAAGATGGTCATACCCAAACGACTAAGGGAAAGAGTCCTTCGTTAGGCTCATGATTCTCATCTTGCGGGTCATCCTGGACTTCAGCGGACTAGAGAACTCCTTTCTCATCATTATTGGTGTCCTCAATGGAAAAAGGACACTAAGATTCGTAGAATCCTGCCCTATGTGCGCGGCCCACAAACATTCCTGGACTCAACCTTGGGGGTTATTACAACCTTTCCCAATACCCGACAAACCATGGACTCATATTGCCACTGATTTCATTATGGATTTGCCTCCATCAGAAGCAAACAATATTATCTGGGTAGGGGTTGATCTATTTTCGAAGATGGCTCACTTTTTTCCACTCCCTGGGTTGCCAGCAGCACCAGAATTAGCTTGATTATTTGTTCAACACATCTTCCGAATTCATGGACTCCCTCAACATACCTTATTGGATAAAGGAGTTCAATTCACCACATGTTACTGGAAGGATCTTTGTAAAACGTTTGGGATACAACTCAATTTCCCCTCAACCTATCACCCACAGACTAATGGGTTGGCAGAATGGACTAATCAGTCGCTTAAGACCTTTCTACGATGCTATGTGAACCAATGTCAGGATGACTAGTCTTTATTACCTTGGGCAGAGATTTGTCACAATAGCCATGTTACATAGGCTACTGGAATATCACCCTTTTAACTGGTCTTCGGACGTCATCCTTGGATACCGCTACCCATTGCCACATCCTCGTCTTGTCCCGCAGTAGACCTGGCCACTCAGAACTTGAAGGAGTTATGAGAAAACACTCATGTTCTTTTACAGCAGGCCGCAACCAGGTCTAAGAAGACGGTAGATAAAAATGAAGACCAGCTCCTCAGTTCCACCCAGGAGAGCTAGTTTGGTTAAGCATTGTAATCTCAGACTATGCATACCTTCTTTAAAATTTGCTCCCAGGTTCGTAGGGCCATTCCCATTTGAAAGGCAGATTGGGGAGGTTATGTATTAGCTTCGGTTACCTCCTACACTTTACATTCATGATGTTTTTCATATATTCCTATTTAAACCTGCAGTTCTGTCCTGGCCATCTAGAAAACCTAAACAAGTGTCACCCGTGATAGTGGAGGACACACAATATGAAGTAGAAGAAATCTTGGACATCAGGCAAAGAGGACGGACACTTCAATATTTAATTTCCTGGAGAATTCATGGTAACCAGCCAGTAACATTCAAGCCCTTCAGTTAATTCATGAATTTCATCAATGCTTCCCTCTCAAACGCAGGCCAAGGAGGCAGAGGAGACGACCTTGCAGGGGATGTAATGTTACGACATAGGCTCGTGCCTGTTCTCCACCGATGGCTCCCCGATGCAGCAGGGGCACTCATCAGTGGCATCCTCGCTGCACCGCGTGGCATAGCACGTGTAATGTCTTGGCCCCTCCCCCCGCAGCATGTCAATGTTCTTCCCGAAGCTCCCCACACTAGCGTGGGAAATTGAAAGTATTTAAACTCAGCCTTTCAGCACAAGCCTTGCCTCTACTATAGAAAAATAGAAACATATAAACATAGAAATGACGGCAGAAGAAGACCAAACGGTCCATCCAGTCTGCCCAGCAAGCTTTCACATAGGCTTGCTTGTGCTAGTGCTGCTTTGTTCTGTGTTCCCTCAGTGTGCCTCGAACCCTGCCTGGACTGGATTCTTCTTTATCTGCTGCCTACCTCTGACCCTGGTTTGGACTTGGATTCTGTTTTGTCTGCTGTCCGCCTCTGACCCTGGTTTGGACTTGGATTCTGATTTGTCCGTTGCCCGCCTCTGACCCTGGTTTGGACTTGGATTCTGTTTTGTCTGCTGCCTGCCTCTGACTCTGGTTTGGACTTGGACTCTGCCTTTTGCCTGCTGCCTTCCTCAACTCCTGCCTGGACTGGGTTCTGCTTGCTGCTGCCTGCCCTGAACCCTGACTGGACTTGGACCTCACTTAGCACTCCCACCTGGGCGTCTCGGCAGCCTTTGCTCAGTCCCCAGATTGAGGTAAGACTGTTACACCATCATTTGGGTCCACGCATTCTAACAGTATGTTAATAAAAAATCAAACCGGGAAAAGAAAAAAAGACCACTGAGCTGGCCTGGAATTCATATTGCGCGTGGTCTTTAACAATTCTAAATTTTTTGGTCTGTAAAAACTTGACCTTGATGACAAGCCCTTCTAGAAGGTGACGTCATTCTTCGAAGGTGGATTTTTATAGCCGGATGTTCCTTCCTTGTCATAGACATGGTTATTCTTCTCAGCAGTGGTACAAGAGTAGAAGACACATGGGTGAAAGAGGTTTTTAGGTTCCCTCCTTTGCAATATTATAGCTTCAGTAGCCACCTTCAATGCATCAACCTCCACTATAATTGGTTGTTATGGTTTGGGTGCACCAAATTTGAGGCCATCATAAAAGCCTTCTTCAGCTGATCAAATGCCAATTGCTGTTTGTGAGTTCACATGAAAGACGTTCCCTTCTTTAGAACCTCTGTTAGTGGAGCTGTCAATTTGGAGAAGCTCAGGATAAAATGTCGGTAAAAGTTTGTAAACCTCAGAAAGCTTTGGATTTCCTTAATGTTTCTCGGCACAAGCTATTGGGCCACTGCACTGACTTTACTGGGGTCCAACTGCATTCATTCGGGTAAAATTATGTGTCCCAGAAACTCCACTAAATCACCTGTTGAATTTACATTTCTTGAGGTTGGCATATAATATGTGTTTTTGGAGATGGTCCAGGACCTGACAAATCCTGCTGGTCATGCTCTGCCAGATCTTCAGAAAATATCAAGATATCATCTAGATACAGTAGATAACTACACTTTGATCAAACATCTCATGAAATATTTCATTCAGGTTTTGAAAGGTAGCATGTGTTACGCGCCCTGTCCGCGCACGGCCCGCACACGGGCCTGCTCACCTCCTTAACTTCCCTGCAGGTCATGGGTCAGCCTTCCCAGTGGCAGCCATGAGTTCCTCCAGGCCTCGGCGTCCCACGGTGGCAGGAATTCTGAAAATGCCCTGAGGGGCCACAATAAAGACACAAGCCCTCTTGACAGCACCTCTCTTTTTCCTCTTCAGAGAGGCAACGTTTTATTCCATCAACCAGCATGGGTTTCTCAGAGGTTAGCTGTCTGTTCATGAGCCTTATCTGTCTTTTCATGGTTTGTAATTCTCTTTCTTTCTATTAATTATGCTCTCCCAAATATCTCTAAATTCTGGTGCATAAAGTGAGCAAGGCTTCTAAGTTGGCTGGGGGTTCTAGTCAGGCAAGTTCATCCTTGATGTGGGCCACTAAAACCCACTGGAAGTGGGCACTCAGGGCCAGTTCAGTCCATCCAGATCATTCAACAATTGATTGAACTCCATGATATACTCAGTTACACTGTATTGGCCCTGATGAAACCCCAGGATCTTATTCTTTTGCCAATAGAACACGATATGAATCACCAAAGGCCTGTAAGAGGGTATCCATGAATGAGTTTACTCAGTTCAGGATCGTTTCATAACAAGGCTTTCTTTGAAAGCAGTCTGATCATAAAACTGACCTTTAGTGATTCTGATGGATAGGATTGTGGGTGCAAAAGGAACCATAACTTGCATTAATGCAAGAATCCCCTGCAACTCACTCCTATTGCCAACAAATTAGTTGAAATCAAGATTCTGGAGGTGTTGTTTCTTAACCAGAAGCCCCTGGAGGTCATGGAACTGGGTCTGCAACTCTTTCACTGACCCCATAAGGCCCTCTATGCATAACTGAAACTGCTCCATAGCCCAGCCTCAGTTTTGGGCTGGTCCAAGCTATCATGGCCCACTCTACTGGGGATGGGAAAGGCCAGGTGGCTAGGCAGGGTGTATCTGGGGTGCCTAGGTGGTCTGGAGCCTCTGTCTTCTACCTAAGGCAGCTATAATTACTTGCAGGTTGAGACCTTGGGTGCACGATTTCCAGGTGAGAGCAAGAGCCAGGATGGGCTGAAGACCAGAACCAGAGCAGGAAGCAAATGCATTGCCAAAGGCCAAGACCGGAGCCAAAAACATGAGCATAGTTGAAGGCTAAGACTGGAGGAAGAATCAGGAACATGACCAGGCAGCAGGTTAACATGGAGAAAACTTTGTATTGAGTATTGGACCAGCAAAGGTGTGGCAGATGGAACTCCTTATTTACAGCTGTCTATTTGGACCACACCTAATGCTGGTCTAATAGGGAGCTTCTGGAGGTGAGAACAACCCCAAAGCCCCCCTTGCCAGGGACATGCTCCCCCCCCCCATACTTTTCCCCAGTACCTTGGGGACTCCCCTTTACTTCTCCATGTACTGGGCCCTCCATTCCTCATGCAGTTGGGGGTTGCACCTCTTCTCTGTGCATCTCCACCTTCCCCATACATTAAGTCCATCTCCTCCACCTTTCTTCTTAATTTATCTCTCTCACACACTCACCCTACTGCTGCAGACCACCCTTAAAAAATGGACAATAAAGAGACTCAAGCGAACTGTTAGCTTACATTTTTATGTATTTGTTTCCACATTTTAGAGCCAGCACAGTAGGTGCATGGCCGCAGTTTATTTATTTATTTATTTTTTTGGTGAGTTTTATATATTGTCATTTGGTATCACCATCACATGTTTAGACTAGAATAGGTTCCCAGAAGTGGCCTAGGTCTTTTTTTTTTTTTTGTTATTAGTCTTTGGTGCCTCTACCAGAGAGCATCAGAGAAAGGGAATACAACATCAAATGGGGCGGCCATAGTCTGGAGGTAGGGCTCCCTAACTGCTTTGCTTGATATTTATTAGAGGATTCTTGCTAAGTCAGAGTCCCTGTGGCTCCACTGCACCATGGACTCTGACTTAAACACCAGGGGCCACATGGTCAATCCTGCTGCCCCTGACAAGTTCTCCAATGTAAGGGGTTTGATCCAAAAGCATAAAGATCCATTAAGTCAACTCCATATTTGGAAATTTTTTGTTTATTGTTGGAATGAAAATGAAATAAGCCCTCAGATCATAAAGAAATAAGAACAATATTTGGAAGTCAGTTTCTTCCCTACTTTTCTTTTTTGAGGTTTTGTTTATACACCTGAAAGTTAAGCAAAATCTTGCTCAAAGCCATCTAATGTGGCTTCAAACAGCGCTCTCCCTTCCCCTTCACCTGCCTCTAGGTATTGTTTTAATACGACATGCATGCTCTTCCTCAGTGTCCCTCTTTGATTGCATTCATCCACTGTACATCCATTTATTCCAGCCCAAAAGCACATGCATAAGAAATGCAAGATTTCAATCTGTGTGCATCCATAAAAATGGCAAACTGAGAGCCCTACTTCGAATCATAGTGAAATTTTAACAAACAAGAGAAATAAGCTGCCTGCTACACCACCTTCCCCAAACATTCATCTTAGGCTTAGTGCTAATGATGGAATGATCATCACACCCTGGCATATACCATTTTCTGGGCTTTTGCAGCTTCTGCCCGGAAAGCACTGGACTCTTGGCGGCTGAGGTCCTGCGTGAGCTCACGATTTAGGATACGGAGACTGCCAGCAAAAGTTTGACTGATAGTGGGCACCAAATGGCGAGGCCGGTATTCTGTTTCGAAAACAAGAAATGAATAAACAGAGAAGTGAACTCAGGGAATGGTAGATCCAGACAGATAAGTGCTAGCCAACATCCATTTATCACTTTTAAAATCTGTGCCAGCCTCTTTGTATTTCTCTGCCTTCCTTCCTCTCTGATTTCTTTCTCTTCTTTTTCTGTGGCTATAGAAGTTTACATCTCATCTTTCCTCAACTTCTTTTCTTTCTATCTCTGTCCTGTTACATTTTCTCATTTGCTCTTTATTTCTACTTTCTATCTCTCTCCTCTCTTTTCTTTTTCTTCCTGTCCACATTTCTCTGTTGGTTCAGGTACAGTAGGTTGCTGCCTGGAAGGAAGGAGATAGATAGATAACCTCTTGACGTCCCTTGCAGCCCTATCTTAAGAGTCTCTGATTCTTGTCTGTCTCTTCATATATATCTCTGTTTCCTTCTCCTTCATTGTCTCTCTTCTTTCCACCACTAAGAAATATCTTTTTCCCATCTCTTCTGCAGCTCCTATATCTTTCCCTTATTATTATTTTTCACAGATGCTCTAAAAGAGTTCTGAAAAATGTGGGCCTGAACCTAGCAATGTGTCCCTATATCTTATTTGGGGAGGGAGGAAGGGCCATGAGACAAAGCATTACAGTATTCACTCAACCAAGAAAATCAAAATCATAGAGCACGAAAGTGAAAAATGGGGAAAAGGAAGCAAGGTTCCAGGCCAGAGGCAAAAGAAGGTTCCAGGATGATGCCAATAGGTTCCAGGTCAGTGACCTGGCGTACACTGGCTGAAAATCACCACTTGCATTGGAAAGCAAGAGAGCCATTTGTAAGTAACTTCAAACATGTCCATTTCAAATTTACACTATTAACAGCTGATAAACACTCCAGCGTTTAATATCTGATAGATCTCATGATCTTCCTTTAGATGAATGCTACCATCAGGGGGATCTTGAAAAGAAAAATTTAGGAGTCGGACTGCTTTAACTTTTAATTAAGCACAAGTAATTGTCAAGACCAGTACTTGATTTTCCTACTGCTTAATGTCCTGAAGCTATGGCAATGAGGGTGGGAGCAGCAGGAATGTCTGATCCTGGAAGTGATAAGTCAAATTTAAACCTCACCCTGGACATTTCATTAAACAAAAGCTACAAGGACAATTGTTTTTATTTTAAAATTCTTTTATGCACACTCTTTGCCGTTTTTGCGAGCAAAGCCGACTTTGCAAAATTGAGCTCACTTTAGTACATCACCCTCTATGTCTACAACTCCAAGTATCATCTTCTCCTCTGTTCTTCTGTGACCTAGGACCAGGGCTGGATTAACACAGAGACTTTAGGGGCTGCAGTCCGTGCTCTGAGACTTAGGGGAGCCCCTCTTACAAACCTAATTCTTTTGTATTTGGTGGGGAGTTAGGGGGGGTTTCTCCTGATTTACAGTCTATTTCCTGCTCTTCCATATGAAAGTAGGAAGAAGGGAGCCTGGCTGGGGCTTGAAGATCCCTTCTCTCTACCCCCATCATCAGCACTATCAGGCCGATACAGGTGGAGCGCACTGTGTGCAAGTGCGAGAGAGAGGTAGAGAGAGAGCCTATGTGAGAGGGTATGTGCATGAGTGTGTGTGTGTGTGTGTGTGTGTGTGTGTGTGTGTGTGAGACAAAGACAGAGGGAGCCTGTGTGAGTGGGTGTGTGTGTGTGTTTATGAGAGGGACAGAGAAAGCCTATGTGAAGGCCTGTATGAGAGAGGGGTCAAACTGTGGTAGTGGAGGGCTGGGGAGTGGAAATAGAATGCAAGGAGTTGAGCATGGAGGGGGAGGGGAGGGGAGAGATCGTGGAGAGTGGAAGAATTGGGGCAAAAGAGAGCAGAGTGAAAAGAGATCTGGGCAGGAGAGTAGGGAGAGAGGTGGAAGGGACACTTACAGTGTATCTCTAGGGAAAGTCTGCTCAAAATATTTAAAACTCTACTTCTTTGAGCAACAACATTTCTGTATTACATTTTAAATGAATTAGTTATGTGAATTGTGTTATTTTAACCAATATAAAGTATGCAGAATTTTAACGTCTTGTGCGCAGAATTTTACATTTTTGTGCACAGAATTCCACCAGGAGGAGGGGGAGCAAACTAAGTGTGGAGAGAAACAAACCAAAGTGATATTTCCACACACCAAGCTCACCACCATAGCATTGCTAACTGCTTTTAAATTGGCTATAAAATACACAATAAGACTTAGCTAAATCGGGGTATATCTGAACAAGACCTCCACAAAAGGAAACATTTATATTTTTAAAATAATTCTTCATTATCAAAGATACAGTTCAGTTGTTTCTTCAAAAAAGGCCACAAAGAGCACTGCACGATCAATAATTTCAACATTAGAATTTTCTAAGTAATCAGTCAGATTTTGAAATTCTGACATTTGAGAAGGAAAACTGATCGGCGTGCTGCTTTTCTTTGGAAGAAAAAAGAGCTTTTTAGTAGCTGGTATCTCACTCTGTGGAATCTTCAAAACCTCCAATGCAAATTTTTTAAAAGTTAGCAAGGGTATTTCCCCTGCAATTATAGGAAAATTCAACAGTCTCAAATTTAAATGTCTCATATAGTTCTCTATCGATTCAATTCTTCTTAAAGATGAAATCCTTTCTGAGACCATTGTAACATTAATGCTTTGGAGGTTTTTTATATCACTAGTTATTTTCTTTATAGAATTATCTTGCTCCAAAAACTTTTGATTAGTGTCCTGTTCAAGTGCACCAACCTTAATCTGGTAGGAGACCATCAGAGGAGATATAATGAGGTCTATTTGAAAAAGCGGTAGTTACAGGGCTAGTAATTTGTAATTGTTTTTTCTTTTTTTTTTTTACTCCTCGCATAGTTTCATTCCCCCCACTATTTCCTATGTAATAAGAAAATGATTGTTTGCAATAAGAAATTTTTGAATTTTGTTTCTATGTTAAGGGCAGGAAAGCCCAATATTAAGATAATTTCTGTAATTTCCGATACAATAATTTATTGTATATTTTTGCAAAAATTGAGAAAAAAAAATACAGAATAAGAAAAAAGTCTAAAGAACTTCTATATAATTAATTTTAAAAAACGCAAAACAATTGGTTTTAAGCAGCCAGTAAAACTACCATAAAAATGTCATTGCATTATTCAAATAGTTCTTCTCTATGGATATGAGCTTGGAGTCTGAAGTCTATACAGGAAGGGACAGAATCTTAGTATAAATCCTGCACCTCCAGGTCTGTTAACACTCATTCTACCGCTACTGAAATTCCCCCAGCAACAGGCATGGAGCTTTTCCCCTTAGAAGACACCATACATAAAACAATATACAGTATTTGTAGCATACCCTACAGTCATGCTACCAGTAAGTCCTGGGTTTTCCTGTAAAGTCGGGGGATCTCCCTACCTATCAACTCTCTGGTGGATAAAGGATTTCTACACGGGTTGTTATGAGGTTTTATACTTTTTTTGATAGTTGGGCCTCTCCTGGAATTAGGGCACAAGGAACCCTGTGTTTGGGATGCCCAGGGATAGGGAAGGCCTGCCCATCTGAGATGGTGATCTGTTACATGAGGACCCCCGTCAGGGGTCTTCACCCTGGGGAAAGAGAGGGAGAGACTCTTTCAGACCAATGCAATACCATGCCCTGGTCGCAGCACATGGCTCAAGTGTGATTGGGCACAAAACTCAGAGAGAACTCACAGATCCCCCAATAAGCACACCATCCAACACAACAGGGAATCACATTAAATCATAACACTCATTTGTTATTACATGTCCTGTATAAACATTGATCTAAGTAAATTTCATCATACCTATATTCAATTTCAGAAACTGTAAACAATTTATTATATTGAACTTTCCATCATACATAAATATTTGCTTTACTTACACAATCTTTTAACAGTATCATATCATACAATACATATCACAATATACATATACCATCACCTTCAAAATATATATTGTGGTAAACTTATTACACAAATTGTCCGAATATGCCCTCAATTATACCACATCATGCCCACAACCCTAACCCACTAATATCACATAATCACATTCACTCATCACTCACTCCTTAAAAATCCCAGTCCCCACAAAATATGTCACCGTTCACCCTAATGGTCTATATATACTATTTATCAGAACACTTCCCTCCCATATATAGGTTCTTCAATTTTTAAGATATTCCTGTTCTCTCCACTAATAAGTTCCAAACTTAATCACCCAACAAGGTTCCTTGTTTCACCCTAATCTGGCTTCTTCAGGGGAAATCTTTTGTCATTTCTTAATTCTGACCATATGCTGTAACATCATGAACGGGCACTTAATTCATATACCACCGCATGTCTGGACTCTCAATGAAACTGTTTCACAATGACATCTGGTCTCCCACGACTCCACTACCCACTATCATGTTGTAGGGACTCCAAAACACATACCAACGGCCCGATACTCAAACCGGTCTTGCACAACCCTGCCACATATTAAACACCGATCTGAACGATGACCAAACACCGGTTAATTCACTTCACTCCGTGGAGAGATTCCACTGGCAACGCCTTCCTATAGACCTCCGATTCAAGCAGGACGCCTCAATCAGATCCCTATTGTGTTGGGTGGTCAAAGTGTGATTGGACATGAGTTTTGGACGTGCATCCATAACCCCCGATGCAAAACGGGGGTTAGCATTTTCAAAACAGCATCCCATCATGCAAAGCAGAACATTTAAAATATTCCTTAAATGAAGCCAGGAATAAGAGAAACCCAAAGCAAGGCTAAATAGCCCGGTATTTTCCTTTGAGCCCAGGGTCTCAGCAGAACAGAGACGTGTGGGAGCCACACATCTCTAGAGAAAGTAGGCAGGCGTTAACTTTGGAGAAACTCAAAAAGTGTACAAAAAAGCGTAAATTACTGCTTTTCTGTACTTCCTCCGACTTAATATCAAGGTGATATTAAGTCGGAGGAACTAAAAAATTAGAAATGTCCCAAAAAATAAAATTAAAAAAAAATAAAGGGTGCTGGGAGACAGTTTAGGAAAAGGGATGCTCAAGTAACGAGCATCCATTTTCCTAACCTGTGGCTGTATAAGGCAGGGTCCACCATGCTGCAATTAACATGGTGGCAGGCAGGAATTCCCTTCTCCTATTTTTTATGTTTGTGCCTCAGTGGATTATGGGGTTTAGTGGGTGGTGTATGGGAGGAAGGGTTTTGAAAAATGCAGGAACAGGGATTGGTGGCCTTTGCAAGGGCTGTTAGGAGTGAAGGAGAGGTGAGGAGCGTGTGTGCTTGGTGCCTTTTTTGCCTTACCTGGGATCGTTGAGGCAGCTCCTTGCAAGGTCTCTTGACGGTTGGCGTGGTGGGGGTATTTTGACACGGTGGGGGGGGGGGGGGGGGTGTTTCTCATGGCAGGGGGTTTTTCTTCTCTGTGATTTTTCCTTTTTATGCTTTTGTGTTTCCTTTTTCCTGCCTTATTTTTGGCGTGTTTGTGTTGGTGGCCTGTATGTTGCAGGCTCAAAAAGCAGAGCAGGTCCTTGAGTGGATGCTGTTGAAGACCAGTGTTGGTGCATTTTTCCCAGGTCGGGGGGTTGGCAGAAAGGAGGAGAGGTATCTGGGATTGCTTGAGGTAGCCCCAATGCCGGTTCATTTGACCACAATGTGGGAGTGCGTGGGGAGTTACCCAAATCAGTTAGCAGTGGATATGTTGAGGGAGGGATTTGGGAAGGAGGTTTTTGGATTCCTTATGAGGAGCCAGGGAAATGGGACTTACTGAGGAATGCAAGGTCTGCAAGTCATTTGGTGAAGGTGGTATTTAATAAGTTAGGGAGTGAATTGAGGTTAGGGCGCATAGTGGGGCCGTTCGTGGCACCGCCATTCGAGACTATGCATTTGTTTCTGTTGTCGTTGGTTCTGAAGAAGGAGGTAGGCAAATTTAGACTTGTTATAAATGTATCTTTTCCATTAGGGAATTCTGTTAATGATTTTATTACTAAGGCAAAGTGTTATGTGCCTATTTGTCATTTGATGACTCAGTGTCATTGGTTAGAAGTGTGGGTAGGGGGGCTCTGATGGCAAAGGCAGACATAGAGTCAGCTTTCGTCTGCTGCTAATTCATCCAAGTAGTTTTCCTTTGCTGGGTTTTACTTTTCAGGGTAGGTATTTTGTCGATGGTTGTTTACCGATGGGGTATGTGGTGTTTTGTGCATTGTTTGAGACATTCAGTATGTTCATTCATTGGGTGACGGGTGCAGTTCACGAGTATGTCATCCATGTTGCACTACTTGGATGATTTTTTGTTTGTGCATCTGGCGAAGACAACTATGGGTACTATTCAAGGTTTTTAGAGGTGGCTGGGGCATTTGGCATTCCCATTGCTAAGCAGAAAATGGAGGGTCTGGTGGGGAGACTTACCTTTTAGGGGACTGAACTGGACTCGGATGCTATGGTATCAAGGTTACCGGTGGAAAAGGTTCAGAGATTGAAGGAGTTGGTATGGCTAGTGGGTTCTGCTAATAAAATGATGTTGAAGTTGATGCAGTCTTGAGTTGGGTCTCTGAAGTTTGCATGCAGGGTGATCCTGATGGAACAGGCTTTTATAAGGCAGTTGTCAGTTTCTACATCAGGGGTCTTAAGACAGCATCATTTCATTCGGGCTTGTATAAGGATTAAGGAAGAGTTGAGGGTTTGGGAAACCTTTTTGGAATCCTTTAATGGGGTGTGCATTATGCAGGGGAAATGGTATCCAATAGGGACTTGGAACTGTATTCAGATGCGGCAGGGACATGCAGTTTTGGGGTGTATTGGCAGGTAGCTTGGTGTGCCGGTGGATGGCCTCACTCACGGGTGGAGAGCAATGTTACAAGGAACATAACTTTCTTGGAGTTGTTTCCCATTGTGGTGGCTTTGGCTTTGTGGGACCACCATCTGAGGGACAGGAAGGTTGTATGCTGGTGTGACAATCGTGGGGGGTGGAAGTGATAAATTGTCAGTCTGAAAAATATCAGAAGGTATCGGCTTTGTCGTGGGAATTAGTGTTGTTATGTTTGAGTTGGAATGTTTCGACTACTGCCAGACATGTTCCTGGGGCGGACAACTTAATAGCGGATGCTCTTTCTTGTTTTAAGTGGGATGTAATTCGGAGATTGGCCCCACAAATGGATGTGATGGAAGCAGATGGTCCAGAATATCTTTGGAAGTTTGGCCTGATGAAGCACGGGACATAATTCGGACTTCAGTGGTGTCAAGAACATGGGCATCATATATGAGGGGTAGAGGTGTTGTGTCCTGTTTTGAGTACTGGTGGGTGGTGTGTAGGGCCGGTTCCTGAATCTACAATTTTACATAATATTTTGTGGGTGAAGCAGGTGGGGTATTCATTGGCGACAATGCAAGTGCAGTTGGCGGGTTTTTCATTTTTTTCAGACGATTTTGGGTTGGGGTAATTCTATGGGTAGTTTTGCAGTCAAGCGAATTTAAAGGGGGTGGGGGAGAGGAGGAGGGGTGGTGAAGGATAAACGTAGGCCAATTCATCATAAGGAACTGCTGGTTATTTCACAGCATCTGTTGGAGGTCTGTTGATCAGAATATGAAGTGGTGTTTTGGGTTGTGTTTTCATTCACCTTTTTGGGGGCTTTGTGAGTGGGAGAGCTGGAAGCTGAGTCAGGGGTGCGCTTGGGAATTGGGGGTTACTGAGGGCAAATGTATCTGATTTTAGGATCGTATTATGTTTAGAATACACAGATCTAAGGTTGATCAGGGGCCAAGGGGTACACGATTACTTTGGGATGTGCGATGCACTTCTTGGTGTGTCCTGTTAGGTGTTCACAGGCTTTTATACAAATTAGACCATCAGTTAAGGAGCATTTTTTGGTGCTTGCTGATGGGTCTCTAGTGTCACACTATCAGTTTGCAAGTGTCTTGAGGTTGGAGATAGTGCACATGAGGTGGAATGTGAATGTGAATGTGTATAAGAACCATTCATTTAGGATTTGTGTGACCAATAGTGCTGCAGAGGTGGGTCTGTTGGATGATCAGATTTGGGATATTGGGAGGTGGCATTCCAAGTTGTTTGCATCATATGAGAGACAGGATTTTTAGGAAGTGTCCTGTTGAAATTGATGGGGGAATTTAGAGTGGTGTTTAACTGAGAAATTACTACTTCCCTGATTTTTTACCCGCTGGTGAGAAATTGTACATGTGCATGCTATGCAAAGAGCTCCTGGCTCTCAGAGAACAAGTCCGATATCTGGAGGCTAGAGTGGCAGACCTGGAGGAGCTGAGGCAGACAGAGAAGTATATAGATGAGACCTTCAGGGACATAGTAGCCAAGTCCCAACTTCAGACTGGCAGCCCTGGTGCTGCCTTGGAGGAAGAAGGTCTCATGATTGGAGAGCATCAACCTGGTGCAGCAGGAAAGGATCCTGTAGCAAGGACCTGCTCTCCAGGTGATGCATTGTCTTTTCGCACCGAGGATATATCCCCATGGCCTATTGCCCAGGAGGGAAGGGTTAGGTCGGCCATCATTGTTGGTGATTCGATTATTAGGAATGTGGACAGTTGGGTGGCTGCTGGGTGTGAGGATCGCCTGGTAACATGCCTACCTGGTGCGAAGATGGCGGACTTCACGCATCACCTAGATATGATTTTAGATAGTGTTGGAGAGGAGCCGGCTGTTGTGGTACATGTGGTCACCAACGACATAGGAAAAAGTGGGAGGGAGGTTCTGGAAGCCATATTTAGGCTTTTAGGTAGAAAGCTTAAATCCAGAACCTCCAGGGTAGCATTCTCTGAAATGAAATGCTCCCTGTTCCATGCGCAGGACACCAGAGGCAGGCAGAGCGCGGGATTCTCAATGAGTAGATGAGACGATGGTGCAAGGAAGAGGGATTCAGTTTTGTTAGGAACTGGGGAACCCCTTTTGGGGAAGGGGGAGTCTCTTCCAAAGGGATGGGCTCTACCATAACCAGGGTGGAACCAGACTGCTGGCGCTAACCTTTAAAAAGGCGATAGAGCAGCTTTTAAACTAGAACAAAGGGGAAAGCCGTCAGTCGCTCAGCAGCGCATGGTTCGGAAACAGGTATCTTCAAAAGATACTAATGATGCATTAGAATTAGGCATCCCAACAGTGAGGTTCCAATAATAAGAAAAGTAGTCCAAGTGCCTGTAACTAAAAGCTCACCTGAGCTAAACAATTCTAACTTATCCCTATCAATTAAAAAGCAGAATGAAAATACAAATAAAAAACAAACTTTGAAATGTTTGTGTGCTAATGCCAGAACTCTAAGAAGTAAAATGGGAGAATTAGAATGTATAGCAGTGAATGATGACATAGACTTAATTGGCATCTCAAAGACATGGATGAGGAGGACAACCAATGGGACAGTGCTATACTGGGGTACAAATTATATCGCAATGACAGAGAGGAGCACCCAGGAGGCGGTGTGGCGCTTTATGTCTGGGATGGCATAGAGTCCAACAGGATAAACATCCTGCATGAGAATAAATGCACACTTGAATCTTTATGGGTAGAAATCCCTTGTGTGTCGGGGAAGACTATAGTGATAGGAGTTTACTACCGTCCACCTGGTCAAGATGGTGAGATGGACAGTGAAATGCTAAGAGAAATTAGGGAAGCTAACCAAATTGTTAGTGCGGTAATAATGGGAGACTTCAGTTACCCCAATATTGACTGGGTAAATGAATCATCAGTACATGCTAGAGATATAAAGTTCCTGGATGGAATAAATGACATTTTTATGGAGCAATTGGATCAGGAACCAAAAAGAGAGGGAGCAATTTTAGATCTAATTCTCAGTGGAGCACAGGATTTGGTGAGAGAGGTAACTGTGGTGGGGCCGCTTGGCAATAGTGATTATAATATGATCAAATTAGAATTAATGACTGGAAGGGGGACAGTAAGCAAATCCACGGCTCTCGCGCTAAACTTTCAAAAGGGAAACTTTGATAAAATGAGAAAAATTGTTAGAAAAAAACTGAAAGGAGCAGCTACAAAGGTAAAAAGTGTGCAAGAGGCGTGGTCATTGCTAAAAAATACCATCCTAGAAGTACAGTCCAGATGTATTCCACACATTAAAAAAGGTGGAAAGAAGGCAAAACGATTACCGGCATGGTTAAAAGGGGAGGTGAAAGAAGCTATTTTAGCCAAAAGATCTTCATTCAAAAACTGGAAGAAGGATACAACAGAAGAAAATAGGATAATGCATAAGCGTTGTCAAGTTAAATGTAAGACATTGATAAGACAGGCTAAGAGAGAATTTGAAAAGAAGTTGGCCGTAGAGGCAAAAACTGACAGTAAATACATTTTAAACTATATCCAAAGCAGAAAGCCTTTCAGAGAGTCAGTTGGACCGTTAGATGATCGAGGGGTTAAAGGGGAACTTAGAGAAGTGCCCCTTTAACCCCTCGAAAAGATTAAATGATTTCTTTGCTTCAGTGTTTACTGAGGAGGATGTTGGGGAGGTACCCGTACTGAAGAAGGTTTTCATGGGTAATGATTCAGATGGACTGAACCAAATCACGGTGAACCTAGAAGATGTGGTAGGCCTGATTAACAAACTGAAGAGTAGTAAATCACCTGGACCAGATGGTATACACCCCAGAGTTCTGAAGGAACTCAAAAATGAAATTTCAGACCTATTAGTAAAAATTTGTAACCTATCATTAAAATCATCCATTGTACCTGAAGACTGGAGGATAGCTAATGTAACCCCAATATTTAAAAAGGGCTCCAGGGGTGATCCGGGAAACTACAGACCAGTTAGTCTGACTTCAGTGCCAGGAAAAATAGTGGTAAGTGTTCTAAATTTCAAAATCACAGAACACATAGAAAGACATGGTTTAATGGAACAAAGTCAGCATGGCTTTACCCAAGGCAAGTCTTGCCTCACAAATCTGTTTCTCTTTTTTGAAGGAGTTAATAAACATGTGGATAAAGGTGAACCGGTAGATGTAGTATACTTGGATTTTCAGAAGGCATTTGACAAAGTTCCTCATGAGAGGCTTCTAGGAAAAGTAAAATGTCATGGGATAGGTGACGATGTCCTTTTGTGGATTACAAACTGGCTAAAAGACAGGAAACAGAGAGTAGGATTAAATGGACAATTTTCTCAGTGGAAGGGAGTGGACAGTGGAGTGCCTCAAGGATCTGTATTGGGACCCATACTTTTCAATATATTTATAAATGATCTGGAAAGAAATACGACGAGTGAGGTAATCAAATTTGCAGATGATACAAAATTGTTCAGAGTAGTTAAATCACAAGGAGATTGTGATGAACTGCAGGAAGACCTTGTAGACTGGAAAATTGGGCATTGAAATGGCAGATGAAATTTAATGTGGATAAGTGCAAGGCGATGCATATAGGGAAAAATAACCCATGCTATAGTTACACATTGTTAGAGTCCATATTAGGTGCTACCACCCAAGAAAGAGATTTAGGCGTCATAGTGGATAACACATTGAAATCGTCGGTTCAGTGTGCTGCGGCAGTCAAAAAAGCAAACAGAATTTTGGGAATTATTAGAAAGGGAATGGTGAATAAAAGAGAAAATGTCATAATGCCTTTGTATCGCTCCATCGTGAGACCGCACCTTGAATACTGTGTACAATTCTGGTCGCCACATCTCAAAAAAGATATAATTGCGATGGAGAAGGTACAGAGAAGGGCGAGGAAAATGATAAGGGGAATGGAACAGCTCCCCTATGAGGAAAGACTAAAGAGGTTAGGACTTTTCAGCTTGGAAAGGCTGAGGGGGGATATGATAGAGGTGTTTAAAATCATGAGAAGTCTAGAATGGGTAGATGTGAATCGGTTATTTACTCTTTCGGATAATAGAAAGACTAGGGGGCACTCCATGAAGTAAATGTGGCACATTTAAACTAATCGGAGAAAGTTGTTTTTCACTCAACGCACAATTAAACTCTGGAATTTGTTGCCAAAGGATGTGGTTAGTGCAGTTAGTATAGCTGTGTTTAAAAAAGGATTGGATAAGTTCTTGGAGGAGATATCCATTACCTGCTATTAATTAAGTTGACTTAGAAAATAGCCACTGCTATTACTAGCAACGGTAACATGGAATAGACTTAGTTTTTGGGTACTTGCCAGATTCTTATGGCCTGGATTGGCCACTGTTGGAAACAGGATGCTGGGCTTGATGAACCCTTGGTCTGATCCAGTATGGCATGTTCTTATGTTCTTATGTTCTTATGATCATTTCCTTTTCTTTAGTATAGATAGGTGTATCCAGAACAAGTGATTTATGCACCTCTTCCAGCAGATGGAGACGAAGCAAAGCTGACATCACAGTATATATATACCCCTGCAGTGACATCAGTCTGCCAGTATTATCTGCAAAAGCCAACTGTGGACAGACTGCAAAACTTGATTATTACCAGATAACCATTCTAGCACTCAGCCAACAGGAAAACACTGAGCTCAGACAAAGAACATGTTAACATTAGTCTAGGGACTGGACTAACACTTACCAGTAATCCCTGGAACATGCAGCTACACAGGAGGATAATGGCATAACCCACTGGCAGCCAAGGGCGGGAAGGTGGATGCACCTGTCTATTAGGGATGTGAATCGTTTTTCTGACGATATTTTCAAACTCGTCAGAAATCGGGGGCTCCCTGAAACCGATAGGAAAACCCCACAAAATTGTTCGTGGGGTTCTCTTATCGTTTTGGGGGAGGGTGGGAATAATGGCACACAAAAACAACCTCTAAACCCACCCCGACCCTTTAAAACACATCCTTTAGCTTCCCCCACCCTCCTGACCCCCCCCCCCCAAAACTTTTTAAAAGTACCTGGTGGTCCAGTGGGGTCCCGGGAGCAATCTCCCGCTCTTGGGCCGTCGGCTACCACTAATCAAAATGGTGCTGATGGCCCTTTGCCCTTACCAAGTGACAGGGTATCCGTGCCATTGGCTGGCTCCTGTTACATGGTAGGAGTAATGGACGGCCTGCGCCATCTTTAAAAATGACGCAGGCCACCTGTCTTAGCATTAACACAGGTTGGAGATACCAAAGTTACTCCCGAACATGTGTGAAGGCGGCGTCCTCCTGGGCCTGCACACGCAAACAATAATACCTAGAGAAGTATGCAAGGAAGACCATGTTGCAGCTTGGCAAATGTCGATGGGAAACAACAATCTAATCTCTGCCTTTGACACTGCCTGAGCCCTAGTGGAATGAGCCCTAACCTGACTAGGCAACAGCTGTCCAGCTGTCCAGCTGGCTCACCCTTCTTACTTCCACCATGAAGAACAAACAGGTAATCTGCCTTCCTGAGAGATTTAAAAACCTCCAAATATCTCACAATATGCCTCTTGACATCCAAGAGCCGTAACAGGCAAAATTCCTCTGCATCTCTTTCCTTGTGCAGAGATGGCAGGGAAATGGACTGATTCAAGTGAAAATCTGAAATCACTTTTGGAAAAAAGGAAGGAACAGTGCACAGCTGTATCACACCTGGAGTCATACGAAGGAACGGCTCTCGACAAGACAAGGCCTGTATTTCGGATACTCTATGCACCAAACAAATTACCACAAGAAACACCGTTTTCAAGGTCAGTAACCGCAAGGAGAGGGTATGCATCAGTCAAAAAGTAGGGCCCACTAAAAAAATACAAAAGATTCCACAAGGGCACCGGTAACCACAAGGGAGAAGATGTTTCACAGCTTTCAAGAAACAGGCCACATCTGAATGAGCCAACAAGGGTCCACCATTCACCTGACCCCTGAAACAGGCAAGAGCTGCCACCTGCAACTTTAATGAATTAAGGGCCAACCCTTTATTCAATTCATCCTGCATAAATTCCAAAATGAGTGGGATCTTAACCGAACAAGGAAGAACCCCTCGATCTTCACAGCAAGCCTCAAACACTTGCCAAACACACATGTATACTAAGGAAGTGGAAAACTCTCTCGCTTGTAGCAAGGTAGCAATCACCGCAGTAGAATATCCACACTTCAGCAAGTGAGCTCTCTCAAGGGCCATAAGACAAAATTGAGTCAGATCTTTGTGACGAACAGGCCCCTGCTGCAGAAAATCCCTGTGTGCCAGAAACCTGAGGGGGGAATCCACCAGGAGCCTTCACAGATCTGAATACCATAGTCTTCTGGGCCAATCTGGTACCACCAAAAGCAGCATCCACCTGTGACTCTCGAACTTCCGAATCATCCTGCCCAACATGGGCCACTGGGGGGAAGCATATAGCAGCTTGCCCTTCAGCCACTCCTTCACGAGGGCATTGATGCCCAGGGACTTTGGCTCTCTCCTGTGACTGAAGAAACAAGGAACCTTTGCACTGCGAGAAGTCACCAGCAGGTCCAGAAACGGAAGGCCCCAGCGATCCACTATCAGCTGAAATGCCTCGTCTGACAATTCCCAGTCTCCTGGGTCCAGACACTTTCTGCTGAGAAAGTCTTTTCTTACATTGTCTTTTCCTGCTATGAGTGAGGCTGAGTTCTCCTGAAGATGCACTTCTGCCCATTCCATAAGTTGGGCAATTTCGTACGATACTTGCTGGCTCTTGGTTACTCCCTGCCTATTGATGTAAGCAACTGTCATTGCATTGTCCAACATTATTCGGATTGCTCAAACCTGTAATCAATCACAAGCATGCCAACTGGATGGCATGGGCTTCCAGCCGATTGATGCTTCAGAGAGATTCTTCTGTACTCCAGCGCCCTTGTGCTGTCAGCTCCTTATAGTGAGCTCCCCAACCCTGGAGACTCACATATGTTGTGAGAACTAGCTAGCTAGTCTGATGATCTTAGGGAAAACTCCTTTCTCAGATGATCTGCTTCTAACCACCACTGTAGGGTGGGCAGATTTCCATTGGCAGGTGAAGCCGAATCGAATAGTCCTGAGACTGTGGGCTCCAATGAGACAACAGAGTGTGCTGAAGAGGCCGTATATGCGCCCTCACCCACGGCACCACTTCCAGGGTCACTGCCATCAATCCGAGCACCTTTAGATAGGACCACAGTGTCGGGTGTATTGTGTTTATCAACAGACTAATATGGGCCATTTTCCCTAAATCTTTCTTAGGTACCAACATTAATGTTTCTAGTACTATAGAAAACTGGTGGTAGTTGCACTCTAGTTCATCCTCTGTGTTCCCATACTTTACAAAGGCATTGTGTAAACTACAAAGTCAGCATAGGTTGATATTGTAGATTTGGACTTGAGTAGTGGTTTTCTTATTTCTGAGAGCTCTTCAAGTTCCTTTGTCATCAGCTGAAGTGCATAAGTACAGTTAATAGCTTCTGGGTATTTACAAGGGCTTGACCTCAAATGCTGTGCCTGTCCATCCAGGCCTTGTGTCCCTACAAGGTACTGACCTCTAACACTGTGCCTGTCCATCCAGGCTATATGTCCCTACAAGGGCTTAACCTCTAATGCTGTGCCTGCCCATCCAGCCTTTACGTCCCTACAAGGGCTTGGCTTCTAATGCTGTGCCTGTCCGTCCAGGATTTACGTCCCTACAAGGGCCTGACCTCTAATGCTGTGCCTCTCTGTCCAGGCCTTATGTTGCTACAAGGGCTTGACCTCTAATGCTGTGCCTGTCCATCCAGGCCTTTTGTCTATACAAGGGCTTGACCTCTAATACTGTGCCTGTCCGTCCAGGCCTTATATCCCTACAAGGGCTTGGCCTCTAATGCTGTGCCTGTCCATCCAGAATTTATGTCCCTACAAGGGCCTGACCTCTAATGCTTTGCCTGTCCGTCCAGGCCGTATGTCCGTACAAGGGCTTGACCTCTAACGCTGTACCTGTCCGTCCACTGTCCAGGCCTTACGTCTCTACAAGGGCCTGACCTCTAATGCTTTGCCTGTCCGTCCAGGCCGTATGTCCGTACAAGGGCTTGACCTCTAACGCCGTACCTGTCCGTCCACTGTCCAGGCCTTACGTCTCTACAAGGGCCTGACCTCTAATGCTTTGCCTGTCCGTCCAGGCCGTATATCTCTACAAGGGCCTGACCTCAAATGCTGTTCCTGTCTGTCCACACAAACCCAGAGAACCTTAATATTAACACGACCCACAATATATATATGAACATGAAAAATGTTTTATTAAGAATAATACATCCTAACTAGACACATATTACTAACTAACCAAACACCATTCTCACTCATTCACACATTAAAAACAAAAAATGTGAATAACATGTAGGCGGGCATATTAGCAGCATAAATGTATCTCAATAACAAGAACATTCTTCTTGTATACTTTCTTTATAAATATATTGCACACTTGTTAGCATTTAAATTTTAACAGATCACAACACTTTATACTTGTTCAAATTCTTTACTGGTGGCTGTTATAATGTCTCAATGTTAATCAAGACTTATTTTCAACACCACGATGTTCTCCTTCAGTCACTAGCATAGTAAAACTTCGTTTTGCATTGTGTTCTGCTCCATTATCCACCGCCACAATGCTGATATACTTAGAATCAATCCCCGTTTAAAGTAGATCCCGACGAAGATCTCCGTTTCACCTGTCTAGCAGGCTTCCTCAGGGGAAATTTTCACATACCAGACAACTGCCGTTTGCTGTTTGCTGTTGCTGTTGCAGTTTGCTACCAGTTGATGAAGATTAATGAACATTGATGAAGGAGATACACAGTTGAATTTTCGGATAAGTAGTTATTTGGAAGCAATCAGCGGTAGTGCTATAAGCCGGCAGTTGTCTGGTATGTGAAAGTGCTATAAGATGGCAGTTGTCTGGTATGTGAAAATTAGTAATATGTGTCTAGTTAGGATGTATTATTCTTAATAAAACATTTTTCATGTTCATATATATATTGTGGGTCGTGTTAATATTAAGGTTTTCTGGGTTTGTGTGGTTACATTGAATATTGGAGAACTAATTAAATTGTTGCCCCTAGTATAGTAGTTCCTGTCTGTCCAGCTTGGAGCTTAGATATTTCATATGCTCAATAGTTTTCATGGCCTGCATAATATGGGCCATTTTCCCTAAATCTTTCTTAGGTGCCAACATTAATGTTTCTAGTACTATGGAAAACTGGTGGTAGTTGTATTCTTGTTCATCCTCTGTGTTCCCATAGTTTACAAAAGCACTGTGTAAACTACAAAGTCAACATAGGTTGATATTGTAGATTTGGTCTTGAGCAGCAGTTTTCTTATTTCTGAGAGCTCTTCAAGTTCCTTTGTCATCAGCTGACATGCATAAGTATAATTAATAGATTCTTGGTATTCACTCGACGCCAACGCAACCACCACACTCTAGGGGCCAACCCATTTCAGGGAGCCCTTTCCTGCGCTAAGGAAAGGTAGCTCTTCCTGGGTGTAACCAGCCTATCTCTTAGTACCCTCTGACCCACACTGAACCAGAACCGCTGTTCACATGGAAACCTCCTCCATGTTGACTCGCCACGCTTGAAGGCACGTGCTCCACTCTAGGGGCCATCCCATTTCAGGGAGCACTTTCCTGCGCAAAGGAAAGGGAACTCTCCCCGGGTGTAGCCAGCCCATCTCTTAGTACCCGTTGACCCTTGTTGAACCAGAACCGCTGTTCACATGGAAACCTCCTCCATGTTGACTCACCACGTTTAAAGGCACGTGCTCCACTCTAGGGGCCATCCCATTTCAGGGAGCACTTTCCTGCGCAAAGGAAAGGGAACTCTCCCCGGGTGTAGCCAGCCCATCTCTTAGTACCCGTTGACCCTTGTTGAACCAGAACCGCTATTCACATGGAAACCTCCTCCACGCCGACTCGCTACGCTTGAAAGCTCGTGCATCACTCTAGGGGCCAACCCATTTCAGGGAGCCCTTTCCTGTGCAAAGGAAAGGGAACTCTCCCCGGGTGTAGCCAGCCTATCTCTTAGCACCTGTTGACCCATGTTGAATCGCTGTTCACATGGAAACCTCCTCCATGTTGACTTGCTACACTTGAAGGCTCGTACTCCACTCTAGCGGCCAACAGCCCATTCTAGGGAGCCCTTTCCTGTGCAAAAGAAAGGGAACTCTCCCTAGGTATAGCCAGCCTCTCTCTTAACACCCGCTGACCCATGTTGAACCACTGTTCACATGGAAACCTCCTCCGCCTCGGCCTTGAAAATTCTCGTTTGTATATCTGCTATGTCCACCAGATTTTAAAAGACCAGCGAGAGCTCACTAGACGCCAACAGAAACACCCCACTCTAGGGGCAAACCATTCTAGAGAGCCCTTTCCTGTGCAAAGGAAAGGGAACTCTCCCCGGGGCCAGCCTGTCTTGCCCCTATCAAAACCAGAGGGACCTTACTACCTCAGCTCTGCCAGCCTGTCTTGCCCCTATCAAAACCACAGGGACCAGACTACCTCCGCTCTGCCAGCCTGTTTTGCACCTATCAAATTTCTGCCACTCTGCCTTGCTGCTATACACCAGACGACTCACTCTACTCCTTGTGGTGTTCTTGCCACTATCATGGTTCCTCAGTGTGTTGGTGCTAGTCTTTTTGCTGCTTTGTCCCTTTATCGGCACCTTGTGGTTTTTTTCTGACACTCTTTCTGCTTGCTATGTTCCCCCTTCATTGTGCTATAGGATGTTGATGCCACTTGTCTTGCTACTTTGCCTGTCATGCTGCCTTCGAGCGTTCATGCAACTGTTATTGGTGCTCTCTTTTGACGCTGTGGTGTGTTTTTGACACTCTCGCTGCTGCTTTTCACCTCTGTTAAAGCACTCTTGCCACTCCTGGTACCCCTTTGCCCCTTTACAGTGCCTTTGGCTATTCATGCCACTTTAGTGCCACTTTGCCTCAGTCTAAGTACTTTGGAGCTCTTTTCTCTTTCTGATGATTGCTCCCCAGACGTTTCATCAGAATTGATAAGAAAACCCCAATTCTGCAGCCAAAAATAGGCTGCAAATACTTCCCCCATTGACTATAATGGAAAAATGGGCAACGAATGAAAACTAATCAATGAATTGGTTTTCCCCCCTATGAAACTAATGCAATGAATTTGGGTCCCAGTGAAACAAAAACCGAATTGAAACACATTTTTTCCTTCTGCACATTCCTAGTCTATCAATAGTCCTCCTATGGCGTTCAGGGTTCCAAAGGATTACTGGTAAGTGTTCATCCAGTCCTTAGCTTGGGGTACCTATAATCTTACGTAAATTGAGTGTTTATGATTTTTTGAGTACAGTTCTGATTATTTGTTCTTATTCATGTTTTTAATCAAGTTTTTGCTAGTCTATCCACAGTTGCTTTTGAAGAGAATATTGACAAGCTGGTGTTACTGCAGGTTTATATATACTGTAACATCAGCCTGCTTTGTCTCCATCTTCTGACAGGGGGCAAAAACCCACTGGTCCTGAGTCCATCTCTCTACACTAAGAAAAACTAAATTATCAGGTAAATAATTTCTCCAATAGAGAATGCAAAGCCTTTAGTGAATCTGGTATTAAATCCAGCTTTTCTGCAGCAGATAATGGGGGCTACGATCTGCCACTTCCCCATCCTGTTGATGGAAGATCCACCCTCAATGAGAAATGATAGGGCCGTCCACTCCCCGGCATCCTGATTTTCTTCTGTTCCTGAGACATCATAAAAACATAAAAACATAAGATATGCCGTATTGGGTCAGACCAAGGGTCCATCGAACCCAACATCCTGGACCAACAGTGGCCAATCCAAGTCACAAGTACCTGGCACCACCCCACTCCCCAGGGCCCCACCTCCTCAGAGATTATCAAACTGCAAGCTAGTGTCAGAGCTCCTTCTTCCTCTCCCACAGGGTCCAACATTCTTAATGATGCTCAGTGACCTCATGCTCTCCTTTTATTTTTTTTTGCATAGCATTAACAGTTTTGTAAATAGATTACTTTATTATTTTAATATTTTTTTTTATCTATGGATGAGAAAAAAGACAAAAGATGGATCAGGGCAGGCTAAGGTTGATGGAAGAGCAAAGACCCCTTCAACGTGGGAGAACTCCAGAGAAGTGTAAACTATACTGACCATCTAGAATACAGGTATAGGACAAAATCTTTGGTAGCCAGTCCCAGTATTCAAGAGTGAGCCTTTACCAATCTGTCATGACCACTACTTGCTTCTCTGTGACTCTGTGTGTCAGACAGAAGGAAATGAAAGGGGAATAAATAAATATTGATTGATTGATTGGAGATTACCTAGAAAATACCAGGTGACGGCCCCAGCTCCGGCTACCAACAAAACCATCCATAGTGGGGCAAAGCGCAGCAGATCTCTGGATTTTCCTGGTATCTTCTTGCTGGAGGGAGTCTTCTTCTCATCATCTGTCTGGAAGTTCTCATCCTTTACTGATATCTAATCAAAGGATATATGCAAAGTTGAGTTTGCCTCCTCATCTACTTCCTTTATCCAGCCACATTAACCAAGTAAGATCTAAATACATCAGGAGGTTAACATTCAAAGGCTAAGTTGGGGACTTAACTGGACAAACCCCACATTATAAATTTTCCTCCCCATTGAATAGCTATGTTTTAGCAGTAAGTCATTTCATGGCAAAACTTAGCCGATTAAAAAAACCGGGCATACCTGGGCATGGTTTACATTTGCCTGGCTAAAGCTGAGTATCCAGCACTAACCAGTTAAAGGATTTTCTGCTCCAACTCTAGCACTCTAGAAGAATCCTCAACTTTTGCAGAAAAAAGCAAGCAGTCACCAGCTGCAGCTGTGGTTCACAAATATTTCCAAAATTTGGAGGACACATTTCAAAGCCATTTACTTGGATAAATAGCAGTTTACCCAGGTCAACTTACTTTTAGCTATATCAAACAGGGGCATTTCTTGTGTGGGGGAGGGAGGGGGTGATTAGGTTAAGGGAGTAAAGTATGCATACCAAATAGACTTCTCAAGTCTGCATGCATAATTATTTCCCTTTTTCCTCTGCCTACAGAAAAAAGGAAGTGCAAAGTCCGCAAGTACATGTCTGCCCGCGTATCCATGTAAGCTAATTTTCAAAAGAGAACTACATATATAGTTTTCTTTGAAAGTTGTCTACCAGGTCCATAGGTACAAAATTACCTGTAGATTTTGCACCTATTGAAAATCAGTCCCTTAAGATTAGTAGCTGGAAGAGAAGCTTCCTTGCATGTTGTGCTTCCCAAGACTGCTGGTGAGCTATTAACCTGGCTAGGTAATGAAACCAAAGTAGTAGGTTGATGGTGGGAGATATAAATTGCAGTGAGTGATGCCCATCAGCCATCCTTTAGCCTTTTCTCTCTCTCCTTATGCCCATCCCTTGCTCTTCAGTACTCATATTTCTCTTTCCCTGCCTAACCTTCTCATTCCTCTTCTCACCTTTTTCAGTTTCTCCTCCTCTTCATCTTTTTCTGTCTCCTCTGCCTCATCCCTCACCTTCTTACTCATCCCTCTTGCGGTAACCCCCCACCCCCACCCATTCCCAGGCTTCCACACCTTGACTGGATAAGGGATTATATCTGGGAGCTATTGGATCATCGTTCAACCCATGGGGCGCCCTGGGGTTCTTCTGGCAGGGGATTAAGATGAGCTTCTGGACTCTTAGGACCAGTGATGCTCTCTGGTGGCTTAAAAATAAAGACTTTCCACACCATGTTGGCTTGTTCCAAAAATAAACGAGTTTACTGAAAAACTTGATAAATTGTAATGAGCTGACAAAATACACATTTTCTTTGGGCAATATCCAGGAAATAAATCCAAACAAAAACCAAATAGGTACATAAGCAGTTCACGAGCACGCTGGGCTTTGCTTGACTCCACAAACTCCATTCAGGGTGCTCCTAGGGAATTTCCTAGGCTTTGGGAATCCCTCTATAGGTACCTGAATTAGTTTTGTACTCTCCTCCTCTCCTGAAATCTGTGTATGAACAGGGTAGGGCACCTAGATAAGAATGAAATCCTTTTCACTCTTTTGGCTCTGCTCTGAATTTCTACTGGTAACACTCCTCTAGAGATGTTCCTGCTAACCACACTCTTGGGTGACAGAACCTCTGCAGTTGTACATAGTAAAATAGTAAAATGACAGCAGATAAATTCCAAAAGGCCCATCTAGTCTGACCAGCAGCAATTTTCTGCACATTTACCCAAAGTAAATCAAATTCCCACATGGTACCCAACCCCAAATCCCACTATGTCCCTTTTGGGCTTGCCGATGTCGCTCTATGCAGGATTCCCCATACCTTCCAAGAAGCACATTGCATCCATATCACTGCTGCCCCAGGCTGCAACTGCCACTCAGCAAAGTTTGCCCATTGCCTTGATTACCATTTTCTTGCCACAAGGGATCCTCTATGTTTATTCCAGGCTTCTTTTTGAAGTCAGTCACTGTCCTTGTCATCATCGCTTCCTCTGGGTACACAGGCAGCATCTGGAACCACTCCTGAACCTGTGTGCCTCTTCACTTCTTTTCAACACACTGGTGAAAAATTCCCACTAGACCAAGGAGTGTGGAAAGTACTGCAGTGCCTAGAGCCCCTCATAACATCACTTCCTTTCTTTAGTCCCATGAACTCTAACATTGAGTCCTGCGCTACTGCAGAAGAGACAGCCCAGAACTTTCTGCACTCTTGATTGTATTATTTCTCCTAATCCTCACACTGGGGTATGTCTGACCAATACTACCTCCTCCTATGATCTTTTAGCTATGTGACCTAGTAGAGATACACCCTTCCTAGTAAGGAAACGTGCGTAATCTTACATTGCCATGCCCCCAATCCATCTTTCTCTCTGTCTCTCCTCTTATCAATCTCTCTCCCCTTTACTCATCTCTGTTCTGTACTCATCTTTTATTCTCTCCTGTGCACCTCTTTCTTTCCTTCTCGTTCTCTTTCCTATTTGGTAATATGTCTCTTGGTTGGCTGGCAGGACCTGGGGAACCCCTGCTCCTTCTTTTGGCTGACAGTACTCGCTGCCTGCACCTTCTCTTCAACTGCCAAGGCCTGGATAATTCTGCCAGACTCACTCTTCTTTTTCAGATGGCGATGCCTAATATCCTGGCAGAGGTCCTGCGGTGGCAATGGTGGTGAACCTTCAGCCTTGCACCCATTCTCCACATACATACAATTAAAATTATGCATTTATGTATTTATTATGCATTTATTTTTTATTATTTTTATTTGATTTATATTCTGCCTTTCAGGCACTTTTATAATAATAAAGTTTATATGAAAAGGCAATTCAAAATACAATCTTGTCAGGTTAAAATATCATTTCATGGATATTATAAGATCGATATTGAACTCTGCGGAGAGCAGGAAGTTAGTGGGCTAAATTTATCTGACAAACTTGATCCAAGATATTTAATGAGAAACTTATTAGTTAATTCCTGCTGGATATACTGGTTAAAGTTAGGTCGGTAACTTTAGACCTGCCCTCCACCATAATCAGATTTAATTGAATAAATTTAACCAGATAGCAATGAATGTCAAAATTACCTGGATAAAATTAAGCCCTGCTCCTGGAACACCTCCGCACCATCACTTTTTTTATTGGGGTAAGTTTTAACTGAGCTAAAACTCAGCTGTTTGGCGGGACAGGAAATTCAAAACACAGGATTTGCCCACTAAGTCTTGGACTTTAGAACTAGAGAAACCCCTTTCAATATTGACCACTATATTTACATTCCCTGCTGTGGTGCCAACCAGAAAAGACACTCAGGGCCTATACAGCAATGCTGCCATACCAAAACAACACTAATTGCCAGTACTCAAACAAATTCAAACAGCAACATCCCTACTTAGGAAAATGCAGCATTATAAATAAAACTCCAAAACGTCTCCTCCTATTATGAAAACAGAACAAGCCTGACTGCTATAAATCCCTACACAGAAACTACACATACAGACCCTCACCAAATACAGAATAAGCAACCACAAATTAGAAATAGAAATATGCAGACAAAAAATTTAAATGGAAACCACAAAAAGCCAGACTCTGCATGCAGTGCGACGGTGCAGAAAAAGAAACATCATCATTCCTTAACATTGTGTCCCCTCACTGCATCCTTCCCTCCTTTCTATTCCCCACCTTCAACAGCAGCTCTGGCACAGCACTCTCTCCTTCAGCAGTAGCAGCTCCGGCAATCCATTCCCCCACTCTCTCTCCCCCCAACTCTTTCTTCCTACCTCCCTCTGCCCCCCACAGTAACAGCACCCTTTCTCTCCTCCCCATCCCAGGTCCACGGCACCCTTCTCTCCATCCACCCACCACTTCTGATCGAGTATTGTTGTTTCTTCCCCTGCCTCCAGAAAGGTATCTCCTTTTCTGTCACCCTCCTTCACTGGCAATGTCATCTCTGGCACATCATAGACCCTTCTCTCCACTTAACCAACTCTCTACCAATCATCCCCCTTTTACTCTCAGCCCAGCCCCAGCAACATCCAGGTTCCTCTCACCCCCCCCCCCCCCCCCCCCTTCACTGCAGCAGCATCTCCTTTCTTTCCCCAGTCCCAAGAGCATCCAGATTCCCCTATTTTGCACTCTTCCACAGCAGTAGTTTCCATATTCCCCTTTCTCTGAATCCCATAGCCAGCTGTATCCAAATCCCCCCCTACCCACCCTTGACCCAGCAGCAACATCCAATCTCTTTATGGATAGATTTACAAAAATCATCAAACCTGATGGTTACTGTCCAATGCTGCTTATCCATATTGCATGAATGATACTGCTAGGTACCACACAGAGCATATATCAAAAGTGACTTCATAGTTCTGGGAGAGAGAGTGCAGCAGATCGGTGCACAGGTAGAATTCCCCTCAGTCCTTCCAGTCAAGGATAAAGGCCAAGGCATGGAAGATTGAATTCTGGGAATTAATGAATGGCTGCATAGCTGGTGTCAATGAGACTGTTCTTATTTTTTGACCATGGGATGGTTTTCAGGGACTGCTGAGTAGAGATGGGGTACACCTGTCGAACTAGGGAGTGCACCATGTTCCAGAACAGACTGGCAAATCTATTGAGGAGGACTTTAAACTAAGGAAACAGAGAGTAGGATTAAATGGACAATTTTCTCAGTTGAAGGGAGTAGGTAGTGGAGTGCCTCAGGGATCTGTATTGGGACCCTTACTTTTTAATATATTTATAAATGATCTGGAAAGAAATACGATGAGTGAGATAATCAAATTTGCAGATGACACAAAATTGTTCAGAGTAGTTAAATCACAAGCAGATTGTGATAAATTGCAGGAAGACCTTGTGAGACTGGAAAATTGGGCATCTAAATGGCAGATGAAATTTAATGTGGATAAGTGCAAGGTGATGCATATAGGGAAAAATAACCCATGCTATAATTACACAATGTTGGGTTCCATATTAGGTGCTACAACCCAAGAAAGAGATCTAGGCGTCATAGTGGATAACACATTGAAATCGTCGGTTCAGTGTGCTGCAGCAGTCAAAAAAGCAAACATAATGTTGGGAATTATTAGAATGGGAATGGTGAGCAAAACAGAAAATGTCATAATGCCTCTGTATCGCTCCATAGTGAGACCACAACTTGAATACTGTGTACAATTCTGATCGCCGCATCTCAAAAAAGATATAATTGCGATGGAGAAGGTACAGAGAAGGGCTACCAAAATGATAAGGGGGAATGGAACAGCTCCCCTATGAGGAAAGACTAAAGAGGTTAGGACGTTTCAGCTTGGAGAAGAGTCGGCTGAGGGGGGATATGATAGAGGTGTTTAAAATCATGAGAGGTCTAGAACGGGTAAATGTGAATAGGTTATTTACTCTTTCAGATAATAGAAAGACTAGGGGGCACTCCATGAAGTTAGCATGGGGCACATTTAAAACTAATCGGAGAAAGTTCTTTTTTACTCAACGCACAATTAAACTCTGGAATTTGTTGCCAGAGGATGTGGTTAGTGCAGTTAGTATAGCTGTGTTTAAAAAAGGATTGGATAAGTTTTTGGAGGAAAAATCCATTACCTGCTATTAATTTCACCTAGAGAATAGCCACTGCCATTAGCAACGGTAACATGGAGTAGACTTAGTTTTGGGGTACTTGCCAGGTTCTTATGGCCTGGATTGGCCACTGTTGGAAACAGGATGCTCAGCTTGATGGACCCTTGGTCTGACCCAGTATGGCATATTCTTATGTTCTTAAGTTCATCAGGGCGGGGTGGACAGAGCCCTAAGGTAAGCAAAAGCACTCGGATAAGTAAATCTCTAAACACTTATAAAGAACGGGGAAAAAAAGGAGCAACATCTAGAAAGCTATGTACATGATGCTCATAGTATTGAAGAGGCTGACTTGGATATAGTGGTGGTCACAGAGATGTGGTATACACAGAACCATGACTGGGATATAATTTGTTCAGGAAGGGCAGGTTAGGAAGAAAGAGATGAGGAGTAGGCAACACTTAAGCCTTTGTTGGGTGGTTGAATCTAAGAAAAAATGTTATATTTGTGATACTGTCCAACACAGAAAAAGGAGAAGAAATTTGCACCCCAAAAAATTATCCACACAACATGAGGGAGATGCAAAAGAAGTAATGGTCCAAACAAGAAATAAAGTTAATCTTTTCTCAAGTTATCATTTATTATTTCATTTTTTCAAAGTAAAGCGGCTGCTCCAGAACTCAACATACTGAATTACAGTTCTCAAACAGGTCCCCCAACACGGACCCGTGTTTCGCTCCAAGCTGCATCGGAAGGGACTAGTAATTGTATTTAACACTGTAAATCAAAACAATCCAGTTCCCAAAGGTCTCAATAATGAAATAGAATGGTTTCATTTTATTTAGTTATTGCTTTTTTCCCATTGGCTTACTTGTTCTGTGTTGGTGCTTCCTGATTGGTGTAGCTCTTCGCGCCAAAACCCAGTCCTTTAAATGGACGCTATAGTCAGCACTGTCAGCCTTCCTTTATTCTAATTTTGTTCAACAATGCATCATCATTAAGGTATGTGTCTCAGCGTTATTTAAAAGCTAGTCACTTTTTACTTGGTCCATTGTAAATTGCATACTTGTATTTCTTGTTTTGATTTACAGTGTTAAATACAATTACTAATCCCTCCCGACGCAGCTTGGAGCGAAACACAAGTGCAGGATCTGGAAATGCTCAAACATTGTTAGGTTTGGTGGCTTGCAGGCCACTCATGCAAGCCACTGCACTCATCAATACACCGCCGATCATCTGGGCTTCCCTCCTCTGGTGGACCCAACTCTATCCACGCAGCAGGACACTGCCTCAGCCGCTGCCATCTGCGTGCATCCTTAGGTGCATGCGCAGCCAGCATCACCAGATTTCAAGAACCTGAGGCGGAAATAGGCCATGGCGCCCCTATGATGACATTATTTCCAGAGCCCTATTTAAGGGCTTTCCTGCTGTCTCCACTTTGCTTCAGCAATGGGTTGCCTGCATCTGTGTGTAGTGCGAGTTGCTGCTTCCTGCCCCTGCTTTCCTGATCCTATGTCTGCCTCATTTCTCCAGCCCAGCCTGCCTAGCCTCGTCTTATCCAGTCCTTTCCTCCCTGCCTGCCCTGCTTTTTCAATCCTTCTCATTGTCTCCTAAGTCTGCCCTTGGACTAACTTCTGGATCTGACTCTAGCCCAAACTTTGACCATTCTTGTACGTTGCCTCTTTAACCTTTGCCTGGATACTGACCATTTTTGTTTGCTGTTTACTACTGACCCCTGCCAGGACATTGACTCTTCTAGCTTGCCACCTGCCTCTAACCCTAGTGTGGCCCTGGACCTGTGCTTATACCACTTTGATAGAGACTCTCGTCTAAGACCTGCTGGTCCCCAGAACTCAAAGACTCAAACCAAAGGGAAAGGGGTTGGTATATTTGAAGCTTCTGTCCCATCTCTTCTCTGTGTAGTTCTGTCAGATGTCAGTGGGAACCTATATGGCTTCCCCATAGGCTCAGCCAACCTCCCCACAGCAACAAGGGTCCACAAATCTTACAGATTGCTGAGGTCATGGACTCAGTGGTCTTGACTTTGCTCGAGGCCATACCAGGCCAACGTGTCCAAGAACAACATGGGGCTCTTAACTAGGTGACTGTGGTCCTGGAGACGCTTGTGCACCACATGGACTCCTTGATCCCTGCCTCAGCTCCAGCTCATGGTTCTACCTCCCATTAGTTCTGTGTTTCCCCAAGGCCAGTCCCTCAACTCCTGGAACCTCCTTGCAACCTGGGTGATCCCAAGGAATGTTGCAGCTTCATAACCCAATTACACATGCATTTCTAGCTGCAGTCCACTCTCTTTCCTACCGACTGGTCTAAGGTAATCCAGATCTTGTCATTGCTGGGTGGCACTGCATTGGCCTGGATGTCTTCTTTATGAGAGTGTGATGACCCTCTACTCCAGAGCCTTCCTGATTTCCTCCAGCAGTTCAGGTTTGTATTCAAAGAACCGGGGAAAGCTTCCTCCTTGGCAATGGACATGCTCCAGATTCAACAGGGTTTCCAATCTCTTGAAGAGTATTCTATTGAGTTCCACACACTTGCCACCAAACTGCACTGAGAGGAAGATAGTCTCACCACCATTTTTTGGCAAGGCCTTTCCAGAAGAATCAAAGACAAACTGGTCGGGCCAGATGTCCCTCCTTCATTAGGTGTCTTGATATCCTTTGCTGGCCATTTTGATCGCCGCTTTCAAGAAAGGGCTCTGGAGAGTAATGGCATTTCATGACTAGTAGCATTGGTTCCACATTTCCAGTACTCTCTTGCCATCACTTGTCCTGAATCCAATACTCCAGGGGAACCCATGCAGTTGAGCAAGGTTAAACTTTCAATGGAACAGAAGCTTTGACAAAGGCGGTTGGGCCTATTTTTATATTGTGCCGGCACATGGTATATCCAATGCCCAGAGAAGTCAGGAAACTCTCGTGCCTAGGGTTGCCCGAAGAGGCAATCTTAGGTAGGACACTCTCCTCCTCCCAAATGCTAGTTCTCATTGCAATCTCCACTGAACACTGTCAGTTCCATATGGAAGCATCCTTGATTCCGGAGCAGGCAGGAATATTATTGACCAAGCCCTGCTCCACCAGTACCAGATTCCAACCATCTGACTGCACCATCCAGTAACTATTTCCTCTGTCTATGGGGACCCCCTCCCAGGCCAACTCACTGAAGCTAAACGTTCCATGCTCTCCTTGCCCAGGCCTTCTCCACCAGGAGACTATCTCTCTCAATGTACTCCCTTAGGCTGTGAACCCAGTTATCCTGGGGTTACCCTGGCTATGTCAGCATCAGCCAGATATCAACTGGGTGAGGTCCCACCTGCTGTCCCACCTGTCTCATTTCAGCTCCATATCCACCTATACTGACACTAGCAGCTGCCATATTTGGGCTACTGCCACAATATGCACACTTCACCATCGTAATGTCTAAATATCGAGCAACTGGTTCAGGAACCAATGAGAGAGGGAGCAATTTTAGATCTAATTCTCAGTGGAGCACAGAATTTGGTGAGAGAGGTAACAGTGGTGGGGCCGCTTGGCAATAGTGATCATAATATGATCAAATTTGAATTAATGAGCCGAAGGGGGACAGTAAGTAAATCCACTGCTCTAGCGCTAAACTTTCAAAAGGGAAACTTTGATAAAATAAGAAAAATAGTTAGAAAAACACTGAAAGGAGCAGCTACAAAGGTTAAAAGTGTGCAACAGGTATGGACATTGTTAAAAAAATACCACCCTAGAATTAAAGTCCAGATGCATTCCACGCATTAAGAAAGGTGGAAGGAAGGCAAAATGATTATCGGTATGGTTAAAAGATGAATGTGAAAGAGGCTATTTTAGCCAAAAAATCTTCATTCAAAACTTAGAAGAAGGATCCATCAGAAGAATACAGGATAAAGCATAAGCATTAACAAGTTAAATGTAAGACATTGATAAGACAGGAAAAAAAATAATTTGAAAAGAAGTTGGCCATAGAGGCAAAAACTCACAATAAAAACTTTAAAAAATATATCCAAAGCAGACTGCTTGGTTGGTCTGCTGGATGATTCAGGGGTTAAAGGGGCACTTAGAGAAGATAAGGCCATTGTGGAAAAATTAAACAATTTCTTTGCTTTGGTGTTTACTGAAGAGGATGATGGAGAGGTACCAGTTTCGAAGAAGGTTTTCATGGGTGATGATTCAGATCAACTGAACCAATTCATGGTGATCCTGGAAGATGTGGTAGGCCTGATTGACAAACTGAAGGGGCTTATTTCCCCCATCCTCTTCCCCCGCTGGAGTGGGTTTTTTCTTTGTTGGGAAAAGGGCGGTAGTACTATATTGATTACAGGGATCTCACAAAGAAAATTTGATACCCATTATTTCTGATTTCAGAATTTTTTGACCATTTGCAAGAAGCTAAAGTCTTCACCAAGTTGAATTTATGAGGAGCATATAATCTTATTTGCATCAATGAGGGTGATAAATGGAAAACCATGTTCAATACGCATGATTGACATTACAAATACCTTGTCATGCTATTTGGGCTTTGCAATGCTCAAGTCATATTTCAGAATATGTGAATGAGATTTTTTGGGATCTCCTGCACTTCCATGTAGCTATATATCTTGATGACATACTCATCTGCTCCCAGTCTCGGGACTCCCATCTGGAGCATGTTAGACAGGTTCTACAAAGCCTACAAGACCATCATCTGTACACAAAACTCAAGAAACTCCTCTTCGAGCAAGAACAGCTTCCTTTTATGGGGTATATCATTTCTCAAACTGGCTTCCATATGGAGCCTGCTAAACAGAAGGCCTTCTTGTTTATTTATTTATTTATTGTTTTTCTATACTGATGTTCGTTTGCACATCACATCAGTAAGTCTGACCCCAGCCGGTCAGGCTTCGGCTGTTACAGCATTTCTTAGGATTTTCCAATTATTACCACCAATTTATTCCTGGGTACTTTACCCTTGTGGTGCCACTCACCATCTTGATCAGAAAGGTCACTTATTCCCGATCTTGGACTACAGAAGCTATTGACACCTTCCAGGCTCTTATGCAAGTTTTCTCTCTTGACCCTTGTCTTTAAAATCCTGACCCTGTTCTTCCCTTTGCCCTGGAGGTAGATGCCTCTACCCTTGGGGTAGGGGCTTTCCTCAGTGAGCATAGTGACCAAGGGAGCCTCCTGCCATGCTCCTTCTTCTCTAAATGTTTGCTCTGGCAGAGAGGAATTACAGGATTGGGGACCGCAAACTACTCGTGGTGAAATTAGCATTGGAAGAGTGGCGGCACCTCTTAGAGGGCGCCAAACATCAGATCCCGATCTACACTGACCACAAAAACGTAGAGTAGCTGAAACAGGCATAATAGCTCAATCTCAGATAGGCTCACTGGTTCCTCTTCTTTAACTGGTTCGATTTTGAGCTCTGCTACCGACCAGCAGCCAAAAATCAAAGAACAGATGCCCTTTCCCACTCCTTTCAAATGTAGGACATAGCAGAGATGCCTCAACACACCACTGACCCTGTGAAGGTCGTGGTCTCTACATCTACAACAGTTCTGCCTGGGAAGACAGTAGTACCCAAACATCTGCAAGACAAAGTATTAAAATGGGCCCACAATTATCGCCTGGCAGGACATCCCGGATTAGCCCGTACCCTTGAGCTCTTCCAATTCCACTATTGGTGGCCCCAAGTGAAGACCAAGATAAAAAGCTACACAGAATCCTGTGCTGTTTGTACACAGCATAAACCTACTTATGCCCGAACCTACTTGTGTTACAACCATTGCCAACCTCCAGGGAATCCTAGACCTATATGTCCACAGATTTTATCATGGACCTCCCTCTCTCACACAGCTCCACCATGATATTGGTCATAGTGGATAGATTCTCCAAGATGGTATATTTCATACCTCTCCCTGGCTTGCCTTTTGTTCCTGAATTAGCACACCTCTTTGTGCAGCATGTCTTCAAATTGCATGGATTACCTTCTCATAGCCTGTCTGATAGATGCGTTCAATTCACAGCCCGATATTGGAAGGGTCTTTGTCAAACATTTGGCATTACTATGGACCTTTCCACAGCTTACCATCCTCAAGGCAATGGTCAGAAAGTGAGAATCGACCAGATCCTCAAAACCTTCCTCTATCCGTTTGTCAATCAAAGATAGGCTGACAAGGCTATCCTGCTACCCTGTTGACTTCTCACACCTCAATCATATCAGTAATGCTACCAGCTCTTTCCCATTTCAGATTATTTACAATAAGCATCCACGAGGGCTATCCACTCTTTCCCATTTCATGTTGTTTATAATAAGCATCCATGAGTTCCTCTGCCACTTCCTCTCTCAGTGGATTGCCCAGCAGTTTGACTTACAGCCCAGGAACTCCAAGATTTATGGGCACAAACTAACCATTTAATCTCCAAGGCTGCATCCAAGCCAAGAAACATGCCGATATCAAATGCAGATCAGCCTCGCAATTCCAAGTGTGAGACTTGGCATGGTTAAGCAAGCAGCACCTGTGCCTCAGCATTCCTTCACTCAGGCTGGCACTTTGATTTATTGGTTCTTTCCTGATCTTTTGTCAGATTGGACCAGTAACTTATCAACTCAAACTTCCTACCACTTTAAGAATACACAAGGTATTCCACGTGTCCCTATTGAAGCAATTGGTTCTTTCCTGACCATCTCAATTGCCTCCTACACCTGCAGACATTTCTTTGTAAGAAGACACACACTATGAGATACAAGAAATTTTAGACTTTCATAGACAAGGCAAGAGCCTGGAATACCTCACTGCATGGAAGTATTACAGACCAGAAGAGAACTCTTGGGAGTCAGCATGTATTATCAGTGCACCTTATCTGGTAAAATAATTCCACCCTCAATTTCCTCTGAAGCCTAAGCCCTAGACCTTAAGAAGGGGGCTTGGGGAGGTACTGTTATGTTTGGTGGCATGCAGGTGGCTCCCACAAATGCCTTACTCACCACAAAACTGCTTTCTGACTCCTACATTCATGATCCTGTGTCTGCCTTATCTCTCCAGCCCAGCCTCATCTTATCCAGCCCTTTCCTCCCTGCCTGCCCTGCTGTGTCAGTCCTTCTCTTTGTCTCCTAGGCCTGCCCTCGGATTGACTTCTGAATCTGACCCTAGCCTGGACATTGCCCCTTCTAGTTTGCTGCCTGACTCTGACCTTAGTCTGGCCCTGGACCTGCACTTATGTCCCTTCCATAGAGATACTCGCCTAAGACCTGCCAACCCCTGGAACCCAAGGGAAAGGGGTTGGTATAGGTGAAGATCTTGTCCTGTCTCTTCCCTACATAGCTCCGCCAACTGTTGGTGGGGATCTATGGGGCTTCCCCCATAAGCTGAGCCAACCTCTGCACAGCAACAAAGGCCTACAAATCTTACATATATAATGATCTTAAGATGGAAAATAGCTAGATAAGGTGATGGCAATGCGAGAAGGATGCTGGGGTGTAAAACATATAGACAACAGGAAAAAGGTGATATTGCCTCTATATAAGTTTTTGGTGATATCTCATTTGGAGTACTGTGTACAATTCTGGAGACTGCATCTTCAAAAAGATATAACCGAATACTGTCAATCCAGAGGACAACTATTATAATGGTCCTCATCATAAAGCATAAGGAGACATATCTAAGATCTAAGCTTATGTACCTGGAGGAAAGCAGGGAAAGGGGAAATATGATTTAGAGACATTTAAATGCATCCATCAAATAAATGAATAGGAGGCAGTCTTCTTTCATCAAGGAATCAATGGATGAGGGAGAAAGAGGGTAGACAAAGTAATCGAAGGAAATATTTCTTTACAGAAAGAGTAGTGACTACATGGAACAGCCTTTCTGTGGTGGTGATGGCGATGAGGACCATATTAGAAATCAAGAAAACATGGGAAAAACACAGAGAATTTCTGAGGGATAGGAAGGAACTATAATGCTGAGCAGGAGATGTGGATGGGCAGAAGGAATGGGCCATATGGTCTTTATCTGCTGTCATTTTCTGTGTTTATGTTTTTCTCCCACCCCCCAGCCTCAGAAGCATCCAGATTCTCCTCTTCCCCCTCTTCCTGCCCCCCTGTTGCACCAGAGGTGGACCCTTGGCCCGAGGTGGGGTTGACGCTACCCGCAGGGCAAGCCCTAGGGTCCCCACCGTTGGTAGGTGGAGCTGGCTGACTGACGGAGGCCAGCTGGAGCTTCGCCAATACCAGCCCTCATACCCCGCAGGATGAGTCCTTGGGTACCGGGGCCGGCTGGTCTTAGATGGGCCTCCGTCTGAGGACTTCCTGGATGTGGTGTAGGAATCAGCCAGGGGCCAGCAGTGGTAGCTTGGATAGGAGGATGAGTCCAGATGAGGCAGAGTTACAGAAACTCGGGCGCCAAAGGAGAACGGGTAGCAAGACAGGTGGCACCTGAGCAAGAGCAGGCCGAAGCCTGAGAGGCCAATTCCAGAGTAGATTCAACAGAGGTGTCGAAGATCAAGCTGTTGTCGGGGCAGGCAGCAAGCAAGGAGAAGCGGACACATGGACACAAGCCAAAACCAGGAGTCAGTCCGAGAATGGTCAGGCAAGGCAAAAGTCAAACCAGGAATCAAACAGTAGTGTAATCAGATATAGTGGTGGTCAAGCCTGGAATCAATCAATAGCGTGGTCAGATGAAGCAAGGGTCAAGCCAGGTATCAGTCAGTAGTATGGTCAGACAAAGCAGGGGTCAAGCCAGGTATTAGTCACTAGCAAAGTAAAAGTAGGGTAGACACGGAGCACAGGAGCAAGGTCTGGAACGGGTACCAGGAGCAAGGCAGGATCAGGAACTAGGAACACAGACAAAGCATGAACGAACCGGGAACCAGGAACACAGATGAAGCACAGGAACGAGCAACTAAGCACACGACTAGCATAGAGACCTGTTGCCAAGGCAAGGAAGCACTGGCTGGGCCCAGCCTTAAGTACAGAGACCCAGTGATGTCATCATCCGGGGCCATGGGGTAGTTTCCCGCCACAGCCCCTTTAAAGGCAGAACAGATGCGCGAACGCCTAGGAGGAAGTGTGGCATGAGACGGCGGCGTCTCCCAGCGGGCCACACGGGGAGACCCGCTGAAGAGCTGGGAGGTCCGCGGAGGAGCCAGGAGTGCTGGAGGCAGCTCGGGAGCGCAGGTGGCTGCCTAAGGCCGCAAGAAAGGAGGAACCGGGAGCTGGAGCAGACAAACGGGAGTAAATGGGCCCGGCCGCGGGCTTGTTGTGGCCAGCACATGCAACACACCCTTGCCTAGAGCAGCATGCACTTCTCATTCTCTGTCTTCAGCCCCCACAACAACTATCCTTCCATTACTATCTCCTCTCTCCCCCTTCCTCCCCCCACCTAGCCCCAGCCCCAACTGCATCTATCTGACCTCTTCTACCTCCTCCTGCTTCCTATCCATGCCGCCTCCGTTTTTTGTACAAATAAGCATAGGTTACAGCTCTCCTTTTCACTTGGGGCTGGTTTCTATGATCCGAGAGCACCATTGCACAGATACCAACACAGCAACGGAGTAGCAGCAGCTCAATGGCAGTCTCTACACTGTCTGGCTCCAATCTATTCCAGAAAGTATATTCGGCATGCAGCACACATGCAACTCCCTTGCTCCTCTGCTGCATGCCGTCACCTCTCTGTGCATGCACCCAAAGACCACCCTATCAGTACAAGAACATTACTTTCTGCCCTTGGTATGTATGCACAGGCACAACATGACAGCTGGAACGAGGGGAAAGATATGTGCTCCTAGCACCCCTGCCTTCTTGGTCTTGGGACAGGAATCGGGCCCACAGACTAGTGAATGGACTGGTGTGATGTCAGTCCTGCTGCAGTGCTGCTGCCACCCCCAAAATCATGGCTTGCTAGGCAGCCGCCTAGCTTGCCCAGTGCTTCCACTGGCTGTGGGCTCCAGGAGTCCTGCTAGCTCTGCTGCTCCTTCTCTTAAGCAGTCAGAACAGCAGTCTGCCTCCTAGGTGGACAGACTGTGAAGCCTTGGGCCACTGCCTCTGATGCACCTGCATAGGGGTAGTAGGGACATCTGAATAGTTGCTTGCTGCTGGATATAAAATGTACACCATTGGGGGAAAGTTAAACATTGAAAAGTGGTTAAGTAAATAAGTAAAACTACGAAAGTACTATGTAAGACTTTGAAAGATAAAAAGCAACAGCTCTTTGGATGGAAGAGTAAACATTATTTAAAAATTTGTGAATGGATTTTAACAGGGAGGACAGCCTACCTAGAGCAGCTGCCACTGCAGATTATATGCCCGCTCTTCAAACACAAAGAGTTGCAGCCATATTAGAGTCCTTACAGGGCCATTAGGGTGTGCTTTAAAAGGTTTATGTGTTTTACCAATTCCATGAAAGTACATAAGATGTAAAAATATATAATGTTTGCTTTAAAAATAAAACGCATGCTAAAAACAAAACAAATGAAGAAAAATGCTATGAATGGGAAAACAAAACAAAATAAAACAAATGGAAAAGAAAAGAAAATTGTTTTACACACACACACTTCTAAAATACTCTTCTTCTGTAAATAAAGACAGACCTTTGCTGGAACTGCAACTTCCGGAGTAGCCTGGAATTATTATATAGAACTTGCTTCACCAGTAAGAGTTAGAGGGTGACCTCCTTGGATCATTCTGTGGTACCCTAGAGCATTGTCTACGTAAAGAGAGGTCTGGGCAACCTCAGATAAGAAACGTTTCACCTCCTGGTCCAACACAGCATCTGATAAACCGCTGACTACACCAGAACTTAGAACCAGTGGCCAGGATATATCCCTAACACCGGTTACACAGACACACCAGAAGAGGGCAAGAAGAGAGCTGGACCCAAGGAACGAGCACAAGCAAAAGAAAAAGGCAAGTAAACTGTATAGCAAGTTAGCAACTCTCAAGAATTCACTGGCAAGCTGGCAAAATTATGAGCCGTACTCTTGAATTGTGATCTTGGCTGTGGCTGCCCATCTCTATCGCCCTGGCAAGAGGTATGCAGGAGGGTGCTGTTCCGTGGCATGTAGGTAGCTGAACGTTGCATGGAGCATGCCCAGAGTCCCTCACTCAGCATAATCTTCCTGCTGGTTCTGTGCCACAGAGCAGCACCGGTCTCTACACAACTCTGCCAGGGCTCCAATCAGCTGGAGGCGGGGGGGGGGGGGGGGGAGGTGTGGAAACGGCAGTCACTGGAGGTGGGAGGAATGTCAGTGTGAGTCAGGTTATTTTCTTCTAGTTCTTAAGAGTTAAGAAAACTAGAAAAATAATGAAAGACAGTAAATGAGAGAGAAAGAGAAAAAGTTAATGAACCAAAACTATAATTAAAAAAAAAAAGAACAGAATAAAGAAAAACTCATGGAAGAAGGGATGTGAGAGGAAAGCAACAAGACTCTCAAGTCTTCAGGGTGAACTTTAAGCACAGTAGTTAACAGGCGTGCTAGTCTGAATCATGTCCTTTCTTTAGAAAGCCGGGTTCTTTTCTGATTGTGGTAAGCCCAGTGACCCAGGCTAGCCAGTGACATATATCAAGAATAAACAACTCCGGCCTTGGAGGGCCACAGATGGGTCTGGTTTTCAGGATAACCACAAAGAATAGTCATCAAATGTTGAAAAACAGGCCCATTCGTGGCACTGTGTGGCTACAGTTGATTACCCCTGATTTTCCTTAAGATAAGCAGGATCTTAAGCCCAGAGGTGAGACAGGACAACACTAATCCTGGTTTAGCACGTTCCTCATGACATGGAGTCATCTGATAACCTGTAGCTTAGATTCTGAGGATTAAAACTGAGTCACAGCTGACTCGCTCATCACTAACAAATGAGAGGAGTCCTAACAACAGCACAAACATAAACACAGTGCAATCATCATGCCACAAGGGGTTTCTGACATATCACACTGGGTCAATAGTACTGAGTTTTACAAGTTACAGGTAAGATTTATTTCTTGGTCCGGCAGTCTCCTCTTGTTCCTTCAAGCTTCCAGCTCAGCCAGAACTGGCCTTTACTGGGCTACAGCATCATGAACCTCCATTCACAGGCAGGGTTCCCCCCTATTTTTATATCCCCGCCCAGCTCAGCCCAGCCATTGCAGCAACCAATCTTCAGTCAGGGGCCACAGACTCTGGCTCCCTCCAGAACCCAGCTAATGTGGGCCATACATTTCACCACTAGGTGTCACCGTTGAGCAAAGTTTGAGACTCCTCACCCCCACCCCCAGAGGCTGTGAACGCTAACTCTGCGGCCTCTTAAACCCTGGCCAATCCAGGAAACAAGTGTGGTTTTTAAAAACACAGTGATGGGAATTTAACGAGGAAAAATCTGAGGTTTTTTCCTATCACCCATCCATTCTATGCATGTATAAATCATCCCCTCTCGTCCTTTTCCTCAGATATTGAAAATTGCATCAAAGGATACGGAAAACCAAATCTAGGTTCTCTGACCCCACTACAGTGCTCAACCCAGCAGGTGTGACTCAATGAAGCTGGGGAATATTGGGGGTTGGGGGAGGAGATAGAGGAGAAATGGTTACATTTTGGGCTACAAATCAAGGACTCTGCAGTCCGAAAAAGAAAAGTTGCCAATTCTTCTATAAGAACATCTGAAGAGTCTTATGAGGAGCTGAAAGCAAATGTCCAAAAATATCGGCGTTACAACACAATACATAACGCTGACAAAATAAAAGATGTCGCTACCTGCGCAAAAGTGTCCTCTTTATCCTGGGATCTATCTGGCAGCAAACATTTTTATTTCCCCTCTGACAAAAAGAGGGAAGAGACCTGCACACCTCCTCCACCATCTGTGAGCCCGAAAGGCTAGGATCTTTTCACTATGCCACCCCTACCACGTCCAGAAACAGATGCACGGTATAACAAGCAAAGGAAGAGGCAGTGAGGAAGGCATCATGCAACAACTTTTAAAAGAAAGAAGAAGCAAAGACCATGAATTTAACGGACCCATTAAAAGCAACAGGGGAAAGTAGAGCACCCACCACTTTGCTTCCTTCTGATTCTTGTAGATTGCTCCCACTGTTCTCCTCAGAGGAGGCCGATGACTCAGACACCATACTTCTTGGAGTTGCAAAACAAAATCCGAATTCTCAATCTTTCTCTATTTTTTTTTTCCCTCTTAGAAAAGAAAATGGTTGTCTCTCCCACGGCTGAAATCTACCTTTGAAATTTGTCCTGCGCTTGCATAGTGTATGCACGCTGGCAGACACACATTATTTACTGAGCTCCAAGGTCTTCCCAGATCAATAATTTTGTTCCCTTTTGGCGGCTGTCATCTTTCTATTTCACTAGAGTAGCAGCAGTTGGTGCCCATGCTCATTAGGACCCGGCAGGCACTTCCTTCTAGGTGTCATGAACAGGTTGGTGTGTGGCGGTGGTGGTTGGTGGAGAGGCAGAAAGAGATGGGGCTCCTGATTATGCCGCACTGGATAGGCAGGTGCTGGCTGCCTCACCCGGGATCTCATTAGCTATAGAGGCCCATGCACTTGTTACAGTAGCTTTAGTAACAGGAGAAAACAGAGCAAGGAACAATCTGCTGCTGAACAAAACAAGGGGAGCTGCATGATGGGATTTGTAGTGTGGTATTGTAAGAGGGCAAGAGTGTCAGGCTAAAGGATGAGCAAGTTCACTGGCCACAAAGGGAGCCCAGTGAACTCTGGCAGCTGTTTGTTCACGAATAATTCTGAATGGAGAACAAGTTTAGTTAATAATCCTGCTTCTATATGTTGCCTTTATTTGTATGACATAAGATGCCTCTTATTGTAGAACAAGGTCAGCCACTGAGGGGTTTATTTGTTTAAAAATGTATTGCCTGCATGCTCCAAAGTTTGGAGCGGGGTATAATAAAAACATACATAAAAATCAGAACAATGCAACATGTAAGTGGACCAATCACGGCAAGCCATGGTTACCAGAGCAGCTATCAATCAAATATCAGGTGCCAAAAAGGGGAGCCCAGGAGAAAGCAAAGCATACAGGCTACAAGATACAATTAACAGCAAGGGATTAAATCAAAGGAGAAGAGAACCAGGTCTGCTCAAGGTTAGCTCCAGCCTGTGTAATTCAAGCTGCCAGGTTAAAAGCTTCTCTGAAGAGAGAGGTTTTTCATGCATTTTTAAATGTCTGAGTATCAGTCATCAGGCGCAATTGTTCGAGCAGGGAGTTCCACAGTAGTGGGCCGGCGACCGAGAAAGCCCGATCCCATGTTTCCACGAGATGAGCAAGCCGTGATGAAGGAACCTCTAAGCAGCCTCAATGAGCAGATCTTAGGGACCGGGAAGGCTTATAGATGCGTAGAACAGAACTTATCGGGGGAGGGGGATGACACATTGTTGTGTAAATTGTGAATAAGCATAGCAAGTTTAAACTTGACTTGCCTTTGAATAGGGCGCCAATAAAAGGAACAGAGGACAGGTGTAATATTCTCGGATATGGCCTGAGAAGTGTGAAACAGTGGCATGATTGATTTCACATTAAGGGCCCCCAAGTGATGGCTTCCAGCAGGACCCCCACAGTGTATATGTGTGTGAGAGGGTGCTGGGGGTCCACCTCCCAAGATGTAGGAATGAGCCTCAATCTTCCTTGGCTCCCCCTGCACTGCAGGGGCTGCTTGGGCAGAATTTACACTCCTGGTGCCAAGTTAAGTTTTGTAGTCTCCACTGCCAGCACAAAATGATGTCATATTATTTGATGCTCTTGAATAGAAACAACAAAAGTTTGACATTTAGAAAACGAGGGCATCTGAACAACTGATTTAATTTGTTTTGCTTTTTTTTCCCCCATTGTTTTGCTCTTCTTCCTTTATTTATGGAGTACCTATTGTTCAGCTGCTTGGACCTGCTCCAGCTTTCTCATACCTTGACTCCGAAGGGCTGCTCTAAAGTCATTCGCCACCCACCATCGCTTATTGTAATTTTATGTTGCTCAAGAACTGCAAAGATTCCTGTGACAGCTTTGTAACAATGACTAGAAGGTTATGCAAGCACATCCAGCCCAGCCCCACAGTGCCGAGGCATAGGGAATGGGACTGTAACCTTAAAAATGTAACCAAACACATTGCAGTTTCCTGCAATTTCCTGAGCTGCCAGCTCGGTCTGAATTCAGTCTCGCAGGTTTCAGCTCATGATGTAATGACACAAAGGACTGGGCTTGCTGTAACTTGTTTGTTATGGAAAAATCATTCTTTACCAGAAGACAACAAGCACCCGTGGGCTTGCATGCCAGAATATACAGGTGCACACAAAGTGCAAGGACCTTATAAGGGCAATACTCCAATGTTTATACGTGGGTCCGTGCATGTGCACCAGCAGAGTAACGTAATCTGAATATTGCATTCCCCCCCCCCCCCCCCCCCACTACAGGTAAAAGCACGGGTGCTGGTCCCATAGAAAAGAAGCAACAGGGACATGTCACAAGAGAGAAATTACACATGAAGATTCGGTTTGAAATCTCCGCGTGTGGCCTGCATGCTGTGCAGCTGCTGCCGGGCAGGCGTACAGCCCATGGGCACTTTTGTACCCTCTTTAATACAACAGCCTGGTTTTCCCAGGAAGACTTTGTGAGGAGCTTGCCTTAGAAAAAGAACCGGCAATCTGGCAAGCAGTACCCAAAGTTGCCCTCTACGTTAACAAAGCAATTTTGAAAAATCGGAATCTTATTTTTAAAGGGCCTACTTTGCTTTTTAATGCATCTTTAAATGGTTTGTGTTAGTAATTTCTCTTCAGTTCTTTAAAAACAATTTTGGACAATCAAAAATCATTGATCAATCCAAAATGCATTCATTAGACTAAAAAATATGTTTATTGTATTTACATTACAAGAGTTGGATCTCCAGTAACTGAATATAGCAGAGTTGCTTACCTGTATCAGGTGTTCTCCAAGGACAGCAGGATGTTTGTCCTCACATGTGGCTAACATCATAAGATGGAGCCCCGATGCGGGAAACTTTGACTAGGCACATTACATATGCCCAGCATGCCCTATACCATGCATCCATGAGGGGTCCCTCTTCAGTCTCATAAGATAGAATTATGATAAAATATTATAATAAAAAATAGAAGAAACCCAACTGTGCAGAGTTGCAAGCAGGTTTCTTGAGGACTAACATCCTGCTGCCCTTGGAGAAAACCGGTTACAGTTAAGCAACTCTGCTTTCTCCAAGGACAAGCAGAATTGTAGTCCTCGTACATGGGTGAATCTCTAGCTACAGGCTGCTTCCCAACACAAAAGGGGACTAACAGAGACCTAACCAGGTGCCAACAGGTACAAAAACACCTGTGCAATTAGTAAAACAGGGGAAGACAGCCTGAACCCAAACAACGGGTCCAAGGTTGGAAGAGTTAGGTTCTACACCTCAAACAGGTTCCAGAGGACAGACCGGCCAAACCTACTATCACGTCGGCCTTCCCTATCTAGAAGGTAATGTAATGTGAATGTATGGAGAGAACTCCACATTGCAGCCTTGCAGATCCCCTCCATGAGAACTGCTTGCAAGTGGGGCCACCAACACTGCCATGACTCTGACAGAATGAGCCTTGACATGACCTCCAAGATGCAGCCACCTGGGCATAACAGAAGGAGATGCAATCCACTAGCCAACTGGATAGTGTCTGTTTGATAATGACAACACCCAACCTATTCCTATCAAAAGAAATAAAATTTGGGTGGACTCTCTATGGGCTTCTGTCTGCTCCAGGTAGAAGGCTAAGGCTTGGTTGCATTCAAACTGTGCAGAGCTCATTTGCCTTGGTGCGAATGAGGCCTGGGAAAGAAAATTGGCAGGATGATTGATATGGAATCTGTCATAACCTTAGGCAGGAACTTAGGTTGTGTATGCAAGACCACCCTGTCATGAAAGAACTTAGTATAAGCTGGATAAGTCACTAAGGCCTGGAGCTCACTGCCCCTCGTGCGGAAGTGATCGCCACCAAAAATATGACCTTCCAGGTCAGGTACTTCAGGTCACAGTTGTGCAGCGGCTCATAAGGAGCCTTTATAAGCTGAGCCAACATCACGCTGAGGTCCCAAGACACAATGGGAGGGGAGGCTTCAACTGAAGCAGGCCCCGCATGAAATGTACAACTAAAGGCTGTACAGAGATGGGCATACCATCTACACTGTGGTGGTATGCACCACTTGCACTAAGATGAACTCTGACTGAGTTGGTTTTCAAGCCAGCCTCCGAAAGGTGAGGAAGGTAATCAAACAGTTTTTGTGTGGGACAGGAGAAAACCTCCTCCACTTCAGTCCATAGGACTTTCTAGAGGAAGGCTTTCTGGAAGCCTCCAGGACCCGAGATACATCCTCAGAAAGATCAAGTGGCTGCATGATTAACCTCTCAACATCCAGGCTGTGAGTGACAAGGGCTGGAGATTAGGATGCAGCAGCCTACCCTGATCTTACTTGATGAGATCCAGGAAAGACCCAGATTGATTGGTTTCTGGATGGACAACTCCCACAGGAGTGGAAACTAGAATGCTCTTCCAATGAGGAGCTATGAGGATCATGGTCCCTCTGTCCTCGTGAAGCTTCAAAAATGTCTTCGCCATTAAGGGAATCGGAGGATATGCGTCGCATACAAAAGACCCTTGCCCCTGTGACAGGCAAGGTCATCCAAGGTTGGTTTGCCTTCTGACCTGGACAGGGAACAGAGCCGAAGCACCTTCCAGTTGTAGGGGGATGTGAACAGATCTATGTCTGGGTTCCCTCAGATGCAGAAAATCAAATTCGCTACCCCCTGGTCCAGGGACCACTAGTGGGGTCTGAAGATTCATCTCAGCCTGTCTGCTATCAAGTTCTCCATTCCGGCCAGGTTCATCACCCTGTGCACCATTCCATGGGCCAGGGCCCAGGACCAGATCTCGACTGCTTCCTGACATGGAAGGTTTGATCCCGTGCCTCCCTGCTTGTTGACATACCACATGACTACTTGGTTGTTGGTCTGTATCAGGTCAATTTTGATGGACAGCCAATCTCTGAAAGCTCATAATGTGTACCTGATTGCCTGAAGCTCCAAGAAGTTGATTTGACAAGAACAATTCTGAGCAGACCACAGTCCTTGGGTGCTGAACCCATCTATATGAGCTCCCTACCCTAGGGTAGACGTAGCAGTGGTTAGTACAATTTATGTAGGGACACTCTGAAAGAAAATCTCCCATTCTAGATTGGAGAGTACCTGCCACCAGGACAAAGAGTCCCGGAGAGACAAGGTGCCTCAGATGCAATTCTGGAGGCTCTGAGAGGCGTGGCACCACTGCGACCTGAGGGTCCATTGGGCTCTCCGCATGTGTAAGCAGAGCCAAGGGAGTGACATGGATGGTTGTGGACATGTGATCCAACAATCTCAACATGTGCCAAGCTGATACCTAAGATCATACGAACATAAGAAGTTGCCATACTGGGTCAGACCAAGGGTCCATCAAGCCAATCATCCTGTTTCCAACAGTGGCCAATGCAGGCTACAAGGACCTAGCAAGTACCCAGAACATTAAGTAGATCCCATGCTACTAATGCCAGTAATAGCAGTGGCTATTTCCTAAGTCAACTTGATTATAGAAACATATAGAAACATAGAAATGATGGCAGAAGAAGAGCAAACGGCCCATCCAGTCTTCACAGCAAGCTTTCACACTTGTTTTTTTCTCATACTTATCTGTTACTCTTGGCCCTGAGTACCTTTTAGTTCTATTTCCCTTCCACCCCCACCATTAATGTAGAGAGCAGTGTTGGAACTGCATCTAAGTGAAATATCTAGCTTAATTAGTTAGGGGTAATAACCGCCATAATAAGCAAGCTACTCCCATGCTTATTTGTTTATCCAGCATGTGCAATTCAGTCCTTGTTGTTTTTCTGAATATAAATCCACTTTTCTTCATCCCCCTGCCATTGAATCAGTGAACTGAGCTACATATGTATTTCAAGTGAAGTATCAGGCTTAATTGATTCGAGGTAGTAACCGCCGTAACAAGCAAGCTACACCCATGCTTATTTGTTTACCCAGACTATGTAATTCAGTCCCTGTTAGTTGTTGTCTGTATATAGATCCAGTTTTCTTCATTCCCCCCTGCCGTTGAAGCAGAGAGCTATGCTGGATATGCATTGAAAGTGAAGTATCAGGCTTATGCAGTATATTTCTGTTAATGTACATTATTATTTTATTCGTATGATTTAATTTGCTGAATGTAACTTTGTGTGTATTTTTAACATATGTATGTTTGATTTGTAAACCGCCTAGACGGATAGATCCCTACCCCATTGAGCTGTATATAAAAACATTTAAATAAATAAATAAATAAATAAATAAATAAATAAATATTTGGTTTGGGATAGTAACCACGCAACAATCAAGCTACTCCCGCTTTTTTGTGAATGCAAATCCTTTTTTCCACCTTTCCTCTTGCCGTTGAAGCTTAGAGCAATTTTGGAGTCGCATTAACCACATATATGTTTATTGAATAAGGGTATTATCGCCAGGTAGTAGCCGTCATTCCTGTGAGCCACCCTCTCTTAATTCACAGCCTCTAGACCATTAATAGCAGTTAATGGACTTCTTCTCCAAGAACTTATCCAAACTTTTTTTTAAACACAGTTACACTAACTGCCGTAACCACATCCTCTGGCAACAAATTCCAGAGGTTAATTGTGCGTTGTGTTGCGGACCCAGTCGCGGGATTCACGACCGGGTCCTTACCTCTTCAAATGCCCCGAAGTGCCGCAGTGAGGTCTGGCATTTTTTGGGCCTACTCGGCCCTCTCTGCAGCGGCATCTCTTAACTCCACTCCCTTAGGCGCGTATGCGCACAAGGGGGAAGAATTTAAAGGTGCAGGGGTACGAAATCGCGGCCGGCCCCCGAGATGATGTCAGATGCCAGTAGGACATTTAAACTCGGCGTCTGCCTGAAGACTTTGCCTTGCAACGAGGTTCACTCCTGGAGTCATCTAGTTGCAGTTCCTGTTCCAGTCTCCACTCCTGATACAGTCTCCACTCCTGCTCCAGCCTCTGTTCCTGTCTCAGCATTGCCTTTACTCTCGGACTGATTTCCTGGTTCCTGATTCTGGTATGTCTGCTGTTATCCTTGTCTGCTGCCAGCTCTGATCTCGGACCGTCCTCCATCCTGCTGTTCTTCTGCTCCGGGAGACCCCTCCTAAGTCCCAGCAGCCGGGTCCTCAGTGGCTCCTCCTGGGGGGTCCTCTGGTTTCCAGTGGCGAAGCTCCTGTCTGGTCTCCCAGCTCTGTGCTGCCTCCCAGCCATCTCATCATTGTGGAGTCCTCTTAATGTTCCCTCTTCATCCGCACGGCCAGACCAAGGGTCCACTAACCCCAGCAATAACAGTTTGCAAGGCCATGGACCGGACTACAGGCCATTCCTGGAATGACACAACATATGCAGCAGCAGCACTGCCTGGACATCCTGGCAACTACTGTCGAACAATTGGCCAACCGCTTGGATGCCACTCCTCCCGAGACGCAGCCAGTGCATCTTCCAGCCCCAGCTCCATGGCCTTCTGCCTCCACACAATTGCCTGCTCCACCTCGCTATACTGGCGAGGCCAAGAACTGTCAAAGGTTCCTGAACCATTGTTATATAAGATTCTCTAGGGATGTGCAGAGGGACTGCATATGTTACATTCGGTATTCGTATTCGTCGGGGGGCAAATACGTTGCATTCGGCAAGGGAGGCCCCCGATACGTTCATGCGTTCATTCTTGTTAGTTTCCCAGCTAAAATTGAATTAACTACAACCCCCCACCCTCCTGATCCCCCCCCCCCAAGACTTACCAAAACTCCCTGGTGGTCCAGCAGGGGTCCAAGAGCCATCTCCTGCACTCACGCCATCGGCTGCTGGTATTCAAAATGGCGCTGATAGCTGACCTTACTATGTTACAGGGGCTACCGGTGCCATTGGTTGGCTCCTGTCACATGGTGGGAGCAATGGATGGCTGGCACCATCTTGTGCTCTTACCGTGTGACAGGGGCCGACCAATGGCACCAGTAGCCACTGTGACATTGTAAGGTCAAAGGCTATTAGTGCCATTTTGAATACCGGCAGCCGACGGAGTGAGTACAGGAGATGGCTCCTGGACCCCCCGCTGGACCAGCAGGGAGTTTTGGTAATTCTTGGGGCGGTCAGGAGGGTGGGGGTTTGTTTAAATTCACTCCTTTAGACGGATGAATAATTCGGTGAAGATTTGTTGCATTTGTGGGGAATCGCGATACGTTTCGATTCCCCATGAATACAACGAATATGGCCCTATACGTTGCGGATTACCAATACGTTGCAAATGGATGCACACCCCTAAGATTCTCTCTCCGTGCGATAGGATGCCAAGGAGGCAGGCTCTCCGTGTCAGATCCCTATAACTTTATTCTTACGCCGTTTTTGACGACAAAAATGCCGCACACAAAAAGGAAGGGGAAAGTCCGGGGAGCAGTGATGAGCTTACCCGAGGCAGACCTCCTCCAGACGCGGATAGAAGGCTTCTTCGACGCTGCAGTAAGAACGCCGGTAGGGCTGGTTGCTGGGGGGATGGTAGATGAGCGAACACGGTCCCCTCTGACCCTAGATACCACCTTGAGCCCTGGCGTGCCGGTCAGACCTGTGATCCCTACACAGGGTGGAAGCTCCTATGTAACAGCAAGCGCCTCAAGCAGCGTGTTTTCTGAGCTTGAGGAAGCGAATCCGGTGGAAGTCGCTTCCAGGAGAGAAGGAGAGATGGCCGCGGCAGCAGTGAGTACACCGGATTTCAGAGCGATTTGCCCTGTTTAATGGGATGGCTCCTTGGTAGAGCGGAGCCCGATTCAGCCCATAGAAATGTTGAGTGCTGAATCGCAAAAGGGAACCAATGGGGGAGTGAGAGGTGTCCAGCCGGACCCAGAGACTGTGAATAACTTGGGCCAGCCTGAAAGCATTTCTTTGGGGAATGTTTGGTCTGCATTGAAGGCAATTGAGTCCACTTTGAAATCTTTGGCTAATACAGTATTGGAAACCAAAAATCAAACAGTGATAAATAACACCTTGATCGGAACCTATAATCTTAAATTTGAAAATCATGAAGAGAGAATAACTAGAGTGGAGTCTGTACAACAAAATATAATTAAAACTGATTTGGTTTTTGAGAAGAGATTGGAGAAAATGGAGAACACATTAAGAATTCTGAATTTAAGGGTAATAAACTTTCCAGTTATAAGGAAAATCTCTCCACATGAATTGTTCAAGACATATATGAGACAGATTTTGAAGTTACCTGAAACACATTTACCAGTTTGTACAAAAATATATTATCTACCGCAAAGAGGTACTGGAGGAGAAGAAGAGGGGAGAGATTCTCTGAATATATCGGAACTTTTGGAACTATCAATAGATTCTGAAGTTAAAGAAAGGAAGTCTATGTTGGTTTCATTTGCTTTTCTCTCAGACCGTAATCATATTTTGAAATTGTTTCTTAGATACAGGCAGGCCCTGTTTTATGGTGCACAAATTTGGATGTACCCAGATGTGGTTAAACTAACACAAAACCGTAGAAAAGAATTCCTTACAATGAGAGAGAGGCTACTAAGTTTAGGTGCCCGTTTTGTCTTAAAATATCCTAGCAAGTGTTGTGTTAGATACCTAAATAGCAATTATGTTTTTTTTTTAACCTGAACAGCTCAGGGAATTCCTGACTGGCCACGCACAAAGTACCCCCGTTGATGGATCGGCATAATGTGATACTACTGCCATTAACATTCTTTTTCTTTTTTACACTCAACTTTCTTTTGCCCCCAAAATGCCTATATTTAGGTTAATATACTCTTGAAATTGTATAATATATTGATAATTATGTATGTTTTGTGAATTTCCTGGGTATTATTACCGTGTTCTTGGAGAATAATGCATGTAATAAATGTGAAAATTCGAAAATAAAAAATGAAAAAAAAAAAAAAAAAGATTCTCTCTCCTGCCAACGCAGTTCCCTTCTGATTCGGTGAAGGTAGCTTACATCCTGTCCCTATTGGATGGAAAAGCCCTAAGCTGGGCCTCACCATTGTGGGAACACAATGATCTCATGTTGAATAATCTTCGGCAATTTGTGCTAAATTTTAAGCAGGTGTTCGAAAAACCACAGAACATATAGAAAGACATGGTTTAATGGAATAAAGTCAGCATGGCTTTACCCAAGGCAAGTCTTGCCTCACAAATCTGCTTCACTTTTTTGAAGGAGTTAATAAACATGTGGATAAAGGTGAAACTGTAGATGTAGTATACTTGGATTTTCAGAAGGCGTTTGACAAAGCTCCTCATGAGAGGCTTCTAGGAAAAGTAAAAAGTCATGGGATAGGTGGCGATGTCCTTTCATGGATTACAAACTGGCTAAAAGACAGGAAACAGAGAGTAGAATTAAATGGACAATTTTCTCAGTGGAAGGGAGTGGGCAGTGGAGTGCCTCAGGGATCTGTATTGGGACCCTTACTTTTCAATATATTTATAAATGATCTGGAAAGAAATACGATGAGTGAGATAATCAAATCTGCAGATGATACAAAATTGTTCAGAGTAGTTAAATCACAAGCAAATTGTGATAAATTGCAGGAAGATCTTGTGAGGCTGGAAAATTGGGCATCAAAATGGCAGATGAAATTTAATGTGGATAAGTGCAAGGTGATGCATATAGGGAAAAATAACCCATGCTATAATATGTTAGGTTCCATATTAGATGCTATCACCCAAGAAAGAGACCTAGGCATCATAGTAGATAACACATTGAAATTGTCAGTTTAGTTTGCTGCGGCAGTCAAAAAAGCAAACAGAATGTTGGGAATTATTAGCAGACTGAGCCGCCCGATGCCTCCTTGCTTCAGCGCTGCCTGTTTCTATCTTATTTGTGGCAGCATCTGTGGTTTTCCTTCTGGTCAAGGTCCACCTTGGTCTTCCTGTGCCTTGATGGATCTTTGTTCCATGTTCTTCATGTTCCTGAACTTCTTCACCTTGATGTTTCTGGTCACTTGTCAGATTTCACTCGTCGCTTGTTTCTTGTTCCTGATGTTCCAGATGTTCCATGTCCAGATGTCCTAATGTTCCTGTCCTGACTCCGTCTGTCTCATCTTCAGCTCTTCGTCCAGTTCCCAGGTCCCTCTTCTGTTCACCGTTCCTGGCGTGCCACCATCGTGGTCTGTGACCACCCATGGGGGGCTGTGAAGGGCGCCTTGTGGTATGAAGCCTTCTTCTTATCAGCAGCACAAGCCTCCGGAAGACTCCTGCCTTCATGCCTAGCTTCTGAGTATCCTGAGTCTTGAATCCTGAGTCTTGCATCCCGTCCTAGTCTTCAGAGTTCCTTGTGCCTGCTTCCGTCCATGCCTAAGACTCTGCCAAAACCTGCTTCACTTCAGCATAATCCGTGACTAGCCACAGGCGGCTGTGTAGGGTGCACCCCGGTGCATGCCTCTCCTGAATCGTCATCATGTCCTGGCTTCAAGTTCCACTGCTTCGTCTGGAGTCTGCTTCGCTTTTGGCATGGTCCATGACCAGCCATGGGCAGCTGTGTAGGGTGCATTGCAATGCAGCACTCACCCAGTACTTTCTCCTGAATCCTAAACCCTTGCCTGAAACCTCCGAGTAACCTGAATCCTTGTCCGAGTCTTCTGAGCAACCTGAATCCTAGTCTGAGTCTTCCAAGTATCCTGAACCCTTGAGTCCTCCGAGTATCCTGAGTCATCCAAGCCCTAGTCTGAGTCTTCTGAGTATCCAAGTCTACCTCTGAGTCTTCTGAATATCCTGAGTCTTTGAGTCTTCTTGTTCCTGCCTTCAGCCTCCATCTGGCCTCACGCACTGGTCATTCCCAAGTTGAAGGTCTGGAAGGGCTATTGAGTGGCCGGAGGGCTACTCTTGAGACCAGCATTGCGTTGCTGGGTCTCATTGGTGCATGTATGTCCAGTGGAGGGCTGAGCCTGCCTTGTTCCTGTTTCAGGCATTCCTTGCCTTGTCTTCAGTCCAGCTTTGCTCCTGCTCTGCCCGTGCTCGGACCTGCTCACCACTTGCGGTATGTTTTGGGGCTCCTCCCTGAGCCACGCTGTGATCCAAGGGTTCACAACTCCCCTTAAGATAGGACCGTGCCTCCACTCTCCTAACATAATGCATTACAAGATGTGTATGAAAATATATTCACGTAGGAGGAGTTTGGGCAGAGCTAATGAAAATGAGGTATGCATAATGTTGTGTGTGATAGCATAATGCACACTATAACTACATGAGAGAGAGAGAGAGAGAGAGAGAGAGAGAGAGAGAGACTCTTTATGGTGGTACATCTAATAGGTCAACTTATTATATCTCTGTAAGATGGGGCATTCTGAACTCGGGGTGAGGTTTTGGTGGTGGACTAGGTTTTAGGGGACAGTTTTACATGCACAGTCAGAGGTACAAAGAGCACAGTTACCATCAGTAAAGATTTTATGTGATTTGGAGTGATGAAAAGTATAAAAAGATTAGATTTGTACAATGTACTCTCAATCTAGTTCAATGCACTCTTAGTCTTTACCTAGCTGCTATCAGTTTTAGACCTCTGATTATTTCGAAGATAGTGAGGCAGCTGAATTTTTCCCTTCGCCTAAGTTAATATGGAGCTGACAACCTCTTGTAGGCTCAATTAGTTGATATTCCTAAGTGCAATTGTTTCCCCTATAGGGTGTTGAAAACAGTCTCATTTAAACCAGAGTTTGTCTCATTTGCTACAAGGGTCTCCTTTGATCCCGGTGAAACAAGGGCCTTGCTGGGATTCTACAAGCTGACCCTGGACTTTAAATTCCAACATTTGGTGGAGTTGACTAGCCCACTGTCTTTAATAATCAATTTTTTTTTACCTTTCTTAAGCAGTGCCATATGAGAGTTTGACAATGTCAGCACATGACATTGCTAGTCTTTAGGTTAAAAATTATTGGGGAGTAATGTATGCAGCTTTTACCAAATGCTGTAATCTAATATTTTGAAGCTTGCCAACACAGAAATATCTGTTATCATTTGGAATATGTTTTGTGAATTGTGTGTCTATGTGCACTTGAGGTAAATGAGTGATTGAGCACTTTGGCATTAGTTGTGCATCTTGTCTGGCCAACACACTTGTATACATTGTTCCCAGTTAAGAAACAATTGTGTCACTTTTCAAATAGCAACATTGTTCTCTCATTCTGCAAACAGCAATATTTTATTTATCTAAGTTCATAGTCTTTGCCAACATATTGTATTTAATGGATAGAGCTGGTACTATTATTGATCTATTTATTTAAGTGTTTTTCAGTGAATACCAAAAAATCTTTTTGTCAAGTTATAGTTTGTGTTGTGGGACTGCTCACGAGCTGTGGACAGTCCCCCTACCTCTCTCCAGCCCGAAGCACGGCCAGCCAGGCCTCGGCCGATGCTGACCTGCGGCAGGCCGAGCCGCGATGCTCAAGGCTTCAGGCTTCCCCTCCCTGATGTTCCTGGTCTCATCCCTTGTTGGAGCTCCCTCATCACCTGTCTTCTGTTCCTGATGTTCCTTGTCCAGATGCCCTGATGTTCCAAGTCCTGAGGTGCCATGTTCCTTGTTCCTGATGTCTGATGGTCTGTTTTGCCTTCGGCTATCTCTTCTTCACCTCTGCATCCAGTTCCCAGGTTCCTTGTGCCCACCTATCCTGGTGTGCCATGTTGTGGTCTGTGACCAGCCCCATGGGCGGGCTAAGTAGTGTGCCTCATGGTGCAATGCCTTCTTCACTACCGCAGCACAAGCCTCCGGGAGACTTCCGCCTGAAGCCTTGTCCAGGTTCTACGGAGTTCCTTGCGTCTGCTCCGTCCATGCCAAAGACACTGCCAGAACCTGCTCCATCCGGTGTGGTCTGCGACCAGGCACAGGTGGCTGTTTAGGGCACATCCCAGTGCAGTTCTCTTCGGTTTCTTTGCCATGCTCTATTCTTAGCCTTTTATACCTCATCTGGAGTCTGCTTCATGCCCAGCGTGGTCCGCAAGCAGCCCAATGGGTAGGTTGTGTAGGGCATGCTGCATCGCAGTCTCAACCCAGCACTTTGATCCTAACTCCTTGTCTACAGTGCCTTGATCCTACATCTTTGCCCAAGTGCCTACATCTTCGCCTGAGTCTTCGTCTGAGTTTCATGTTCCGGTCCTCAGCCTCCGTCTGGCCTCACGCAATCGTCATACCCAAGCGGTGGGTCCGAAAGGGCTGTTGAGTAGTCGGACGACCACTCTCGAGATCAGCATTGCTTTGCTGGATCTCATTGGTGCGTGTAGGTCCAATGGAGGTCTGAGTCAGCCTTGTCTTCGCTCCAGCCTTGTTCCTGCTCCACCCGTGCTATTTCCAGCTCACCTCCTGTGGTGTGTCTTGGGGTTTCTCCCTGAGTCATGCCATGCTCAAGGGCTCACGTTCCTCTCTAGATGGACCGCACTTCTGAGCTCCAACCTGGCCTGAGGGCGTGCTCCGTAACAGTTTGCTCATGATTCACTTTTTCTTGTCTGTATAAGTTTTGTCTGATGTATGTATATTAACCAATTTTGGTGTGTACTATTTGGAGTTTGTTGTTTTTAATTAAGTTAGTAATTAATAAAGGTTTTTCAATAATCTTTTTATATATTTATCATTAGTGCTCCTCTCCCATCAGTTGGGGTTTGTTTTGGAGGGTTTTTTTTTTTTTTAGCACTTTATCTTGTATTTAGCCCACGTTTGTTTTTCTATCTATCTAACTTCATATATCTATCTCTCTATATATCCCATTATATTGAGTTTGGCGTTAAAAGAGATAATTGGGTTATATACCTGCCTATCTAGAATTTAAACTTAACTGAAGTCATACTTGGTGGTGTAGTGTTTCTCTTTTCCTGTATATCTGAAATAAAAAGTCAAACTAAGAATCAATCCTAGAAAGTATAACTATAATTATATACATGCAAAAGAGTTTATTTATTTATTTATTTATTTAGGCATTTTATATACCATTGTTCCAAAGGATGATCACAACAGTTTACATTATCAGCATTCATATTCTTGGTCAACAATCAGATACTGTGTGTCAACTTTCACGTTCCAGGTTAAAACTATAACAAATACGTATTCTAGTTCATATTCAAATGTATTCTAAGATATCACAATAGCAAATATATAGTCTTGATCATATTCATGTATTTTTAGGTTGACACAATGATAAATACAAGTTCAGTTCTAATTCTGCTAACAATACACTTTAAGTCGTTCACCACTTATTGCTTGCTCCGCTGCCTTTATTTCTGGTACTGACATTGAGAATAAAAACTTTTAGCCATATTTAATGATACCTGACAAATCCAGATTTGTGGTTTATGGAATTTTTCTTTCCTTGATTTGTGAAATTATTCATGCCTTGCTTATCTAAAAGAAAATTGATTGTTACTTTAAGACTCAAATTGTCTTAATTGTGAACAACTGAATACTGTTGCTGAGAATATATTTTAAATCATCTCTTGATTATTGTTCACCTTAAAAATACATTTTTGATTAGTCAGAAATTTATTTTTGGCAATTTCTTATTTTTCTTGTGAAGACTTCTTGTATAGGAATACTTGTTTAACTCAATAATATTTTATTTACTTGGGGAAACATTTTGGCCATTTGGCTACTAAAAAGTTTCACTGTGAAAAAATTAAATTGTTCTGTGCCAGGTGTTGTACAAATGCATGCAGTAACTTGATGGTACGGCGGTTATTACCCTTAAACAATAAACCTTGATGCAACTCCATTATTGCTCTCTGCTTCAACGGCAGGGGAAGAAGGTGCATTGGATTAATTCAGCAACCGAAAGCCCTGACTTTTATGGTCTGGGGAAACAAGTATGGGGGTAATTTGCTGATGCAGCAGTTACTACCCTTAACCAACAAAACTATAACTTTGGTGCAACTCAAACATTGCTCTCTGCTTCAACAGCAAGGCATAATATGGAATTGGATTCAACAGCAATCAATGAGGACCCTGACTTTTATGGTCTGGGAAACATATAAGCATGGGGTAACCTTCACAGCACAATACAAACCACCATAAGCTTACTGGGCAGGCTGATGGATCATTTGGTCCTTTTCTGCCATCAATTCTATATAGTGAGATATCTAAGGGTAGGGAAAAATGGAGAAGATCCTGATTACAGAGGAGATGGAGAGAACCTAAGGAGACAAGGGGAAGAAAATAAGAGGAAGTATATTGGGGGAGGGGGGGGGGGGAGGTGCGATAGAGATGAATTTAAGGGGGATGAGTGAAGGAGAGAATATATGAATATAAGAAATGCCATACCTGGTCAGAGTCAATCAAGCTCAGCATTTTGTTTCCAACAGTGGCCAATCCAGATCATAAGTAGCTGGCAGAATCTGTGAAAAAAACAAAACAGATCAAATCCTCTTGCTCAAAAGGCATTGCTTTCCCAAGTCAACATGGCTAATAGTGGTTATGAACTTTTACTCTAGGAATTTAAGAACATAAAACATGCCATACTGGGTCAGACCAAGGGTCCATCAAGCCCAGCCTCCTGTTTCCAACAGTGGCCAATCCAGGCCATAAGAACCTGGCAAGTACCCAAAAGCTAAGTCTATCCCATGTTACCGTTGCTAGTAATAGCAGTGTCTATTTTCTAAGTCAACTTAATTAATAGCAGGTAATGGACTTCTCCTCCAAGAACTTATCCAAACCTTTTTTAAACACAGCTATACTAACTGCACTAACCACATCCTCTGGCAACAAATTCCAGAGTTTAATTGTGCATTGAGTGAAAAAGAACTTTCTCCGATTAGTTTTAAATGTGCTACCTGCAAACTTCATGGAGTGCCCCCTAGTCTTTCTATTATCCGAGTAAATAACCAATTCACATTTACCCATTCTAGACCTCTCATGATTTCAAACACCTCGATCATATCCCCCCTCAGCCGTCTCTTCTCCAAGCTGAAAAGTCCTAACCTCTTTAGTCTTTCCTCATAGGGGAGCTGTTCCATTCCCCTTATCATTTTGGTCTCCCTTCTCTGTACTTTCTCCATCACAACTTTTTTCTGCTGCAGCACATTGAACCTGTCTTTTAGCCAGTTTGTAATCCACGAAAGGACATCGCCACCTATCCCATGACTTTTTACTTTTCCTAGAAGCCTCTCATGTGGAATTTGTCAAATGCCTTCTGAAAATCCAAATACACTATATCTACCGGTTCACCTTTATCCACATGTTTATTAACTCCTTCAAAAAAGTGAAGCAGATTTGTGAGGCAAGACTTGCCTTGGGTAAAGCCATGCTGACTTTATTCCATTAAACCATGTCTTTCTATATGTTCTGTGATTTTGATGTTTAGAACACTTTTTACTATTTTTCCTGGCACTGAAGTCAGGCTAACCGGTCTGTAGTTTCCCGGATTGCCCCTGGAGCCCTTTTTAAATATTGGGGTTACATTAGCCACCCTCTAGTCTTCAGGTACAATGGATGATTTAATCATGTTCCAGGCAGGTTGTACAGGGGGATCCTGACTAATCCCAGCACCCAAGGCAAGGGAAAATATTAGGGATGGTCAAGAAATGTCAAAAATGTCTCCCTAGGATGGGGAACGTAAAATAAATGGTAAGGGCATGAAGTAGTCCTTATATATCTTTGCTAGAAACATTTGCTATATTATTCGAAATAAAGATCACAAATTACCAGTGTATAAACCATAAACATGTCACCCGCCCATCTCCATGACCTCCCATAGACCCCCAGGCCAAGAAATGCATTGTACCATACACACAGCCATTCGCAGTAATCTTCATAATACTCAGCATAAAAATAGAAAAGGGAGAAGAACGAGTGAATATATAAGCCATCAGCAGTGTGGCCAAACTCAGGTGGGTTCCAAGCAGACAGCCTTCTTCTCATTCCAGCATTAAGTCAGGAAAAAAAACTCTGCAAACTCATTTGTAAAGCCAGTCATAGCAAAACTACATTTATGAATGGTAAAGAGCTGTCTAAGGTTCTAACGTAAACACCAAAACAGACAGGAAAAGACAAATGAAAAAGTAACCTGCTTAGTAAAAATGTCCTCCCCATCACTTTGCTAGCCCACAATCAAGTGTCTTGTACAAGGAAGGAGCTGATGACTTTTTGAATCCCTTTTTGCATGCTTTCCTGAGGAAAGCTGAGATCTCCTTTCTGTCTCGGACTTGCTGAGAAAAGGAGGCTCATCAGGGAAGTGCAGGGATAGACATCTGTGGCCCTTCTTTGCTGAGGGAAAAGCAATGGCTTCCCCCTTCCCAACTATCCGCAGTTTGGCTAGGTAAACCACAGCCGGCGGATCTTTCTGAGTGCAGGCGCTCTTTCACCTCCTTAAACAATTGTAACTTTCTGTTCTGCTCAGGACTAATTATCTGAAAACAACATTAATCTGTTGTCTTTGCAATACAGCTCCCCCTCCTTTCCTGTAAAATGAGCTCCTTGTGTGTCTGACATTTTGAGCAGAGGGCCTGGAACACGACGAGCTCTCTCTCTCTAGGGAGAGGGGAGGATCTTGGAAACAGCTCCTTAGAAATCAGACATCGCCCTGATTTCAAGCCCCTCTAGAACTTCAATAATCTTATGAATGGAGAACAAATGAGTATGCGTACATTACTCCTCTTTGAGCGATTTTCAAGATCGTTTTAATGCCAGCTTCGCTAGAAGAGTCCTGACCAAATCATTCTTAGTGCTTGTTATACATTTTTCCATCTCCTGAACCCTGTTCATGGCTTCCTTACACACAGGGAACTTCTCCAGTATCTGCTTGAGTTTTACTTAATTTTGCATTTAGTGCTGCATTCCTAGATTTAATTTCTGCTAAGATTACCTCCATCCTCAGAGCTGAAGCAGGCTCCAACGAAGGAGAGGCGCTGTGAGTGGAATGGAGAGAGTCCAATGCCGGAGGTGACCCAGCACCATCTTACTGAGGTATGCACGCCATCATAGATTGCTGCCGAGTTGATTTTGCAGGTTTTCCGGCAAATGCACAAGGACTTTGGGGCCTTTTATTGCTCCAGTCTTGTAGCCTTTGTGTTAATAATCCCTCACGTTAGAGGTAATATTAGTGCATTACCCTACATTGGAACCAGTTATCAGGATTTTGTTTCTGGTTAATATGGCAGCCCAGAGAGACACATCCACACACTCAGCCATCCATCACGTGATCCCCTGCACTTGTTTCTTTTTCTCCATTGTTGCATTCCATATGGAGTCTATCTTCTTGGGGTTTCCAGTTTAGTTTTTGTCTGCATCTTTCTATTTTTAGTCTGTGATCACTTATCCTGTATTTGCTGAGGGTCTGTTTGATTTCTACATTTCTGACTGAGATGAGATTATTCTGCTAAGGAATATTTTGCTGGGTCTGTATCTGTTGCAGTCCAGTTTGTTCCCCAGCCTACATGGTTCACAGTGTAACCCTATCTCCAGGTGATGAGTAAACACCATTGAGGCCATACAAAAATTTATATACTGAATCTCGGGGCTGATTCTAACTCTAAACTGTCTTACACAAGTCTCTAGTCCCAGGGCCATATTCTTTTACTGGTGGGAGATGGATGGGGGTCTGGGGAAGGGCTTTATCCTCCAAGGCCCTGAGTAGCAGGGGTGACACTCTTTCTTTTACCTGGGAAGGGATATGCCTTCTCTTTCTTTCCTGTGGACGTGAGTGCCAGCAAGTACAATGCAGGCTCTGGTTGAGGTGTCTAAAATTAAACTTTACTGCAGGTATTCTTAGAAAAAAAATCAATGGCATGGTTCACATCAGTTCTTAGTTCCAAGATGGCATTTACAGTTTTCAGCCTTTATCTGTGCAAGGGTCTCTACTTACCCTCCAGGGCTTGGATAAATAAGGTTCCCAAGCGGACAGAATCCTCTCCCCCCCCCCCCCCCCATACTGTCAAGAAAAATGGTAAACCAGTCTTTGCACAGAAACCCAAAATACCTCTTCCCGAGGGTGAAGACTCCTGATGGGGGTCCTCAGAATATTTCACATTTGGTCTTACTCACAATTCTCCAGAACATGTCACTCTCTCTCTCTCTCTCTCTCTGGATCCTTTGCTGGAAAGAGTATCCTAACAAGAACACTACAACCCTCTCAATTTTCTTCCTTCAGGGCAGGAAGGGGGCAGCAAAATCTTCCGCCCAGGTCTTTGAACCAAAACATTTTCTCCCAGAAATAAGTCAAATCAGCAGAAACAATTGCAGCAGGTCACCACCATTCCTCTGTCTTCGATGAGAGTACAAAGGGGCAGGTCTTCCCTATCCTTCCCCCCCCCGAGGAGATTTCCTCTTAACCTTCCTCCAGGCAACAACCAGGGGGGTTTGCAAGGCTTCCAGCAACAAAACTGGAAAAATCCTCAAAAACAACTCGGGAGTTTCCTGACCCTTTTCCCAGATTGCAGGCAGGTGGTGCCTGAGTCCAAAGGTAGGCCCAAAAGCTCCTGCACTTCCTCTAACTCTAAAAATCAAGCTGTACCGCCCCCCCCAAGGGAAAGCGCTGTATATATACAAGAGGAATGGCCATTCCAGCACTCTCAAAGGGAGGGGCCTCCCCTAATTGTTAACCTGTCTTTCCTAGCATCAAGGCGTTAACTAAAGCCTTACTGGTAATGAACATAAAGGGTTATTACAATAGGATACCATGTGGCTCTCTCAGTTTTACAACAGTTTCTGTTATCGGCTTCCACACAGCCCTTTTAAAATCTTTTTCAGATCATGTTTTTGCAAATCTATAGCTTTTATTTTTTGAAAAGACACTTCAACTATGTCTGGGTCATGGTTTCTCTGATTGGGGTACACTGTTCTAGGAGTGGTGCAGGACTGCGAGGCAAGGCAAGGGCCGGTCTTCCATCTAGCCAGCCCCAACCCCCCACAGGTTTTTGAGCCCTTGGCTTCTGGGAGCTAGTAGGGCTTGGCTGCAGCGGCAGTATAGCATGGTGAGTCTAAGCAGCCTGGAACATGGCTGGATGGGCTGGTCAAACTGGAGCAAGGCTGGACAGGTTGGGCAGACTGAGTAGTTTGGAGCAAGGCTTGAATAGGCTGGGCAGACTGGAGCAAGGCAGAGCCTGAGGAACGGATACAGAAGCAGGCCACAGAGCTGGGACTGAGACAGAAGACAGACACAAGCAGGCTGAAACTGGGAAGGGACTGGAACTGGTACAGGCTAGGGCAAGATGAGATGGCAAGGCAGGGAAAGGATACTAGAACCAGGTCTGGGCAGGGAAGGATAACACAAGGCAGACAAGGACAGGACTGGACAAGGACTACACAAGACAACACAGAACAAAGAACACAAAGGCCTGAAGGTAGCAATATAGAAGGCTTGGAGGCCAGTAAGCAATGAGAGGCTGGGAGAGGCCACAGAGCAAGATGCAAGGTAAGAGCAGGCCACAGAGCAATGTATGAAGTAAAAGCAGGCCCGGAGGCCACAGGACAGAGTACAAAGTAGCAGAAGGTCAGAGGACCACAAGGCAAGGAGCAAGAAGGTCCAGAAGCCACAAGGCTTATAGCAAAGAACAGTGGCTAGGTCAGAGAGTCAAGAGTGACTCCATTAAGAGACAAAGGTGCCCTGGCAAGGCTAGGTTACATAGAGCTGGAGTTTGGGTATGGTGTGAGCAGTGAGGAGGAGCTTAGCAAGGCTGGAGGTTAAGCTGGCTGATGTCTCCTGCTGGAGAGGAGGCTGCACCACGGACTGGGTCAGGTGGCCAGTGAGGAGATGGCTCCAGTGGCTAAGATCAGTGCTCACTACAGGCCCCTGCTAGCGGGGAGGCCTCATCGCAGGTAGCTGCAGTGCAAGGTGAGGCTGCATAGCAGACAAAACTGTGACAGTCTGTAGGGCAATGGAAAGTGCCCCAGGACATCAACTGGACTGCATGACAAGTTCTTTCTAAGCATATTGATTTGGTAATATGGTTTCTAGTATCAGATGAGTTAAAGAAGTTTTTCCTTCCATGTTGGCAGAATCTGAAGGGCATGCCATGACCTCACAAGTTCATGTACAAAATCCCCAGTGGATAAATTTTATGTTGATCTAATATTAGGACTGCAGCCTACAATGAATCCCCATGCAACCTAACCCAGAGTGTGAGCCTCTGATGTCATAATGGGGCATTATGACAGCAGACCCCTGTCAGATTACATTGTCTGTCTCTCTCACCATGGCAATTCATTTCGTTGGTACACCTGACACTGAGGAGTTTGGAGACAGCAAAGAGAGATGGGAAATCTTCAAAAGGGCAAAAGGTTTAGAATTAGCTGCTGGTACCAGGTAGCCATGTATCTTGGATCATGTAGATTTATGGACAGTCCATAAAAGTAGCCAAGAAAGGGACCTATCTGATCAGGAATTTCATGTTTTTCTTCCAGCAGTCTCATCTGAAATCAAAGATGCACAGGCAGGAGATGAAAATGATGTGTGGTCAAACTAAGCACCCGAATCAAAGGCAGCTGCACTGTATCCGAGTAAGAGCAGCCCCCTGGGATCCCTCAGAGCACAAACTGGAGCAGTCGGACCAGCTCTGTCGCCAGAGCCATAAGCAAGATGTAGCCAGGACCACTCTGCAACGGAGTCTGCTGCCTGAGCCTCACCCCTCTTCCAGCGGGGTGCATGGTCATTCATTAGCAGAGCATCTGGGCATTGGGTCCCACGGTCTCCGTGCCCTGGTACCATGCCTTCCTCTTTCCATCCTGACTGCCTGCATAATAAAGAACTTTGGTAGGCCTGGACCCAGGCAAAAGCATGATATGAGTCTGGAACATCCCGAGGAAGACCTAAAATCTGCCCCAGGCTAGACCCCAGCTGGATTGCACTTGCAGTGCTGAAGAGCTTTTGGATTTCGGATTAAATTACCTTTCCAAACCCGAGTTCAAGGCAAGTTACATTTCAGGTACCGAGGTGCTTTATTTCTCTGCCCCAAAAGACTTACAGTCTTAACCTTTTTCCCTGAGGCAATAGAGGGTGAAGTGACTTGCACAAGGGTCACAAGTAGGAGAAGCAAGATTTGATCCCTAGCTTTCCTCGTTCTCACTCTGCTGTTTCAACCTCCAGGCCACTTCTGCATATGAAAGAAACTTTGTCTTTCATTTTGAAAATGAAACAAAAGAAAAATTAACAAAATTTTGTTTCTTTTTCTCTTTTTGTTTTCAAATATCAGGCTGCCAGCCATGGCCCCATCTTCCCTGCCAAAAAACACATGCCATGTAAATTTTAAAAAATTCCTCTGGACTTGCTGCCATCCCCGCTAGCTTTCGTCATCAATGGGTCTGAATGGGTCAGGATCTCACCCCATCGGTGGGGTTGAAATGGGGCAGGAGTGATCTCCAGTCATACCACCGAGGATGTAATCCAAAATGGCATTGGCTGAAATGAGGTCCGTGCCATTTTGGAATTAAGACAAACTACATTAAAAACAAACATTATTGGGCTTGCTGTCATCTCCCTCAGGCACCTTGACCCCTTGCATCTTACTCCCATCAATGGATGTGAAGGGAGAGCATAAGAAGTTAAAATAAGAAATTGCCATACTGGTTCAGACCAAGGGTCCATTCAGCCCAGCATCCTGTTTCCAACAGTGGCCAATCCAGGCTACAAATATCTGGCAAGTACCCAAACACTAAGCAGATCTCATGCTACTGATGCCAGTAGTAGCAGAGGCCATTCCCTAAGTCACCTTGATTAATAGCAGTTAATGGACTTCTTGAAGAACTTATCTAAACCTTTTTAAAACCCAGCTACACTTAACTGCACTAACCACATCCTCTGGCAACAAATTCCAGAGCTTAATTGTGCGTTGAGTGAAAAAGAATTTTCTCCAATTAGTTTCAAATGTGCTACTTGCTAACTACATGGAGTACCCCTTAGTATTTCTATTATACAAAAGAATAAATAACCTATTCACATTTACCCATTCTAGACCTCTCATGATTTTAAAGACCTCTATCATATTCCCCCCTTCAGCTGTCTCTTCTCCAAGCTGAACAGACCTAACCTCTATAGCCTTTCCTCATAGGGGAGCTGTTCCATCCCCTTTATCATTTTGGTCACCCTTCTCTTTACCTTCTACAGTGCAACTATATTTTTTTTGAGATGCAGCGACACGGTACTCAAGGTGTGGTCTATCCATGGAGCAATACAGAGGCATTATGACATTTTCTGTTTTATTAACCATTCCCTTCCTAATAATCCCTAACATTCTGTTTGCTTTTTTGACTGCTGCAGCACATTGAGCCAATGATTTCAATGTATTATCCACTAAGACACCTAGATCTTTTTCCTGGGTGGTAGCTTTAATATGGAATCTAACATCATGTAACTACAGCATGGGTTATTTTTCCCTATATGCATCACCATGCACTTGCCACATTAAATTTCATCTGCCATTTGGATGCCCAATCTTCCAGTCTTGCAAGGTCCTCCTACAATGCATCACAATCCGCTTGTGATTTAACTACTCTGAATAATTTTGTATCATCTGAAAATTTGATTACCTTACTCGTCGTATTCCTTTTCAGATCATTTATAAATATATTGAAAACAACCGGTCCAAGTACAGATCCCTGAGGCACTCCACTGTTTACCCTTTTCCACTGAGAAAATTGACCGTTTAATCCTATTCTTTGTTTCCTGTCTTTTAACCAGTTTGTAATCTACGAAAGGACATCACCTCCTAACCCATGACTTTTTAGTTTTCTTAGAAGCCTCTCATGTGGGACTTTGTCAGACACCTTCTGAAAATCCAGATACACTGTATCTACTGATTCACCATTATCCACATGTTTATTAACCCCTTCAAAAAAATGAAGCAGATTTGTGAGGTAAGACTTCCCTTGGATAAATCCATGCTGACTGTATTCTATTAAACAATGTCTTTCTACATCTTCTGTAATTTTGATCTTTAGAATAGTTTCAACTATTTTTCCTGGCACTAAAGTCACGCTAACTGGTCTATAGTTTCCTGGATCGCCTCTGGAGCCCTTTTTAAATATTGGGGTTAAATTGGCCACCCTCCAGTCTTCAGGTACAATAGATGATTTTAAAGATAGTTAAAATTTGTAACCTAATAGATCTGAAATTTCATTTTTTTAATTCCTTCAGAGCCTTGGGGTGTATACCATCTGGTCCAGGTGATTTACTACTCTTTAGTTTATCAATCTGGCCTACTACATTTTCTAGGTTCACAGTGATTTGGTTCAGTTCATCTGACTCATCACCCTTGAAAACCATCTCCAGAACTGGTATCTCCCCAACATCCTCATTACTAAACATAGTAGCAAAGAATCCATTTAGTCTTTTTTGCAATGGCCTTATCTTCCCTAAGAGCCCCTTTAACCCCTCGGTCATCTAATGGTCCAACCAACTCCCTCACAGGTTTCTTGCTTTGGATATATTTTAAAAGGTTTTATTATGAATTTTTGCCTCTATGGCCAACTTCATTTCAAATTCGCTCTTAGTAATGCTTATGCTTTATCCTATTTTCTTCAGATGGATCCTTCTTCCAATTTTTGAAGGACGTTCTTTTGGCTAAAATAGCCTCTTTCACTTCACCTTTTAACCATGACAGTAATTGTTTTGCCTTCCTTATACCTTTCTTAATGAGTGGAATACATATGGACTGCACCTCTAGGATTGTATTTTTAAACAATGTTTACGCCTTTTGTACAATTTTTACCTTTGCAACTGCACCTTTCACTTTTTTCTAACTATTTTCCTCATTTTATCAAAGTTTCCCTTTTGAAAATTTTGTGTTAGAGCCGCAGATTTACATATTGTCCCTCTTCCAGTCATTAGTTCAAATTTGTTCAAATTATAATCTCTATTACTAAGTGGCCCCACCACCATTACCTCTCTCACCAAATCCTGCTTTTCACTAAGGTTTAAATCTAAAATAGCTCCCTTTCTCATTGGTTCCTGAACTAATTGCTCCATGAACAGTAGTTTATTCCATCCAGGAACTTTATGTCTCTAGCATGTCCTGATATTATATATACACAGTCAATATTGGGGTAATTGAAATCTCCCATTACTGCACTGCCAAATTGGTTAGCTTCCTTGATTTCTCTTAGCATTTCATCATCTGTCTCATCATTTTGGCCAGGTAGACAGTAGAATACTCCTATCACTATACTCTTACCCAACACATGGGATTTCTACCCATATAGATTCTACTGAGCATTTAGTCTCTTGTACGATCTTTATCCTGTTGGACTCTATGCTCTCCCAGACATAAAGTTCCACACCCCCACCAAATTGATACTCCCTATCATTGCAATATAATTTGTATCCTGTCATTGCACTGTCCCATTGGTTAGGTTATCCTCCTTCCACCAGGTCTCTGAGATGTCAATCTCATCATCTACTGCTATACATTCTAACTGCCATTTTACTTTTAGACTTCTGGCATTGACATACAGACATTTCAAAATGAGTGTTTTGCTTATATTAACAACCTGCTTTTCAGTTGATAGGGATAATATGTAATTATTTAGCTCAGGTGATTCTTTACTTATAGACACATGGACTACTTTTGCTTTTATTGGAACCTCTCTGTTGGGATGCTCTAACTCTCCTGTTTCATTAGTATCCTTCAAAGATACATTCCTCCGAACCATGCACCATTGAGTAACTGTCGGCTAACCCCTTGTTCTAGTTTAAAAGCTGCTCTATCTCCTTTTTAACAGTTAGCGGCTGTGGGGAAGGAACGATCCCTTCTTGCTCTTGCCTTACCAGTGCTGTCTTTCAAAATGTCACTGGCCATTTTTGAGTACCTACTCAAAAAATAGTGCTGGCTGAATTCGGTCACTGTCATTTTGAAATACTACTGGCCAGGCAGGAATGACTGAGGAAAGCAAGAGACAGAGTGCTTGCGAATGAGTGGGAGAAGGGTCCCTTGAGGGCGGTTAAGGGTGGAGGCAGGGCTGGTGCAAATTTATTAGGCACCCTAGGTATAACTTACAGCCTGCTGCTCCCCTCCCCCCAGTCACACCGTCCCCACACAATTAAAAATTATGTATTTATAATAATTTTGCATGAAAAAAGGCATTCAAAGTACAGTCTTCACTTAGATGTGTATATTATATTTACAAGTATTGCTGTGGTGCCAACCAGAAACCCTTGCAGAAAAAAGTAAAAAGGACCCTTGGAATTTGTATTATTGTAATGTTTTTAGGTGTGTGCTTGGCCCTCAGCCAGCCATGAATAAACTGTATTATGATTATTGTAAACCTTCCATACCAAAACATCACTAATTACCAACACTCAAACAGTTATAACTCTACCTATGAAAAAGCAACACTGCAAATATTAAACTAGGCCCTAAAATACCAATAATCCTTCTATTAGGCAAACAGAACAAGCCAGGCTTCTATAGGTACAAAGGTGCTGTATTTCCTATGTTTGCCTTTCATTTTCAAAATGAAAGGCAAACATTGATCCAGTGGGCTATGGTCACCCGCGAGGCCACTTCTCCATGTTTCTTCCCACTGTGAAGAACGAACAAGTGATCTGTTTTGTGCACTGGTTCGATCTTTCCAGGTACCACACTAGGAGTCTGACATTTAGATGGCGAAGAAGGCGTGAGTCTTCCGAGTCCTTATGTTCATCTGGAGATGGTAGTGAGATGGTTTGGGTCAAGTGAAACTCGGAAACCACTTTCTGTAGGAAGGAGGGGATGATGCGCAGCTGTATGGTTCCAGGCATGAACCTAAGGAACGGTTCCCGACAGGATAGTGCCTGTAGTTTGGAGATGCGACGAGCTGAGCATATTGCCACCAGGAATAACATCTTCAATGTTAAGAGGCGTAGTGACAGACCGTGTGTTGGTCTGAAGGAAGCCCCAGCTAGGATGTCTAATACTAGATTGAGATTCCATAGGGGAACCGGCCACTTTAGGGGTGGTCGCAGTTGTTTAACCCCTTTCAGGAAGAGGGACAAATCCGGATGGCTTGATAGCCAGATACTGTCCACTTCGGCTCTGAAGCAGGGCAGTGCAGCTACTTGGACCTTGAGGGAGTTGAGTGATAACCCCTTCTTCATACCATCCTGTAGGAACTCCAGAATCATGGGAATCTTGGCTGTCCACGGGAGTATCCCGCGGTCCTCGCACCAGACTTCGAATACTCTCCAGATCCGTATGTATGACAGGGATGTGGGGAACTTGTGCGCTCGGAGCAGGGTGTCAATCACGGCCTTTGAGTAGCCACGCTTCTTCAGGCGAGTCCTCTCAAGGGCCAGACCATAAGAGAGAAACAAGATGGATCTTCGTGGAGAATCGGGCCCTGACGGAGAAGGTCCCTGTGTGGAGGTAGGCAAAGAGGGTTCCCCACAAGGAGTCTTTGCATGTCTGTGTGGCATGGTTGTCTTGGTCAATCCGGGGCCACTAGTAGAACTAATCCCCTGTGATGTTCTATCTTGCGTATGACCTTGCCCAGGAGCGGCCATGGGGGGAAGGCGTACAGTAAGACTTCCTCTGGCCAAATCTGGATGAGAGGGCCGATCCCTTGGGAGTGTGGCTCTCGTCTGCGGCTGAAGAACCTGGGGACTTGGGCACTGAGATGGGTGGCCAGTAGATCCATGGCTGGGAGGCCCCAGCGATTTACTATCAGTTGTAAGTCTGTGGTCAACAGCATCCATTCTTCCGGGTCCAGGCTATCTCTGCTGAGTAAGTCTGCTGAGATGTTGTCTTTTCCTGCGATGTGGGAGTCCGAGATCCCTTGTAGGTTTATCTCTGCCCATGCCATGAGAAGGTCTATCTCCAGAGACACCTGCTGGCTCCTGGTTCCTCCCTGGTGGTTGATGTAAGCAACCGTTGTAGCATTGTCCGACATTACTCAAATCGCTTTGTCTCAGAGTCTGTGGCTGAATCACAGGCTCACTAGTCTGACTGCTCGAGATTCCAGGCAGTTTATTTTCCATTCCGCCTCTTCCTTGTTCCATTGTCCCTGGGCCGTCAGTTCCTGACAGTGGGCTCCCCACCCTCGCAGGCTTGCATCCGTGGTGAGCAAGGTTCAGATCAGTGGCTTACTCCTTTGCTTAGGTGGTCTTCCTGTAGCAACCACTGGAGCTGAGAATGTACCTCTGCTGGTATTTGGGGGCGAATTGAGTAGTCCTGGGACAGTAAGGAGCACTGGAGCAGTCGCATATGGGCCCTTGCCCATGGGACGACCCCCAGGGTTGATGCCATGAGGCCGTGGACTTGAAGATAGTCCCATACCTTGGGGCGTGCATTGGTCATCAATCGTAATTGTTCCATCAGTTTCCTTTTCCTCAGGAAAGGAAGGAAGACTTTGTTCTGTTTGGTGTCAAAATGGGCCCCCAGTTTCTCTAGATTGAGAGGGCGTTCACGACCCAACTGAGTTCCTGCAGTAGGCTCTTGACTCTGCTGGTCACCTGCTGGCTCTCTTCCGAAGATTTTGCCCTGATCAGCTAGTCGTCCAGGTAAGGGGGTACCAAGATCCCTTCCTTCCTCAGTGTTGCCGCCACGACCACCATAATTTTGGAGAATGTTCTGGGGGCGGTTGAAAGGCCGAAAGGTAGCACTCGGAACTGGTAGTGGTGACCCAGTATCGCAAAGCGTAGAAAATGCTGGTGGTCTTGATGGACTGGAATGTAAAGGTAGGCTTCAGAGAGGTCCAGGGAGGTTAGAACCTCTCCTGGTTGTACTTCCATTATGACGGATCGAAGAGTTTCCATGCAGAAGTGTAGAATCCGCAGATGCCGGTTGATGTTCTTGAGATCCAAGATGGGCCAGAATGATCCTTCCTTCTTGGGAACGATAAAATAGATGGAATAGAGTTGAAGGAGAGGAAAAAGGAGTGGAAAAGAGCTGTAGGGCCTACCGGGGGTGAGAACTGTTCTTTCCTGGCCCCAACAGAGTTGCCACTGCCCTCCCATGTGACGTCATCAGACTGGGACCGGCAGGGTCCTTAAAGCCGGTACCCTTTGCTGCATTCAGTGAGGTGAAGGAGAGGAAAAAGAAGTGGAAAAGAGCTGCAGGACCTACTGGGTGTGAGGACTGTTCTTTCCCGGCCCCAATAGAGTTGCCACTGCCCTCCCATGTGATGTCATCAGACTGGGACCGGCGGGGTCCTTAAAGCTGGTACCCCTTGTGGCCCGGCGCAGTCGCCGGCTCGTCGCCCAAGTTGCGTGTACAAAAGGGGCGCGCTCAACTTAGTTTCGACTTTGTTTCTGACTTTGCTACGATAAAGCTTATCTCTCCCAGACACCACCACCTCTGGTTTTTAGTTGCTAAAAGGATTGAAACCTCTCTAAAACCTCCACAAAAGGATCAAAGGACAATTTTAAGGAGAGGCCAAACTGGTAAGCCCTTCAATTTTTGTTCAATTACTTAAAAATAAGATAATGCTTCATACAAAGTGTAAGGGGCATCTGAGGCTGGAGTCCTCTGCCCCAGCACCAACCACCCCTTTACAACCTCGAATTGAGGGATACTTTGCTCCTGCTGCGGCCTCAATACCAGGAGAAAATGCCAGAGGGATCAGGTGGGGAACATAACCTGACCCTTATGGTTGAACAAACTTCGTTGAGCCTGGGAGCACCTGAAACTCCCTCTCCTCCACACCATGCAATCCTCAAGGCTCCGTCTGAGATACACGGCCTTGGGCCAGAGAGAATCCGGAAGCAGAGGGGGGACTTGGGGTGGATGCAATGGACTCTTTACATTTGACTAGTCAGGAATTGAGATTACTAATGTGAATGAGAAAATTTTGTTAAATGATCAAGTAACAGCTGAAATGTCTAAAGAAACGAATAGACAAGGGGGGGGGGGGGGGGGGGGGGGACGACGGACTTTGCAGGAGAAATCAAATTGATTTCTGAAGCCTGCCGAGAAGGGGGAATGAGTACTGGTTTCACTATAAAAAAATTAACTAAACCAAATTCAATACCTTTAGATACTATTTGTAATGCATTAATAACACTAGAAAAGTCAATCTCTTCACTAACTAGCGTAATAAATACCTCTCAAAAAATGATACAAGTTATGAACCCTTGTTCAATAATCATGAGAGTAGAATTAAGGATATATCGGATAAAATAACAATAGTGCAAGAAGTACAAACTAATTTAATTCAATCGGATAATATTATGAGGAGAAAAATTGAAAACATTGAGAATAAGATGCGGTATCTAAATTTGAGAATATTATCGGGGAATCTTACTTGTATCTTTTATTCTTCCTATGGATTGGGACCTAGTCCTAAGATTGTTCCTCCGAAATAGAAATAAGTTGTACTTTGGTCAAAAAGTCTGGATATATCCAGACATCACGAGAGATACACAAACTCATAGAAAATCTTTTGTAGGAATGTGCCAGGAAGTGAGATCACTAGGTACTCAAGTAAACATTAGATATCCATGTAAATGTATGTTGCAATATAATAGTAAAAATTATATTTTTTATGAACCATCACAATTAAGAAGTTTTCTAGATAACTGTAAAGGTGAAACCAGTACCACCTAGCCATTTCAGGTGAAATAAGGATAAAAGGCTGACACTTCCTCCTTACTTGCTTTATGTTTGTTTTTTTGATAGATAAAGGTATGTTCCAGTTAATCCGGAGATCCTTTTATTTCTTTATAATATAACTTGCAGAAAAATAGTTTATATAAGTTAATTTGAATCGTAATATGTTTATTTAATTTTTATCTATAAGGATCAGAATCATGAGATTTAATTTGATGTAAACTTTTCTGTTTGTATAAATGAAAAATTGATAAATAAAGAATTGAAAAAAAAATAGATGGAATAACACCCCGTATTTTGTTGGGGTGTGGGAACCGGAGTTATTGCCTTCAGACTGAGTAGTCTTGTTAGAGTGGTTTCCACTGCCAGTCTCTTGGTGTGGGAGTGGCAGGGTGACATCATAAATTTGTCTCGAGGGATGCTGCGGAACTCCAGAGAGTAACTTTCTCAAATGATGTTTAGTACCTATTTGTCCAACGTTATCTCGACCCATCTTTGGTAGAAGAGGGCAAGTCGATCCCCTATCTCCTCTTCCTGTGGATGGGTCGGCCCATTCTCATTGTGAAGCATGGCTGAAGCCTGCCCCCTTGCCTGCTCCTCTCTTGGTCTGTCGGTTCCGAAAGGGCTGGGACCTTTCGAAAGCACTGTGAGCCTCTGTCCTTGGTTCTTCTGGGGAAGGGACACAGATATCTTTTACTCCTATCTTCTAGTAGCCGAAGCACTGGGGATTTGCCCCAATTGCTGGCTAACTTCTCCAATTTGCTTCCGAACAAGAGAGATCCATTAAAGGGCATTCTTGTGAAGTTCGCTTTAGATGTCACATCTGCAGACCAATTCCGCAGCCATAGTTGTCTTCTGGCTGCCACTACCGATGCTACTCCTCTGGCTGAGGTGCGCAACAGATCTGAGCTTGCATCCGTCAGGAAGGCTGCTGCAGGTTCCATCATCTCACTGGTATACATTCCGGAGTTATTTGCCTCTCTCGAGAGGAGCAAGCAGGAACTTGCCATCAGTGCGCAGCAGGAAGCAATCTGCAGTGTCATTGTTGTTGCGTCGAAGGCCTGCTTGAGGATGGATTCCAATCATCTGGCCTGAGTATCCTTCAGTGCAGCCCCTCCCTCAACGGGAATCGTTGTTCTCTTTGAGACGGCACAGACCATAGCATCCACTTTCAGGAAACACAGGCATTCTTTGGTCGCTGGCTCTAGAGGGTATAGGGCTTCCAAGGCCCGACCCCCTTTGAAGCTGGCCAGGGGCATCCCACTCCAGGTCAATCAATTCCTGGATGGCTTCCATCATTGGAAAGTAGCATGAGGCCTTACGAAGGGATACCAAGATGGGATTCTTCTTTGGTTCCGCCATAGGGTCCATGCCTGGAATACCCAGTATCTTCAGAGTCTGGAAAACAAGGGCTGGTAATTCATCCTTGTGGAAGAAGCGAAGCATGGTTGGTATGGTTGCATTCCTGGAGGGATTTCTCTTTCTTCCAGGGAGTCACAATCATCATCTGAGGTGTCTGGGTCCCTGTCAGGGAAGTTCTTGGTTAGGCGAGGCATGTTTCAAGGCATCCGAGCAGGGCCAAATCTTGTGCTTCTGGCAGGGGTTGAGCCCGGGGCACAGCCAGGGCTGATTGCGCCTGAACGAAGGCTTGCAGGCCTTAGAAAAATTCCAACCAGGAGAATGTCCCTGGGTGCATGTTAATCCCAGGGAGAGTCGGAGTAGGGGGCCCCCAGAGTGCCCTCCTATAGAGACGCCATCTCGGAGATGCATAGATCCGGGGAGCTATCATCGGTAGTAGTTCCGGACCCATCCCCCAATAGTAAGAGACCAGGCTTTGGTTCCCCCTGGGCTTCTTCACAATGTTGACACAGGCAGGACTCCAATTCAGGCTGCATGGATCTTATGTGGCAGGCTGTGTAAAGAGAGTTCCTTCTGGTCTTCCTGGGTGCCAGTGCCATTGTGTTTGCGTGCGTGCAGTTGTAAACGTGGCTGTTTGTGTAGTTTTGTGCACCGGTGCGCTCAGTTGAGTGCATCAAGTGCGCTCAATTGTGAGCGTCGCTGTGCGCATAGCTGTGCGTGCAGCTATGGGCGTCTGTATTGGACATGCGCAAGTTTGGCACATCGGCCACCTGGCCTGCCCCCAGCGTACCGCCGGTTGAGAAGGGAAGATGGCGCTGACGACCCCCACATGTAAGATGGCGCCCCCTGAGGGTCTCCACATGTATGGACCCTTGCACCGGATCGGGGCCTAGCCCAACCAAGGCTGCTCAACCCGATCAGTGCTCCCTTTTAACCTTGCCGGAAGAAGAATTCGGTACGGCAATCCGAGCTCTGGAGACTGGAGACCTGAATTTAAAGATTTTTCTTACCTGGTCTTGGCGCTTACCAATCATGTGCTGGACGGTCTCCAGCTGTGGGGGGAGAGGGAATTACCTTCACTGCCACACTCGGTTCTGCCACACTGGGGGCTAGGTCCATGCAGGGAATTGGCTACTAGACCAAGGCACACCTCTGAGGGATATTGGAGATCACCTCAGGAATTCTTGACTGGGGGGGGGGCGGACCCTTAGGTATGACTGCAGAAGAGCGGGGTTCGATCTTTTTTAAGATAAATTTTGTTTCTTCTTTGCTGTAATTCTTAACACTATTCTAGTGTGGGATAGTGTCCGTATCTGCTAGGAGATGGAGAGATACTGAAGAACTGAGGTTACTGCATGGGCATATCTAGAGTGACGTCAGCTTTGAAATCTGACTCTGTCTCCCATCTGCTAGCAGAAGAGCACAAAACCCGCTGGTCCTGAGTCTATCTGGCTACCTGCTAGGAAATGGTCAATTTTCTCACAGCATCAGGGATCTGTTCTTGGATCGGTACTTTTTAAATACATTTATAAATGATCTGGAAAGGAGTATTGAGAGTGAAGTGATAAAATTTGCAGATGACAAAATTATTCAGAGTAGTTAATTCACAACTGGATTGTGATAAATTGCAAAAGGACCTTATGACATTGGAAAATATGGCATCCAAATGGCAGATGAAATTTAATGTGGACAAGTGCAAGGTGATGGATATAGGGATAAGTAACCCATGCTGAAATTACATGATGTTAGGTTCTATATTAGGACCTACCACTCAGGAAAAAGATCAAGACATCATAGTGGATAATACACTGAAATATTTGGCTCAGTAAGCTATGGCAGTCAAAAAAGCAAACAGAATGTTAGGAATTATTAGGAAGGGAATGGTTAATAAAACAGAGAATGTCACAATGCGTCTGTATCGATCCAGGTGAGACCGAACCTTGAATACTTTGTGCAATTCTGGTTGCCGCATCTTAAAAACGATATAGTTGCACTGGAGAAGGTACAGAGAAGGGCAACCAAAATGATAAAGGAGATGTCAGGAAGTATTTGTTCACGGAGAGGGTGGTGGATGCCTTGAACGCCCTTCCGGAGGAAGTGGTGAAGACCAAAACTGTGAAGGATTTAAAAGGGGCGTGGGATAAATACTGTGGATCCATAAAGTCTAGAGAATGTGAATGAAGAGAAGAGGCATGGGGGTGGCTTGCGGGAATGACAGCTACTACCTGGAGATTAATACCCTTATTCAATAAACATACTCACTGTTAATGCGACTCCAACATTGCTCTATGCTTCAACGGCAAGAGTAAATGTGGAAAAAAGGATTTGCATTCACAAAAAAGTGGAAGAGTAGCTTGCTTGTTGCGGCGGTTACTACCCCCAAACCAAATAAGACTGATACTTCACTTTCAATGCATATCCAGTGCAGCTCTCTGCTTCAATGGCAAGAGGGAAAGAGGAAAGAGAATTTATATTCATGCAACAACCAACAAGGACTGAATTACATAGTCTGGGTAAACAAATAAGCATGGGTGTAGCTTGCTTGTTACGGCGGTTACTACCCCTAAACAATTAAGCATGATACTTCACTTAGATGCAGCTCCAGGACAAGACAGGGCAAGACAAGGACAGCACAGAACATGGAACATAAAGCCCAAATGCAACAGTATAGGAAAGCCTCGAGGGGTAAGATAGTGAGAAGCCTAGAGAGGCCACAGAGGGAAGCAAAGCCTGGATAGGCCAGAGGTCAGGATCAGGCCTAGAAGACCACAGAGCAAGGAAAGCCTAGATGGGCCAAAGCGCAGGAAGGCCCAAAGGCCACAAAGCAAGGCAAGACTGAGGTTAGGAGGCCATGAGGCAAGGCAAGGCTGAGGTCAGAAGGCCCAGATGCATGAAGCAAAGGAAGGATAGGCCTGAAAAGGCTGAAAGGCAAAGGTGACTAAGGAAGGGAGCAAAGAAAGACTTGATGCAGAAGTATTGAGGCAAGGGACAGACAGGGCTAAGAAGGGATGGTGCAGGAAGGAAGGAGGAGCTTGGCCAGCCTGTAGTGTATGCTCACTGGGTTCCCCTGGTTGAAGAGAGGCTGCACAGCCACCGGAGGGGAAGGGTGGGGAAGAGAAGAGAAATGACAGGAAGCAGAGTACTCTCAGATAACTGGAATATTTAATTAACTGGTTGTGCTTACTCCTCATGCATGCTAGATAATTAGGTTTTTCCTGTACTTAATCCCTTTACCCAATTAATATAGACAATTCATCAGGCATTCAGTGGACAGTTTCAGTTATGACAAGTTAGACAGAAGGGTTCATAATGCAAAGATGAAATTTTGTAGAGCATATCCACACTTTCTGCACTTTTCTTGGTGAAGAAATACTTGCTAGTGTAAACCAATTAGGCAAGGAACTATAGTATTTTCTTGCACAGTCATGATGTTGGTCGATGGCTTCAGGCTTTGGAGTTTCCACTTAGTTGTTATACAGTTGAAAATAGTTTATCAGATGTTAAACCCAGTTAAGCTCAGAGTGTAAAATAATTAAAAAAAAACCCACTTCAATAGTGAACAAATTTATTGAAAAGAGAAATCAGCTGACAAGGTAAGTAATTTTCATAAAATCACTGTAAATGAATTTCAGTGAGCTCATATAAATCAATTTAAATTAAATATTCAATAATGCAATACAAAATATTTACCAGCATTCAGACAAAACTTTAATTAGGTAATAGCACATTATAACAATAAGCTATGCACTTTATCTTTCAGATGTGTTAATACAATGGAACCAGTTCCTTTTTTAAACTACTGAAAATGATCAGATAAGTATATTTTCCAAAATGTTTATCCTTTTCCTAATTTAGCTATACTATTATTTATTCTAAACTTAAGAATTGATTCTTTGTGTAATTTTGTCTTTCAGAGAACTCTAAAGAGAATCATGGAACTGTAACATCTAATGGTAAGTACCATTGTGTTTCTTACTATACTTTAGTGTGTCTCTCTATTATGTATGCAGTGCACTATCTTTTCTATTCTATTCTTTGTCTCTAGTGAACTTTACTGTCTAATCACTCTTTTCAATGTCTTTTCTTGTGTGCACACTTAACTCAGTTTTTAATGATGAGGTAGATAGTGGGCATGGCTTGTTAGCGCTGTTTAGGTGCGAAAATTCAGTACAACAGCAAAGATGCGAAGCTCTAGAGGCCTGTGATAGAAGCTTGACAGCACAGCTTGTTAGTGGAGGCAGAAACTCCAAACCATTGACCACATTGTCTTACAGGACGCCAGGAAGGCATCAGCTACTACTATCCTACCTTTAATAAATCAAAAAGAAAAACTGCCTCTCTCCAGCTGAATGATCTTCTGCCAATTACTTTGTCACCTTCAATGTATGTCACATCAGCTTATTGTACTATAGTAAATATTCAAAATAAAGGATAATTAATATTATCCTATGCTAAAGTACAACGCAGGAACTGAGACGTGTGACAGCTGAGATTTGGAATTTGGGATTATGAAACTATGAGACAAATGACATATAAGATGTGACAATGAGTAATGAGCAAATGGGAAAGAGATATCAATACATGAATACTGTGTTCACAGTCTACATACACATTAATTACTTGGGTTATCGCTTGCTTTTTAGTCAGTTTTATTTAGTTTCTCTGTCCATAAATCATCAATATAGAGAAACAACTTATTCTATTTCTCTTAAACTGTTTTATTTAAAACAGTGTCAGTATCCTTTTGCTACTGCTAAAGCACCTGTTATTTAAAACAGCTGAAACAATCCTTTATCATTTCTTTTCTTGATCTCTTTTATAAGAAAACTCTTTTGAATATCAGCTTTTCATAAAGTATGTATTATTGATTTAGCACTTCATAAGTTTGACAGTAAACACCATGCTTCTATATTTTTTTCTTTTCCCTCAGTTTTCTCTCATCAGCTACCTATTAAAGCTGATTAAAACTCACAGATCATCTATTTTTTATTTTTAACTGACTAGTTCTATTTTTTTATCTTAGCAGGTAACAACTTCTTTCATTCATACACTTAAGTATAACTATGTGCTCCATCACTGTTTTTGAGTATTTTGTGACTTTACTAGGCCTCAGAAAAAGACCAGAGTAAAACACTCTGGGGTAGATTTTCTAAATTTGCACGAGGTACTGCATAGGCCGCCAGCACGCGCACAGCCCCGGGACGCGCGGAAGTCCCGGGGCTTCGAAAAAGGGGCGGGGAGGGGCATGTCTGGGGGCGGGACCAGGGTCGGGGCGGTTTGGGGCGGGACCGGCGCGCCATCACCCGGGTTGGGTGATGGCGCGCCAGCAGCCCGCTGGCACACGCAGATTTACGCCTGCTTTCAGCAGGCGTAAATCTGGCAACAAAGGTAGGGGGGGTTTAGATAGGGCCGGGGCGCACCAGGCACGAACAAAAGTACGCTGGATTTTATAAGATACGCGCGTAGCCGCGCGTATCTTATAAAATCCGGGGTTGGCGCACGCAAGGGTGTGCACATTTGTACAACCTGCGCGCGCCGAGCCCGGCGCGCGTTGCCTGTTCCCTCCGAGGCCACTCCGAAATCGGAGCGGCCTCAGAGGGAACTTTCCTTCGCCCTCCCCCCACCTTCCCCTCCCTTCCCCTACCTAACCCACCCCCCCGGCCCTATCTAAACCCCCCCTACCTTTGTTGCCAGATTTACGCCTGCTGAAAGCAGGCGTAAATCTGCGTGTGCCAGCGGGCTGCTGGCGCGCCATCACCCAACCCGGGTGATGGCGCGCCGGTCCCGCCCCAAACCGCCCCTGACCCTGGTCCCGCCCCGGGACTTCCGCGCGTCCCGGGGCTGTGCGTGCGCTGGCGGCCTATGCAAAATAGGCGCGCCGGTGCGCAGGGCATTTAAAATCCGGCCCTCTTTCTCTGACCAGCTTCCAGTGCAGATCCTCTAAGTTTTAAAACTGTCACTAACACTTTTTCTGTCAGGGAGATGCTTCCTTTAGTAATGTCATCATGGAAATAGTTCCTATCCTGTCCAAATTCCCTATATTATACCCATGGATTCCACTTCTAAACCCTCTGTAACATGTACATGTAAAGAAATCTTTAATGACTTGGGGATTTTTCTTCAACTATGTAAATTAATTAAAAACTACTGTACTTTGACCTAGGAATGTATAAGTATGGTAGCCTGTTAACATTCTGTCTCTTGGTAAACATTCCACTATGATGGATTTCTAAAGCGATGGCTTCAGAATATTGAGATTTTTTAAAATCTTCCCAGAGACAATGGACCATATTTTTACCAGGTTTAACACAGGAAAACCCTACATGGATTCAGAAAATCCTCTGGAATGGAGTAAAAAACTCCATCCTCCACAGAACAAAATTATCCCATAGGGGACCTTGAACTCCTAGCAGTAAAACTTGTCCTCCAGGAATGGCGTCCCTGGCTTGAAGGGCGCAACACAAATTCACAATCTTTACTGACGATAAGAATCTGGAACACCTAAAGGAGGCCCAGTTACTTAACCCAAGACAAGTCCACTGAGCTCTGTTCTTTGAGTGCTTCAACTTCGAGCTCCGTTATCACCCAGTGGTGAAAAATCTCCATGCGGATGCGCTCTCTTGCTCCGTTGAGCCAGAAGACACACCTCAGACTCCCAGGCACATTATTGATCCAGCTTGCATATCTATTGCAGTTACTACCATGGTGCCAGCCGGAAAGACTGTAGTTCCCCGCTGTCTCTGTGAGCGTGTGCTCTGCTGGGCTCACGACTCCAAACTAGCCAGCCACCCCGGCCGAGCTCGGACTCTCGAGATGCTCCGAAGGCACTATTGGTGGCCCGGTATGGTAAAGGACTCCCGTGAATATGTGGACTCCTGTCCAATGTGCGCACAGCAAAAACCCCTGACTGGCCGCCCATGGGGGCTTCTTCAGCCACTTCCTGTGCCCACCGAACCATGGTGAAGTCTCTCTACAGATTTCATCGTGGATCTGCCTCCTTCAAAAGAAAATACTGTAATCTGGGTCATCATTGACCGCTTTTCAAAAATGGGCCACTTTGTCCCCATACCTGGACTTCCGTCGGCTCCAGAGTTAGCTTGACTCTTCTTGACCCACATATATTCGATTACATGGAATACCACAAGAAATCGTCTCCGATCGTGGTCCCCAATTTGCTGCTAAATATTGGAGATCTCTATGTAAAAAGTTCAATATAACGTTAAACTTAACATCAGCCTACCATCCGCAAGCAAATGGCCAGGCCGAAAGGACCAATCACTCTTTGAAAACCTTCATACGATCGTATGTCAACAACCAACAAGATAACTGGTCTGACATCCTGCCATGGGCAGAACTATCCCATAATACTCACATTGCCTCTCCACGGAAGTTTCACCCTTTACGGGGTCTTCGGCTGTCAACCACACCTACCTCTGCCGGTTCCACTTGGTGTACCCCCACCTGCAGCCCAATCTACAGGACAAACCATACGTTGGCTCTGGAACCAAGTAAGGGAGAGACTCTGCCAAGCAGCTGACTGGGCCAAACACTTCACAGATACACATCGTCGGACCGCACCCCTGTTCCGGCCGGGTCAGAAAGTCTGGCTCAGTACCAAACACATCCGGCTACAATTGCCATCCCAATGGCTAGCCTCCAATTTTATTGAACCTTTCCCCATCGTCTGACGCATAGGAGCAGTCACCTATCAATTTCAACTTTCAGCATTCTTGGGAATTCACAACACATTCCACGTATTGCTACTTAAGCCCTTGGTTCTGTCCTGGCCTTCTCAAAAGCCTCCTCCAGCTACGCAACACACACCAGAAACAGAGCATACCCTGCAAGTCAAGGAGGTCCTGGATGTATGACGCCGGTGAGACACTGGGAGTACCTTCTGCATGGGAGGGATTCGGACCAGAAGAAAACTCCTGGGAGCCCTCCCACCACATTCTGGACAAGACTTTACTCCTGGACTTCCACCGTGACCATCCTGAGACCCAGGCCAGTAAGGGGGAAGCCTAGAAGGGGGGTTACTGTTGTGCATCCTGTCCACGCTAGGCCCGCGCCTGGGCCTACTCACCTTGCTCCTGCGCTGTCGGGCCCCAGGCTGTCCTCTTCCACTGCCGCTGCAAGTACCTCCCATCCGTGGCGGCATCTCCTGGGCCCTCCATGTTGGGCCTAGCTCCAAACCGGCGCATGGCCCCACACCTAGGCGCACGGACCGACCGGCCCTTTATAGGGCCTAGAGCGGGAACCAGCTCCATGGCACAGCCCGATGACATCACATAAACCTCATATAAAAGTGAGGCCCTGTCCCCCAGGACCTCACCTTGGCAATTGGGTCGACACCGTGGTGTTATTTGTTTGCCTACTTCGTGTTCCAGTGTCTCCTCATTCCAGCATCTCCTCATTCCAGCGACTTCCTGTTCCTGAGTCTCCGTGTGTTCCTGCATCCTTTCCAGGTAGTACCCCTTCAGACTGACCTCTCCGGCCTGACCATTCTCTTGCCTGCTGCCTGGAACTGACCTCTGCCTGCCTGACCATTCTCCTGCCTGCTGCCTAGAACTGACCTCTGCCTGCCTGACCATTCTCCTGTCTGTGTTTGTACTGTCTGTTTGTTTTAGATTTAGTTTCCTGTTTGTTCCTTGATTGTGACCGTCTGCTTGATTGTGACCATCTGTTTATAGGGATGTGAATCATGTCCTTGATCGTCTTAACGATCGATTTCGGCTGGGAGGGGGAGGGAATCGTATTGTTGCCGTTTGGGGGGGTAAAATATCGTGAAAAATCGTGAAAAATCGAAAAATCGAAAAATCGAAAAACCGGCACATTAAAACCCCCTAAAACCCACCCCCGACCCTTTAAATTAAATCCCCCACCCTCCCGAACTCCCCCCCCAAATAACTTAAATAACCTGCGGGTCCAGCGGCGGTCCGGAACGGCAGCGGTCCGGAACGGGCTCCTGCTCCTGCATCTTGTCGTCTTCGGCCGGCGCCATTTTCCAAAATGGCGCCGAAAAATGGCGGCGGCCATAGACGAAAAAGATTGGATGGCAGGAGGTCCTTCCGGACCCCCGCTGGACTTTTGGCAAGTCTCGTGGGGGTCAGGAGGCCCCCCACAAGCTGGCCAAAAGTTCCTGGAGGTCCAGCGGGGGTCAGGGAGCGATTTCCCGCCGCGAATCGTTTTCGTACGGAAAATGGCGCCAGCCATACGCGTATGGCCGGCGCCATTTTCCGTACGGAAAATGGCGCCGGCAGGAGATCGACTGCAGGAGGTCGTTCAGCGAGGCGCCGGAACCCTCGCTGAACGACCTCCTGCAGTCGATCTCCTGCCGGCGCCATTTTCCGTACGAAAACGATTCGCGGCGGGAAATCGCTCCCTGACCCCCGCTGGACCTCCAGGAACTTTTGGCCAGCTTGTGGGGGGCCTCCTGACCCCCACGAGACTTGCCAAAAGTCCAGCGGGGGTCCGGAAGGACCTCCTGCCGTCCAATCTTTTTCGTCTATGGCCGCCGCCATTTTTCGGCGCCATTTTGGAAAATGGCGCCGGCCGAAGACGACAAGATGCAGGAGCAGGAGCCCGTTCCGGACCGCTGCCGTTCCGGACCGCCGCTGGACCCGCAGGTTATTTAAGTTATTTGGGGGGGGTTCGGGAGGGTGGGGGATTTAATTTAAAGGGTCGGGGGTGGGTTTTAGGGGGTTTTAGTGTGCCGGCTCACGATTCTAACGATTTATAACGATAAATCGTTAGAATCTGTATTGTATTGTGTTCCATAACGGTTTAAGATGATATTAAAATTATCGGACGATAATTTTAATCGTCCTAAAACGATTCACATCCCTATCTGTTTATCTGTCCTGTTTTGTGGTGCACTCCCTTGTCCTGTCTTGCATTTCTGTGTGGGCACCTTTCCACTCCCTGTTTGTTTGTGTTACTGGGTGCCCCCACCCTTGTTCCTGAGTGTTCCTCCGCTCAAGTCCTGCCGGCCACCAGAACCTGTGGGACTCAACCCAAAGGAGAGGTGGCCAGCCAGGCAGAAGACCTTGAAATTGCCAGCTCTGTTCCTGACTCCAGCGGGTTCACTCTATACCCCGACACCAAGCCCTGACATTTAGTAGGACAGCTATCCTCCTTTTTTTGAGCAGCTTCTTTCACTAAGCTGAGCTTCTGGCTGAACTTCTATTTCAGACAGGAATTCCACAGGACGTCTCCTGGGATAGCTTCCTCTTCTCCCAAAAAATTGCCATTGAGGACTGGTCCTCTCGGTAAGCCCTTCCCCAAGCCCTTCTTCAGGAATGAGTGAGCTTTCCTCCTTCCACTCTCCTCCTAAGGCTTCTTCTGATTTGTACATGGTAACTTCCCAGACTCTCTCCTCTCCTAGACCCTGAGACTCTTTCCTCCCCGCAGGACCTGGCCAGTCCTATCTGTGGGTCCCAGCCAATTTCCACTGGGCAGGAGCAGCTCTGTATCTCCTCTCTCCTGGAAGCTTCTCACTGAAGGGATCAGGCGCACTGACACAACTCTGTGTAGGGATGGATACCTCAGACTCCAACTTCTAGAATCTTAATGCATATCTCCCCCTGCATCACATGGGTACGGGAATTTTATTCAGATCCCTGAGCAGCATGCCTCCTTAACACCCCTACTTACCCTGACATCACTACACAAGGGCAGGGTCTGTTGAGATCTCTGACTCTAACTTACTGGTACTCCAGGTTTGTGGAGACTACTGTGGTTATACCAGTTAAGGGCAACATTAATAGTAAGGAGCAAATTTGACAGTCCCTTTACACAAACAAGTGAATACTGATGGTGGTGGCCAGATATCTCAGGTACTTCTAGTCACCTATGCAGGGCCCCCTCCCAACGGATAAATAATTTTTTCAGAAGGGCGTCCCTCACAGACAACTTATTTCAGCTGGTGCCCCATCTGCCCATCTGCATAGGGCACCATCAGGGTATGGCTAGTCCTGGCCCCAGTGCTACAAGATGCTAATTGACATAGATGCATGGTAACAGGATGCATTGGAATTTACAGGTGGAAGAGATGTGGCTGCTACTATAGGAATACTTAAAGGGGATAGTAACATAGTAATGACAGCAGAAAAGGACTGAATGGTCCATCCAGTCTGCCCAGCAAGCTTACCGCCGTGCAGGTTACCCCCATGTTTCTCTTAAGGGTAGCAATTGCCACTCTGTGTAGTTATCCCCAAGTCTTATGGAGTAGAAGACAAAGGTGAGACAGAGGAAAGGGACAGAGAGGAGGTGGTGACAGAGGAAAGATACCAGAACACTCATGAATAATTTTAAAAAGTCAGCATTTATTTACACAACACAAATTTATTTCCAAGCTTAAGGTTAACATAGGAATTAAAAAAAAAATCTTGCTTACTTCAAAATGTGGACATAAATTGAAATAAAGGGCACACCTATAAGTTCATAGACATTGCCTTGATTATAGGCAAATGTTTGATGACCTGAATAGACTCAGATGGTGCCCACCGTCTGCAAAACAGGTGTTGCAGTGGAGACAAAGCTGCAGCAAGTGATGGTAATGCCCTTCATAGAAAGCAATGACTGAGAATTAGTAGGGGGTAGTCAGGAGGCAACCACTTCCCACCAAAGCCTGGATGTTCCTCTCCAGCCTTCCTACTCTGGTCTAGGGATACCCGAGTCAGCTGTTCTTGCATGGCATGGATGGAGCTGACACAGTGAAAGCTACGTGAATTGATTCTCAGTGGCAATGGATCATCTGAAATCTGGTTGCAATCATGAAGGGAGGGCAATCTCTGTCATTGAGGTTGTGAGTCTGGCCAAAGATCACAGAAGGCATTTTGAGTCTTGAGCCAAACCGGCGATTTGGGAGCCAAACCAGCGATTTGGCAACCAAAGGCTGTGAGTCATATGTAGAAATAAAGATAACTAAAAGCTGCTAATGAATGGGTGCCATGTTGTATTGTATTGCCCAGTAAGTAATACACAAGGCTCTAGAAACAACAGAGACAAGAATAAAAAAAAAAAACCAGTGAAATCTAAGAACATAAGAACATGCCATACTGGGTCAGACCAAGGGTCCATCAAGTCCAGTATCCTGTGTCCAATACCAGAAGAACCTAGCAAGTACCCAAAAACTAAGGGGCGGATTTTAAAAGGGTTACGCGCGCTGAGCCTATTTTGCATAGGCCCGGCGACACGCACAAAGCCCCGGGACGCGCGTATGTCCCGGGGCTTTGTGAAAGGGGAGGGGCAGGGTGGGGGTGGGGCGGAGGCCTCCGGCACAGCGGCTGTGCCAGGGGATCGTGCGCCGGCAGCCGGCCAGAACGCACAAGTTACGCCTGCAAGAGGCAGGCATAATTTACAAAATAAAGGTGGGGGGATTTAGGTAGGGCTGGGGGGGGTGGGTTAGATAGGGGAAGGGAGGGGAAGGTGGGGGCAAAGGAAAGTTCCCTCCAAGGCCGCTCCGATTTCCACTGCCCACTCCCTTCCACTGAGAAAATTGTCCATTTAATCCTACTCTCTGTTTCCTGTTTGTAATCCACGAAAGGACATCGCCTCCTATCCCATGACTTTTTACTTTTCCTAGAAGCTTCTCATGAGGTTTCAATCAGCCACAAGGTGGCATCAACCTGTAAATTAACATCTGTAAAATCACCCTTTTCTTTGTTCAGTATTCACACAACTTTTTATTGTAAAATGTCCTACAGATTAAGGGGCCAATTTAATAAAACTTGCACTAAAACAGAAGTTAAAATTGTCATGCAGATTTCACTTAGCGCGGTAAAATCATGCGGCTCCGCGGGATGCAGTAAGTTAATGGGATGCAAATCGAGCAGGAGTATAAAAGCGCTAAACAGAAAATACTTTAAAATGCGAGTTAACTTGAAAATCTGCACTGATATAGAAAATTCCTTTAAAGGAGGAGTGGGACCAAAATGCCTTGCATGCGAGATTGGCGCTGTGCATCCCGACTCGGTTGCAATCTCACATGCATGGCCATTTTGGGCAAGGCACGCCTAGTTAAATCAAAGGATAAGCTGTCTGGGGTGGGCACCTCCAGCTGAAAGGTATACACTTTGGCGCTGTGCATTCCGCCGTGGGCACAAAGGAGAGTGTGAACTGATTGGCTGTAGGTGCCATCCTAGAGAGCTTACTCTTTCATTTCACTTGACATACCTTGCTAAAATGGCCTTGCACGTGAGATAATGCCCAAGTCAGGATGCCCAGTGCCCATCTAGCATGCAAAGCCATTGTACCACAGTGCCAGTGTGCAAGGCTCAGCTGTAGGTGTCTTCCCCAGAGAGCTTACACTCGGATTTTACTCGCTGGGCCTTGCTACATTGTAGTAGGCATCTCAGCCTGAACAAGTACATACTGGCACTGTGGTACAATGGCCTTGCATGTGAGATGGGCACTGTGCATCCTGACTTGGGCACAGGCTCACATGCAAGGCCAAGTTGGTAAGTGTCAGAAGGGAAGAGGGAGTGTGAGTGAGAGGGGAGAGAAGGGACAGGAAAGGGAAGGGAAGGAGGAAGGAAAGAACTAGGGGAAAGGGAGGCATGTAGAGAGGGAGGAAGACTACATGGGGAGTGATGTGAGAGGTGGGGGGGGCAAGTGTTGGGGGGTGTGAGTTTATGACTGGGAACAATTGAAATTACTTCAGCTGGCACAATGCTGGAAATATAACTTCTGGGTCTGAGGTGGAGTGAACGTTAACTCACATTTTTATAGGCCAGTGATATTCTATTGCTGTAAACACGTGGTGGAGTCTAGCTGCTTCCACCTCACTGGGCACAGCAATAGTAAAATATTGGCCACCAGAAATGTGCGTTTACTCCACCTCAGTCCAAGGAAGGGGATACAATCCCATCATGTTGTCTTGGATGGGCACCTACAGATGAATAAATATAAGCACTCCGAGGCAGACACTTTCAGCTGAACAGTATGCACTTTTGCACTGAGTATCCCAACTTTGATACCCATCCCTGAGAGCTTACGCTGGTAATTGAACTCCTCCCTGGGTCTAAGGTAGAGTACCAGACAGGCACGGCGATAGGTCAAATTGGCCACCAGAAATGTGATTTTTCTCCACTTAAGACCCAGGAGTTGTGTGGGCACCAGTCAAAGATTTTCTTACTTTTCCTGAACAGCTGAACAGTATATGAATATCGCCAATGTGCATATTGTTCAGCCATTGGTGCCCACCCCAGAGAGCTTATGCTTTGTTCAGCTAGCTGTAGGCACCTGAGCTTACACTTTGATTTAACTTGCCATTCCTTGACACATTTTTATGGCTTTGGATATGAGAATGTGCCCAAAATATAGGATGCACAGCACCAGTCATGCATGCAATGCCATTTGGGCAAAGTACGGTGTTACGGGAACTGGTCGCAGTAGGCCGCAACCAGCTCCCTTCACCACTGCCGTGGCTGCCCGTCACTTGTTAGCCCTGGAAGTCTCGTGGCCGTGCAGTGCCGCGGTCGCTGTGCTCTCCCTGCGTCGGGCTCCCGCCAGGCCTCTGGCGCTGCTGCTCCTTCCCGGCTGCGCTCTCCTTCCGCGCAGGCCGATGCTGCCGCTCCCTCTTGGCCTAGACGCGGTGGTACCCTGTCTGGTCCCGCAGGGGTCCTCGTGCTTCTAGGCGCGAGCGGCCTCTGACATTTAAAGGAATCGCTATGGGAGCTTCCAGGACTCCTCCCTCTTGACCTGGGACTATTTAAGACAAGGCCTTCCTGCAAGTCCTGGCCTTGGCTACTCGGCTCCTGCTTGTGTTCCTGATAGTTCTGTTCCTGTGTTCATGCTTCTGATCGGCTAGACCTCTGCTTGTACCTGACTTCTGAGATATGCTGCCTGTCAAGACCTCTGCTTGTACCTGACCTCCGGTATACGCTGCCTGCCAAGACCTCTGCTTGTACCTGACCTCCAGCCACGTCATCTGCCTTGCCTTGCCAGCTCCTGCCTTCTACTTCTCTCTGCCTGCTAAGAGCTATGCTGGCACCCGGACTCTGTCTCCTGGGGCCCCACGTAAGTCAGCGCCCACTTTCCTCGTATAATATTGCATCGGCCCCCAAGAGATTATACTGGAAAGTAAACTGGGTCCAAGGTGAAGTAAACTCACATTTTTGGTGGCCGAAGTTAGCTTATTGCTGTGCCCAGTATGGTAGAAGCAGCTAGATACTACCACTTGGTACAGCAATGGTATAACATGGCCATCAGCAATGTGAGTTTTTATTCCTGCTCTGACCTAGGATTTAAATTTTCAGTGTTAACAAAATGTACTTTAAGCTCTTTACCCTTTACTTTTACTCTTTACCCATTTTTTTACCTTCCCTGCATTACTGGGAAATAGCTAATATCTACTATGAGATTTGCATGTACTTGCACAAATTTTAGTGCAGGTTTTTACTCCTGTTTTAATGAACATTTTTAGGAGTTAAAACCCCTATTATATACCAGGGTTAATGCACTGAAAAAAATTGCATGCTAAGAGTAAAACCCTTCAATAGTGTCAGCGCACCTTAGTACCTCATCTCCTAAGTTTCTTCAGAGGCTTTGAGTATTGATCATTGCGAGTGTAGATGATGAGGCTTTTCTGTGCATGCATGTGTCTGGCTAACTTTAGGACAGAAAAAACAAAAGAGCTAAGCGAACCCAAGGAACAATCAACTCGCAAAAAGGGGGAGCTACTTAACTATAGAAAGAATTTTTGCTCTGTTTTAATCCTTATTCAGTAATGTAAACAATTTCTTATTATTATTGTTTTTTATTTTTTATTATTATTTTTTATTTTCTATTTTTTTATTTAAATTATATTTTATCTTATTAAGACTTAAAGATTAATTGGAGATGCATAAGTACGCATTGCTTGACAGACCCCATCAGAGATGGAAAAGCAACTGCATCAGCAAGCCAGACGGCGTCTCTTAATGTTATATAAAGAGCGCCCGGACTTCTCAATCATTTGCAGTTACTCTTAAGTGTTATAGTTTTGAAAGACCAACCGGACTTATTGAAAAAGTCTCATATAAAGGCAAAATCTATAAACACCGGTCTTGCTGAATTTCAAAAGATGCAGTAACTTCATTGTAGAAGACGGAATAACAAGCTAAAACTGCGGCTCTACTGCGGCCGGAGTTTCGCTGTAGACCAGCTTCATCAGGAGCCTAAGATCACAACATCATACAGTTCCGTCTTGTCAAAAAACAATGCAGTGTGTTTCTAAAGTCACAGCATTTGCTGTTGCAGCCTTTTAAAGTTTCGTCTTCAATTTCTTTTCATTTCTAATATCCAAACAATAAAGAATTGTAATCAATATTTAAAATTCACATGTACTTATCTTTTGACGGAGCAAAAAGGAAGAAGAATCCTTACTCGGGACCATCCGGTCTCCTGCACAAGTTCAAGAAGACAGACAGCACTCAAGCGGCATTCACGCCAAATTTAACAATCCAAACAAATACTAGCATGACCAATGGGAAGGCAGTGACGTGATGACGCATTGATCTGAAATCAGTCAAAGAAACACCTGTAAATCTGAATTAGCATTCAAGCCTTGCGGCTGTAGAGTCTGTAAACGGTGTATCCAACGTTGTTCAGATTGAAGTAGGAGGCAAAATCGCCTCCGCGCCATGAAGGAAAAATTTGTTCTAAGACACAGACATGCAATTCATCAAAAGAATGAGATAATTCTTGACAGTGAGCCACCAGGGGAGCCGTGACTCAACCGTGTGTCAGACAAGAGCGATGCTCTATGATACGTGAAGGGAGGGAAATGCCACCCACTAACACTTTCTCCAGGTGTAGGCACCAGGCTCCAAGAACGTGAGAACCGACAGTCTACCCTAGTTGGACACCCGCCAGGTCAATCCCAGCCGCAGGAATGCCCTGCAAGGTAAGCAGTCAAGGGGCATTACACCAGCACAGCTGAATAAGTCCATGCTGACAATCTGCCAAGGCCATGCAAGTATGTCATGTGACATCATTGTTAGCTGTTGCCAGCCGAGGTGTGGACCCTTAGCCAAGGCGAGGTTAGCACTACCTGCTGTGACGTCCCGCAGGTCCCCGCCATTGGTAGGTGGAACTGGAGGTGCAGGAACCGGAGCTAGACCTTCACCTGTACCTACCCTCATTCCCTGCAGGTTGTGCCCTTGGGTGCCGGGACAGGCAGGACTTAGGTGGGGTTCCTTAGGAAGAAGAAGATCCCATAATGTCAGATAAAGAGGAGTTTGGCCAGGTACTGAAAGGGTAGAGTCCAGAAACATACCGAGGTCAGAGATAGGCAGCAAACAGGTGGAATCCAGGGGCGTTCCGAAATCAGGGCCAGGCGACAGGTAAGCAGAATCCAGGTGCATTCCAAGGTCACAGTCAAGACAAGCCGGACAGGAAACGGGAGTCAGGGCAGAACACAGAGGCAGATGGGTTGGAACAGGAACACAGAGGCAGGAGGCAAGGCAAGGGCACAGACAGGAACTCAGACGAAGGCTCTGTGGACAGCTGCTCACAAGGTGGAGACCTGTTGCAAGGCAAAGCAGACTGCTGGGATCCAGCGTTAAATAGAGCGTCAGACCTGACGTCATTTCCCAGGACTGGGGCACTTCCTAGTCCCGGGTCCCTTTAAGAGGCGGGGCTAGTGCCTGGAAGCCCACCCGCGCCTGAGTCTGCCTGCGTAGGAACCCCGAGCGGGGGAGGCACCCTGGGCGAGATGCCGAAGAATCGCCGTGGAGGGACTGGCTGTGCCGGTTAGTGGGGTTGGTCGTGTGGCCGGCCCACGCAACAATCATAGTTTCTGCTGCTAGTGCGCATATTTGTTGCAGGTAGACCAATTGCTGACAAACGGGCCGATACAGTAAAAATCGCGGGAGAACGGACAAGTGCCCGCTCTCCCTGCGCGCACAGGCCACTCCTGTGCACGCGATTCAGTAACTTAATTTATTTAAATTAGGGCCCGTGGTAAAAAGAGGCGCTAGGGACACCAGCGCGTCCCTAGCACCTCTTTTTTGACAGGAGCAGCGGCTGTCAGCGAGTTTGACAGCCAACGCTCAATTTTGCAGGCTGTGACATCCCGCAGGTCCCCGCCGTTGGTAGGTGGAACTGGAGGTGCAGGAACTGGAGCTAGACCTTCACCTGTACCCACCCGCTGACAGCCACGAGTTCAGAAACCGGATGCCGCAAAATTGAGCGTCCGGTTTCAACTCGCGAGCCGCGGGCCCCATTTAAAATTTTTTTTTTTAATTTTTAACTTTTTTTTTAACTTTTGGGACCTCCGACTTAATATCGCCATGCTATTAAGTCAGAGGGTGCACAGAAAAGCAGGAGGAAACTGAAAATTAAAGCCCCCTAGATTTAACAGAATCTCCCAGCTTGTGGTGTTTTATGTTGTGCTCAGGGTGAGGGTGCAATTTTCATTTGGCCATACATGCCAAATGGCCTGGTTATGGCTCTGCAGACACAGTCTGAGTCCAGGAGCTTCTTTATTTTTTATTTTTTTTCTGTGTAGCTCCTAACCTGGCAGGAAGTGCACAGGGTTGATCCCCAAAATGGTTCTGGGAAAAGCTGTAGGCTTCCCTGTAGGGAGGACTCTTCACTCTAGGGCTCCTCCCCCTTAGAACTCTCCCTTTGACTCCTCCTGCAAAAACTCTCTTTGACCTTCTTAAAGCCAGGACCACCTATTCAGCTACTTCATAGGGGAGGAGCTGCTAAATCCTAGTACTCATTTATGGGGAACTAGGGACATCTAGTGGACAACCATAGGGCTGCCACACATGCAAATTATAAAATACATGTAAATTCATCCTGAACATTCGCGTGTATTTATAGACACGTGTGAATATATAATTAAGTTATCTGGATAAGTCCTCTCCTCTCAATAGGGCCAATGTAATAAAACCCACACAAAAAACTGGAGAAAAATGTTACTACAGATTTTTCTTACTGTACCAATTTTTCTTACCATGCGTATAAAACATGTGGCCTTGCTCAATGCAATAAACAGATGCTATGTAATCAAAGCAGTGTTATTAAAAAGCCATGGTAAGTCCAAAAAGCATATCAAAAGGAGAGTTTTAAACCAGGGGAGGAATTTTTAAAAGGAGTTACACTTTGTAAATGTGAACCATAATATCGTAGCAATTTTAAAAATCCATTTACATGCATAGGTCCTGATTTTTAAAAATAGGTTTTACGCATGTAAATGCACTTTACCCGTGAAAGTGGGCTTTTGAAAATTGCTACAATATATGCCATTGATTTAGCCATAAGATTTACCCACATAAAGGGCCTGATTTTCAAAAGCATTTACACGCATAAAGCTGGTTTTTACAAATGTAAATGCATGTTACCCATGTAAGTGGGCTTTTTATATTTTCTATATTATATGCCATTGTTTTGTCCATAGATTTTATTCCTGTAAGTTCAATTTACTTGAATAAATGGCTTTTGAAAATTACTACAAAAGTAGTTTCATTTACACATGTAAATGCTTTTGAAAATTACCCACAAAAAGTGCAATTTACGCAGGTAAATGGCTTTTGAAAATTGCTACATTAGTAATTATGTTTACATGTATAAATGCTTTTGAAAATTACGCCTATAGACAATTCAACAGCATATATTGTAGCAAATTTTCAAAAGCTCACTTACACATGTAAAACCCAAATATTAAGTGTGTAAATGCTTTTTAAAATTACCCTCACAATGTAGAAAGCCCCAGTAAAAAGGGCGGCATGAAACAGCACTATGGGCCTCATTTACCAAGCATTTTCCCCATAGACACAGAATGGGAGGAAAGCCTTTAGTAAAGCAGGCCCTAAGTTTGAAAAATGCTGCAGTGTTCCCTGTTGGTTGCTAGAAGTGACCTAGACTGACCTGTGGTGTGACGACTAATTGTACATAGATGTCTTCCTTTCTGGGAAATTAAAGGCAGCTTCTTCCAGGGCCATTTTGTCAGTGCTAGGTGGTGTTAGGTGAGCTGTGGACTAGGCGTTGGAGGTTTTCTCTAACTGTTAGGAGTTGCTGGTGGTTGTTCAATTGCAATTGCTGACTGCTGTCATTGTGCTGCTTGTTTTTGCCTTGCTGTTTCCCATCCTTTTGATCGTTTTTCCGTACGGAAAAACGATTTGCGGCAGGAGATCGCTCCCGGACCCCCGCTGGACCCCATGGACTTTTGGTCAGCTTGGGGGGGCCTCCTGACCCCCACAAGACTTGCCAAAAGTCCAGCGGGGTTCCGGAATGACCTCCTGCAGTCGAATCATGTTGTCTATGGCCGGCGCCATTTTGCGCCCCCATTTTGCGCAAAATGGCGCCGGCCGTAGACAACACAATTCGACTGCAGGAGGTCGTTCCGGACCCCGCTTGTGACTTTGTGATGTGGCATATGCACGATAAGATGCACTCATGGGAGGTCAGTGATGTACACCCAAGATCTCTGAGCCAAAAGGCCCTGAGGTTCAGGGGGGTCGGGCACGATCTCTGCCGCAAAACTTTTTCCGTCACAGGAAAAAAGAAAGGAGAGATGTGCGCACCTTTCTCAAGCACGGAGAAGTCACCGATGAGGGCAGATCAGCGCGGACCCTTCCTCATGGACCACCAGGAATTTAAGTCATTTGGGCGGGTTAGGGAGGTGTGGGATTATTGTAAAGGGTGATGGTCAGGGTGAACTCTTATGGTTAGCGGCACCGTTGTTAGATATCTAGCCCTTTCTCCAGTTTACCGATTTTTGCATAAGAGAGTCGGGGGAGGGAGACTTGAGGCGGATTGTCCGATCACGGCTTCCTAACGATTTTTGACGATTTTAAAATATATTGGGACGATATTTTAAATCGTCAAAAAAAACGATTCACATCCCTAATATCCCACGAATGCATGAGGAAAGAAATGTGTCAGCTTTGTAAGGAGTCCAGACAGTCAGCGAGGAAGTGCACCGTTGCAGTCAGTGCGTTGTCTGATAGATTTAGAGTGCCATCCAATGACATTGTCTGTGTCCTACAAGAATTTGACTTGTCTATATGGGATATGCATAGGACACTTAACTGTGCGATTGGGTTCATGTTCCCCAGTTAGGCAAGCTCATCTTTTAATTCTGAATCCACAGAATGCATCAGGTCTCCACACAGAGGCAGAGGCAGAGATGGGAGTCCTGGATAGAGGCCATATCCATGAGGAAAATACCCACCATGCAGATACATCCATGATTCTTCTGTTCCTGACTTTCTCTGGAGCCGACCCCACACTGGACCACCGATAAGCCTCTCTCAGTTCCCAAATGATTGAGAAATGAGAACCAAGGTGACCTCTTCTGTGATTGGTTACTAGCACATAGCTGTCCATCAGGTTTCCTGGACATCCCCCACTTTGCTGTACATCTGATGCTAGTGTCTGAGCTGAATGCAGTCCAAGTTGTGATTGTCTCCTTTTGTATTTAGACCCACGCCGGACCACCAATGATGTTCTCTAAACCCCACCTGGCCCATGTGGGACCTCAGTGACATTTTCTGAACCCCAATGGGCCCATGCTGGACCACCAATGACTATCCCAGGCCAGAAGCCCATGCCACGTATCCAGGCTGGCTGCAGCAGCAATGAGAGTCCATGATAGACGTGCACAGCTTTGCTGCTCAACCACTAATGACTCATCCAGCATATCTTGTAGTGCCCAATCTTTGCTGCTGGCTGCCAAACAGGATCACCGATGTGCAAACAACCACCTGAACCACCAATGTCTTTTGGAGTTGGCAAACTGGAATAGAGGCGCTGGTGTCCTAGCTGTCTGGTTACAACTGGATGTCAACCATGGTGTGGCTTGCCCACTTACTATTAAGCTGTTCCCCACTGCATTGTCTTCTTAAGGCTGCATGCTGGGAGGAGCTCTATTTTCCAATGGTGTGGTTCCGAGTAATCCCCACGGTAATCTGGTGGGACTCTGCATTCCTTGGCTGTGATCATGTGCTTGGCAAGTATCTAAAAGTTGGTTTTTTTTCTCTATATACACATATGTCTTACAGGTCGCTGCAATGCTGCTGGTAAATGCTTCTAGTTCTATCTCTTATTTTCTGCTTTTCAGCTTTCGCTTCAGGTTCCTTGTGTCCGCTGCTAGGAATTGTGCTTCCACTCTTGTGATTGCTGAAGCTGCGCTTAGTAAGTGGAACTTGCATATATCTTTCTAGCCCATCTGTGCTCAGCCGGGGCGTGCTGTGAATGGCTGCCAACTCTACTTTTCATTACAAACTCCAGGGATGCTGAAGGGTGCCAGAATCTCTTAAATTTTTTCCATTTTTGCAGGTTGTTACCAGGTGGTTGGACTGGGTGAGGGGAAATTGTTCCCCCTCTTGCTCTTCCTTCTGACTGAAGCTGTTGCTTCTCCTGCTTGGATGCCTTGTTTCTCCATCATTTCCCCTGGCCACTGATTCTAGTCTTCTCTCCTTCTGTGAGTATATTTACACACCAACATTTCTGTGCACTATTCTTGCTGGTTCCATGATGGGTGCTGGACAGGCCTGCGATGAAAGAGTGTGGTATCATCAAAGAACGAGAAAGCTTGTCACACAAACATTACTTTAACCAAATTTAACAAAACAATTACATGGGCACAGCATCTGTTTCTTCTGCCATCAGCATTCATTTTCCTGGTGGTGTATCTGAGAAGAGACAAAGGTTAGAGTTGGAACACAATTTCTTCCATGCTACCCTGCCCACACCCCTTTCAACTTTCACACTGCCACTCCTCCCCCACATCCCTCCAAAATAATCTGTTAAGACCTTGTGACAATTCATTCACCCTTGCCGTATTCAGTTGGTTCCAAATGTTCTTTGAGCCAATCATAAATGACTTGATTACAACCAATTTCCCAATCCTCTGGACATCTTCGTCTCTTCAAACAATCTGAAAAAAGATCAGGAACAAACTGAATTGACATTAAGATCTAAGTGCTCCTGACAACGCATGTAGTGATTCATTGGCCCACATTGAGCCCAGATCCTAGTGTCAGAGCTCTACAATCTAAGGGGGTAATTTTCTATTGCTTATCGCGTGCAATAAGCGGTTCTTTTAAATGTTTTCCAGTCTTTGTGAGTCCTGAGTTCTCCATGTATGTGCTTTCCTTTCCTTTATTAACACAGTTACTTATGTCCATCCCTGTGTTTTTATGTCTCTCGCTCTTTCTCTGTAATGTTATCAGCCTAGCTAGACTTTGAGGTGCGTGAAAACTTAGCTGACACAAAATGGTGAAAATGAATCCTTGTCCCCTCCGCCAGTGTTGATCTGCTGGGCTGGTGAAGTGCTGGTAGCTGGTGCAATTGAAGGTGCTGAATGGACTCCTCCTCCAAGGTCTGTGTGGGGAGCATCGTCTCATGGCTTGCTTCTGGACCTGTCTAATCTTTAATTAAATAAATGAAGTGTCCCTCCAATACTCTATCCCAACTTATCTTCTGAAGAAGTACTAAACAGAAGTTCCATAAATGGGTGTCCATGAAGACTTGTTGGAACTTGACTAGCTAATTTTAAGTATATTAAAAAATAAATACATTTCCCTATTCTCACTAGAGCACAGAGGAAATTTGGGAATCAATGTGAAAGAAATAGATAAACACACCCACTCACACACTTTCATTTCTATTCACAAATCTGTCACACACAATCATTTTGTCTTAACTGCTGCTGTAGAGGAGTATGTATGGACCACTTGGAGTTTGTAAGTGTTCCTTTTGAATACTCTGCTAGGAGCAGCTCTCTTATGCTGAATTTGTTCTCCCTGTACTGTTGCAGGATTGTAAACACATTCAAAGTTCTATCAAGCACAATCAATATTTTCTCTCTTTCCATACCAACTGTGCATTCTCCTTCTTGTTATAAAGGATTATTCTTAGATTCAGAATTATTCTCAAATCTACACTGTAACTTATTACACAGGTTTCAATATTAAGGAATCTGGCATCTAAAACCTGTGACCCCCCTTTCACAGATAAATCTTCTCTTATTTGTAATTTGTTCTCTTTAGGGAAAATGTAAATTTAGGGGCAGATTTTAAAAGCACTACACACGTAGGGCCTATTTTCAAAAGGCCCGGCGGCGCACATAAAGCCCCGGGATGCATGTAAGTCCCAGGACTTGAAAAAATGGGTGGTCTGGGGGTGTGGAGGGGCATGGCCAGAGGCCTCCGTACTGCCGCCGGGCTGGGAGAATACACACCGGCACTCGACCAGCATGCGTAACTTCCACAACAAAGGTAAGGGTTTTTTTTTTTTTCGGGCTGGGGGACGGGACAGATAGGGGAAGGGAGGAGAAGTTGGGGGGGGGGGAACGGGAAAAGCCAGCTGGTCTCCCTGAGAGCTCGGCATGTATAAGTTGCACTAGTGTGCACCCCCTTGCGCGCGCCAACGCCTGATTTTATAACATGCGCTCAACTGCACGCGCATGTTATAAAATCGGGCGTACATTTGTGCGCGCCGGGTAGCGTGCACAAATGTAGGCTGCGCACATAACTTTTAAAATCTGCCCCTTAATGCTTATAGCTGTACAGTATTTAAGCAAAGGAGAGATCTCAAAGTTTACTTCAATGAGCATGAGAGCATAGTAACAAATCCATTTCATAATGAACTCTTTCTCTCAATCTCTGTCTATCAAAGGTGGACTACAAATCTCAAGTATCCATCAAAATTTTAACTAATAACTGTCTTTTCTGAACTTATTGCTTACCATGAACTCCAATTTCAAAGACACACTTTTTGCAACACACTCACATTCACACTAGGGTTGCCAGCTTGTTATAGGTAGAACCTTGTGTGTTGGGGAAGACTATAGTGATAGGAGTATTCTACCATCCACCTGGTCAAGATGGTGAGATGGGTTCAAATCCTGCTATCACTCCTTGTGACCTTGGGCAAGTAACTTTACTTCTCCATTGCCTCAGGTAAGCCCTGTGGGGATAGTGAAATACCAACAGTATCTGAATATAATCCACTTTGATTTATCTATGAGAAGTTGAATTAAAAAAAAACAAAACTAAGTTCTTAAGGCTATTTATAGTTCACCTTTTGAGCCATTATGGGGGACGTCCTTGCAGGATCTTTCTCTGAATGTGTGTTTCTAATGGCTATCTGTTTGGCCAGGAAAATTTTGGAACTTCAGGCCTTGTCGTGTAGGGACCCTTTCTTCAAATTTCAGTGAATGGGGTTTCGTGAGGGATGGTTCCATCATTTTTTTGTCATTCTATCTGAGTCAGCTGGTTGAACTTACTGCATTCTGGCATCTGGATGCGGCGGATCCAGAGAATTTCATTTGTTGGATGTCCGTCGGTGTTTACTCCAGGGTCTGAAGGTTACCAATGGATTTTGAAGGTCTGACCACCTTATTGTGCTGTTTAATGAAGCAAAGAAGGGGTGCAAGGCTTTGAAAGTTATGATTGCATGGTGGCTGAAAGAGGCCCTAATTTTGGATTATATTTGAAAGGGAAGGGCGCTTCCTGAAGGGGCCAGAGCATAGGCAGCTTTCTGGGCAGAGTGTCGGTTGGTTTCTCCACAGAAGATCTGCCATGCGGCGACTTGGTCATCGCTTCACACTTTCACCAGAGCTGATCGAATAGCTGTTCGGGTGCCCGATGAAGTCGTGATTGGGGAGCGTGTGTTGTGAATTGGTGTTTCAGGTTCCCACCTGGTTTAGGGGAGTTTGGTTACATCCTACTTGTCTGGATTGATCTTGGGGTATGAACAGGAAAGGAAAATTGGTTCTCACCTGCTAATTTTCATTCCTGGAATACCACAGATCAGTCCAGAGCCCCACCTTATTGAAAGACCAAGCTCTCAGCTATGTGTATCATAAAGAAGACTGAAAAGTCTTGTCGTTAATGTTTAACTTTCAGGGGTTTCAATCCCTGCTGTGGATATAAGGACACTTGTTGAAGGGGCTCTACCTTTATTCCCCTGCTCATGTAGAGGAGGGAGGTAGGTCAGCTTCTGAATTTGTCTACATCTTCTTGGCTTGTGTGCAGGTCAATACTGAGGGACTGCAGGTGGCACTCTAGCTTATGTAGCAGTTTCAGAAAAGGTTTTGTTCTCTGCCTCCATCTGCTGATAGGGATGCAAAATCCACTTGTCTGGACTGATCTGTGGAATATCAGGAATGACAATTAGCACATAAAAATCAATTTTCCAATATTGATGATATTTTTGCATATTTTCTTTTTTATGGGTGGGTTCTCCTCTCATATTATGGGCTTGGTAGAGGGTTTGACTTGTTTCAATTGCTATGTATCTTTTTACATTTACTTGTACATGATGCTCTGTTTTCTGTTTGGTTTTTTTTGTAAATTTAAAATTTAGAAATAGCTAAAAACAATAACCAAGACACAGTGCCAAATTTCTTGTGGGAGCTCAGAATTAGATTCAGTAACAAGTATTAGAAAATTCTGCAGCAAAGTTGCATAAGTTCTACAAGAACTGTGTGGCATGTTTGCATCAGTATACATATCAAATCATTTATTTTTGATGATGATAATAATAAAAATAAGAAAGTAAGTTTCCAACCTTGCTTGTCTGTTTAATGTACTGTGTGTTTATATATTTTATTGTGTTCTTTTAGATGTTATATGGGTGAGGGATCTCAGCAGGGGCGGTTCTATAATGAGGCAGGGTGAGGTGGCCGCTTCAGGCGGCAAGATTTTGAGGCGGCAAAATTGCCCTCTGAAACCTTCCTGCCACAGCCGCCTCACCCTGACTTTATTATGCCTGCTGTTAAATTTGAAAATGAGGGGGGTGGACTGCCCTATCATGGGATTGGTCGCTCCCAGCCGAAGAGAAGAAGAAGAAGAGCTGCTGGCACTGTGGCCTGAAGAGAAACCTGTGGCTGCCATGGCCGGAAGACAGCCGTGCAGCGCCAGAAGAGAGGCCTGCAAGGCTGCGGAAGAGCCCATCCTGCCGTGGCTAGAAGGAAGCCTTGCAGGGCCATGAGCTGCTGCCGGAGCCTAAGCCGGTGGGGGCTGAGGAAATGGTAGAAGGGGCCAGAGCCGCCACCGGAACCCAAGCCGGCAGTGGCTGAAGAAATGGCAGTGTGGGTCACGAGCTGCCGCCGGAACCCAAGCTTCCCATTCTTCCGCCACCACCGACCTGGGCTCTAGAGGCGGCCCATGGCCTCCTTTCCTTTTCTTTGACCGCCACTGGCTTGGGTTCTGACGGTGACACTTGAGCTTCTCTTCACTTTCTTCAGCCGCCGCCAGAGCCCAAGCCAGTGGCGGTCAAAGAAAAGGAAAGGAGGCCATGGGCTGCCTCTAGAGCCCAGTTCGGTGGCGGCGGAAGAATGGGAAAAGGCACAATCTGTGTGTGCGTTGTGTATGAGAGGGTGGTGGGGCGTGTGTATAGGTGTATATCTGAGTGGGTTTTTGTGTGTGTATATATGTATGTGTGTGTCTATGAGCGAGAGTGCCTGCGCACGTGTGTGCGTGTGTGAGAGTACCTGTATATATGTGTGTGAGAGAGGTTAAAGTTTGTGGACCCTCCTCCAATCTACGACAATCTCGGGAGGACTGGAAATCTAAAGTTCCCAGGTATGGAGAGTGGGAGATTTTTTTTTATCCTTGTTAGTTTTAATTATTAGATGTGATGTATCTGCTGGTTTGAAATATTTTATTAGTGTTTGGTAATATTTTAAACATTTTTATGTGTTTTTAATTGGCTGAATTTATCAGCAGATTTGACATTTTTTTATTGGCATGTTTAATGTTTTATATTTCTTCATTGTGTTTGCATTGCTTACAGAGTTTGGCTTCTTGAGATTTCCAGTTCAGTTTTTGTCTGCACATTTCAATTTATATTTTATGATCTCTTTATTCTGTATTTGGTGAGAGTCTATCTGTGTTCTGCTTGTGTGACTGATGCTTTAGTTATTCTGCTAGCTTGTAGTTTCTGTGTAGAGATTTACAACAACCTGGCTTTAATCTGTTTTCCTAATAGGAGGTGTATTGGTGTTTAGGGTCTGATGTAATATTTGCAGTATGGCTTTTTCATAGGTTGAGTGCTGGCAATTATGATATGGAAGGCTTACTGTACTGGAATTGTAGTTCAGTTTATTCCTGGCTTTCTGTGGGCCAAGTCCACACCCAGTGCACTTTACCATAAGTGTAATACCATATGGGATCCAGTAAACTGCCTTGATTACGATGAGAAAGGTAGTTTATTAAGTCTATTAAACTATTATGTATGTATGTATGTATGTATTTATTTATTTATTTAAATACTTTTGATATACCGATACTCAAGACTAGTGTCTTATCATACCGGTTTACATAGAAACAAGGGGTAACCAATTAACTATGAAGATAAAGTTACAATGAACAGGGGGATTACAGAATGGGAGAGTAGAGAGCAAAAGCATACGATTAAAATAATAAGTTATACATAACTAAGTTTAACATAACGAAGTTTAACATCGGAACAAATGTAGCAAGCTTAGACATTTTATTATTGAAAGTGTGTTTTTTTTGCAGTGTATGCCTATATAATAAATATGTTGTGATATTTTTGCTTTAGAAGATTGTACTTTGAATGTCTATTTTCCATATACAAGCTGCCTTTTTAGGTTGGGCAATGGAAAAGAATGCATAAGTTTTAATTATGTAGAGAGGGGCGTGAAGGGGGAATGAAAGGCTGTAAGGTTTGTCCAGGGCATCTAATACCCTTGTATCAGCGCTAAGAGAGAGTGTGCCACACACACAGACTCCCACCATTCACCAACCTCTCACACCCCCAGGGGGCAGATCCTGGAGAAGGGTGGGAGGCACCCAGGAGGTGGGGCGGCCTTTGGCTGCCTCTCCACATTAAACATTTCTCTAGCGCCCCCTAGCGCGGACTCTGAAGACTGAGAACAAAGAAATAACAGGCCCAAAAACTGAGTGTTAGAGCAGTGGGCCGCAAACACGGGAAGCCAGGGTTCAAATCCTATTGCCATTCCTTGTTGCCTTCGGCAAGTCACTTCACCCTCCATTGCTTTCCTCCTGCCCTGGCCCTCGGTGATTTCACCTGCACCGGGCCATGGGGGACGGGCATTTCATCCTTCACCTTAGGCAGCAGTTTTTCTTGAGCCTCCCCTGGATCTCAGGTGATAATGCAGAAGAGGAAGAAGAGATTTCAAGGGTAAGGGGAGGATATCAGAGAGAGGGGAAATAGGCCTAGATTTACCAACATGCACATTAGGCCTGTGCCTAAGGTGGCAAACGATTGGGGGCAGCAGGAAGGCTGAAGATTTGCTTGCTGCCTCTCAGCTGAGCTGAATCTCATTCAGTACAAAACGGTCCTTTCTTTCCTGATCCATCCCCAACCCTTCCCTCGCAGACAGCTAAAGGGAACAAGAGGGGGGCAGGTGAGGTTGGAGGGAACAGAGCAGAGCAAAGCAAAACTGCTTTGTTCCCTAATACAGCTCCTCCCCTACTGTCATTCCCCTCCTTTCCTGTCCCTGTGCAGAGAACATGAAGGGAGGGGGCTTCTGGAGCAGACAGAGCAGAGAACAGCTGTTCTGCTCCCTAGTCCAACCTCTTCCTACTCCATGTTTTTTTTTTTTTTTTGCTTAGGGTTAGGCACTGGGCAATAGAGGAGTTTGCTTCAGGAGTTACCACCAATGTTCCCTCTAAATTTTGAAAGGCTATGTGTGCAAAAATTTTCTTTTTTGCAACTTTTAGAAACTGAATTCAAATGTGTGTACTATGAGCCAGTATAATGAAAATACTTCCGGGATTTCTTGTGTGCACTATATTTTGTTGTGTGCATGGGATTCATGACCTGTGCACATGCACACACATGCACGGCTTAGAGGGAACAATGGTTACTACTGTTGGAGTCTTCCTGCTGCCAACCTAGATTAATGGCAGTGATGGAGGTTAGAGCTAGGAATAGGAGGAGGATCATGGGGGTGGGGATGGAGGTGAGGGGTGTAAAGGAGGGCTTGAAAAGTGGATTATTGTGATGAGGAGCTGGGAGAGAGATCACTGGTGGAGATAAGAGGGAGATCTAATGGGGATAAGGAGGGACTGGGGAGCAAAGGAATAATTTTGTAGGAGTTGGAAGAGCTGAGAGGGGGATCACTGGAGGTGAGGACTGGGTGATGAAGTGATTAGCTGGGAGGGTTTATGTTTATGTGTGAGAGAGATTGGAGCAAGGGTGCCAGTGTTATTGAGAGTGAGAGAAAAGGAACTGGCACCAGTGTGTGTGTATGCATTTGCAAGAGTGGATGAGAGGTTAGAGAAGAGATGGGAATGCAAGGGGGAAGCAGGACTGGGGCGCGGTGGAGAAACCTTTCCCATCCTCCCCCATCGCCGATCCTCTCTCTCTCGTCCCCCATCCCTAATCCTTTCACCTGTTCCTTGCTCCATTTCTTGTCTTTGAAATGGGATAGGGGGAGGTGTGACAAGGTCTGGTTTTGTCCCCTGCGGGAAAAGCCTCTTTGAAAATTGTCCACCCTAGGTGCAGGTAAAAGTACATGTGCTCAGAAATAATTTGCTTATTTTTACCCATGCAAATTAGGTTGGTAAGCATGCAAGTTAGGTTGGTAAGCATGCAAGTTAGGTTGGTGCTTACCAACTTTTACTTGCACCTAGGGTGGACAATTTTCAAAGAGGCTTTGAAAGTGTTTATTTCATTCTGAAATGTCCTCTGGAACTTTCATGTACATACTTTGCTTCAAAGATAGTGTAAAGTACATGGAAATGAAAGTATGCCCTTACCCAACAACTTTTCCAAGGGAAACTCCACAGTGAGCTTCCCCTTGGAAAGTGAGCTTGCAGGCCAAGGCCACAGATGAAAAAAGCAACCTTCAGAGAGCGCTGGTAAGCACCAAGGAAGGTGACTGCTTAGTTTTTGATCTCCTCATATCTCCATGCTTCCATTTAATATTCTGATGTCATTTTCATTTCTCTGCCCTCCTGCAATATTTGGATGATTTCAAAACGTCTGTGCCAAAATCTGGAAAAAGTGAGGCAGCATTTGCCCTTACTTCAGGGATGAAAAGAACTAAACATGATTCTCCTTCACTGGAGAAAGCACCTGGTGGAAAGTGCTTTTGGCCTCAGACCCGATTCTCGCAGAGCTGCAGCAGCTGAAGGAAATACTGCGCCACAACATTGAGACCACCTGCGCTATTAAATTGGAATTATCAGATTTGGCTGCCCATGTTGCTGCACTTCCACCTCGTTTAGACTACCTAGAGCGCAGGTTGGATACTTGCAAAGTGACGGCTGCCGAGCTTCAGGTCGCAATGCTGAAACTGACCTCCCTCCAGCGAGATTTTGAATATCTCCCGAATCGTAACAGGCGCAAAAACATCCGAATACTTGGAGTGCCAGAAGGTAGGGAAGGCTGTTATTATTTATGATAATTGTGGGTGGATCCTTGGGCCGGTAGCAGATGACCACACCCAAGGGGGAAGATCCTGAGAGGGGCCACAGGTCAGGCTCAGAGTATGGAGACAGACACACACTAGATCTTTTATTAAACTGTATAGTGAACCACCAGAGGTGGCAGAAGTGAGCTGGAAGGGCCCGGCTGGGCTGTAGTCCCTCAGGCACTGGAACAGCGATCCCAGGATGGCTGAGCTATAGAGAAACTGAATATAGTGAGTAGGCAGGGTATGCAGAGTTCAGGAACAGAACCTTGATGGTAACACTCACACAATAGTCTCTTGAAGCAGCCCAGGGGCTGGAATGAAGTAGGCCCTCGAGAGAGTACCTGGTTCCAGGGAACACTCTGAGAGAGAGATGGTAACTCACTGGTGTTGTAGGCAGTGGTGACTTCCTGGCAGAAGTAGTATTCGGTAGCAGGTCCGGGAATGTGGGCCCTTGAGGAGCGAGTACCGGTTCCAGACTGCGACCTGAAAAGTAAGAGACAGCGAGGCTCCCGAGGAGCAGGTACCTCTGGTAAAGTCCGAGGAGGCAAAGTAGCAATGTATGCGGAGAGCGAATCCCATCTGCAGCGATACCTGAAGGAAGCTAGGTAAACGTATGCAACCTTAACCTAAACCTTAACCTAAACCTTTGCTTACTCGAATAGCTGGCAAAACGAAAGACCTTAAGTATCTGGTGAGGATGATGTCATATAAGGGGGACGCCCCTTGGGTTCGCGCCATAGCTGGTACTTGAGTCGGGGCTGAGCCGCGCCCTTAGGCTTCAGGAGAACATGGCGGAAGGCAGCGTCTAGCCGGTCCGGGGATGCCGGAGGAGAACGGCAAGATGACGCCGCGACAGCCAAACTTCCATCAACCAAAGAGGGAGTCGCCAAAAAGGTAAGGTGGGTGGAGCGGAGACGTCGGGCAGCGACAGTCGCAACAAAGGCTCTGACATTCTGCCTCTTCTCAGACAACTGAGACCTGGGTGTTTGGGCCTTCAATTCGAATTGCCATTGGAGATCTAAGGTGCCCAAAACGTTCTGTCCAGACTGACGCCCCAAGCGACTGATCATTTTAAAGATTCTGCAGTATCAGCAAATGCTGGCAATTTTGGCGATTGCCAAAGCCAAATCACTGATCACTTATAATTTGATGGACCTGACTTTTATTCCTGACCTGGTGAGAACTACAGCCACTCATCGGAAAGCATCCTGGGCCTTCGATCGCATCTTAGAGAAGCCAGAGCTCAATATGGCTTGTTATGCCCAGCAAGGATGAGAGCAACCTATAATAATTCCACCTACTCGTATGAAGACCTGAAGGAGCTGACTGCATGTCTAGATGGCCTTAAACTATCCTCTCCAATGGTAACTTGACATTTTTCACATGATACCATTTTTCCATCTGCTCACCTGAGTCTTGGATGTTGCCAATCTGGGGAACATGTGTTGCTGCTCTGGTTGGCTTGCTTGTTCTTTCCCAGCTACGCTCATCTAGTTTTATTTTTCTACTTTTGACGATGTTCGCCAGATCCAGGACAATGTCTTACCTTTATATCCTTCACCTCTGGAAAGGCAATGTTGGCCCATGCAGCCCCAATGTTGCAGGCTACCACATATCTGCATTTTCAATAGCTGTCAAGGATTGCCTTCAAAATTTGGATGGGACCCTTTCTAATGTTTGGACATTCTCATCGCCCTTATGGCTCTCTGTATGCTGAGTATCTTTTTACTTGCAGGAATTGCAATGGTTGCTGACTCTCTTGTGTTTAACAATTTTTTGTTTTTGCTGCGGCAACTGTTTAAGTTTCTATGTTTTCTACTGAAGAACTGAGCTGCCTATTTCCTTGCCTCTCCACCTTCATCTATTTTGTTCAAAAACCCCTGGGAATTTTTTAGTGCACTGCATCATTTTTTTGTGCTGTTTTTCTTTTTCTTTTCATTAATATGCCTTTGTTTTTCTCTTCCTTATCTATGGAGCTTCTCTTTATATTTTCTCTTGCTGACCTTTTGAACAAATGTCTCTTAGTATTTTCTCTTGTATGTACTGGACTTATGGTGGTTTCTACTTTTTATCATCTTACTTAGCATGGCTACTGATTTAAAAATGTTTACTCTGAATGTCAATGGGCTGAACCTGTTATGAATCCCGGATGCGGGACTCCCCGGCCAGACTCTCGCCTTCCTTGCTGCCGGCTCCTGCCAAGTCGCGGCATTCTTCGGCCTTCCCCAGGCCATGGCTGGGCCTCTCCGCAGCGGCTTCTCCAAGAGGGAGACGCCGCCGAGCTCCTCTGACAAACCCCGCCCCTTAGGCGCACGCGCAAGGGTTTGGGATTTAAAGGGGCTGTGGCGGGAAACCTTGGCCCGGCCCCTAGGATGACGTCAGACGCCACTGGGTATTTAAACCCAGCAGCTGCTCCTATTAGGGATGTGCAGCAGGGACGGATTCGTCCCATTCGGTATTCGTAATCGTGGGGACCCAAATCCGTTACATCCGTTCTCGGGGGACCCCAATCTGTTCATTAGTTACATATGTATTCGTTTCCCAAAAAAACCCCCATCCCAACCCTTTAAATTTAATTAACTACAACCCCCCACCCCACCCTTGTGCTCCTACCATGTGACAGGGGCCGACCAATGGCACCGGTAGCCCCTGTGACATAGTAAGGACAAAGGCGCCATTTTGAATACCGGCAGCCGACAGCCTGAGTGCAGATCTCTCCAGGACCCCCGCTGGACCACCAGGGACTTTTGGCAGTCTTGGGGGGGTCAGGAGGGTGGGGGTTTATTCGTTAGTGATACATTGTATTCATGGGCGTTTGCCATACATTTCGTGACCCCCACAAATGCAACAAATATGGCATATACGTTGCGAATTGCCAATACGTTGCAAACGAATGCACACCCCTAGTTCCTATGCTTTGCCTTGCAAAGAGGTTCACTCTTTGAGTTACTAGTTGCTGATCCTGCGTTCCTGTTCCTGATCCAGTTCCTGCCTGTTCCAGCCTTCATGTTCCTGTTCCCGCTAGCCCAGTCTCCATGTTCCTGCTCCGCTCCTGTTCTCCTGCTCCAGTTCCTGATTCCTCTTTGGCTTGTCTTCCTGGTTCCTGACTTCTCTCCTGGTATTTCTGTCTGCTGCCTACCCTGATCCTTGGTTTGTCTTCGGTCTCTGCTAGTATGCTGCCTGTCCTGACTCCTGGTCTGCTACCTCGACTTACATCGCTGCTGCCTGCCTCAACCTCCGGATTTCCTTGACTTCGCTTCACCTCCACCTGCCTCGACTTGGACTGTGTTCTGACTATTCTTCACCAGATTCTGTTGGTCTCCTGCCCCTGATCCGCCTCCCGGCTTCGGGTTCCGCTGCAGGCCTCCTTTCAGTGGTTTCCATTCATCTCCAAGCCGGCTCAAGGGTCCAATTCACAACAGTTCACAACAGTTTGCAAGGCCATGGACCCGGCGGATCTTTCGGGCCTCCAGGCCATACCCGGTATCGCTCAAAGGTTACAGCAGCAGCAACACTGCTTGGATGTCTTTGCAGGTGCAGTAGAAAGATTAGCGAACTGCCTGGATTCAACATCACCGGTGGTCACTCTGCCTCTGGCATCTGTTGCTGCTCCCGCGGTATACAGGGGAGGCTAAGCAGTGTCGGGGTTTCCTCAATCATTGCTTCATGCGGTTTCTCTCCAGCCAAATCATTTCCCATCTGACCAGGTGAAGACTACCTACATTTATCCTTGTTGAGTGGGAGGGCCCTGGCTTGTGCCTCTCCGTTATGGGAATGCAATGATCTGCTGCTGGGAAGTCTTCAACAGTTTGTACAAAGCTTCAAGCAGGTATTTGATGAACTAGCCCGCCAGTCCACCGCAGCTACGGAGCTTCTGCAATTACGACAAGGCTCTCGATCATTGGCTGACTATGCTGTCGAGTTTCGTACTCTGTCAACTGAGCTGGGCTGGTGCGAGGACAGCCTACGTAGTATATTCCTGGAAGGACTGTCCTCTCACATTAAAGATGAACTTGCGGTAAGGGATTTTCCTGACGATAAGAACATAAGAACATAAGAACATGCCATACTGGGTCAGACCAAGGGTCCATCAAGCCCAGCATCCTGTTTCCAACAGTGGCCAATCCAGGCCATAAGAACCTGGCAAGTACCCAAAAACTAAGTCTATTCCATGTTACCGTTGCTCGTAATAGCAGTGGCTATTTTCTAAGTCAACTCAATTAATAGCAGGTAATGGACTTCTCCTCCAAGAACTTATCCAATCCTTTTTTAAACACAGCTATACTAACTGCACTAACCACATCCTCTGGTAACAAATTCCAGAGTTTAATTGTGCGTTGAGTGAAAAAGAACTTTCTCCGATTAGTTTTAAATGTGCCACACGCTAACTTCAAGGAGTGCCTCCTAGTCTTTCTATTATCCAAAAGAGTAAATAACCGATTCACATCTACCCGTTATAGACCTCTCATGATTTTAAACACCTCTATCATATCCCCCCTCAGCCGAGTCTTCTCCAAGCTGAAAAGTCCTAACTTCTTTAGACTTTCCTCATAGGGGAGCTGTTCCATTCCCCTTATCATTTTGGTAGCCCTTCTCTGTACCTTCTCCATCTATATCTTTTTTGAGATGTGGCAACCAGAATTGTACACAGTATTCAAGGTGCAGTCTCACCATGGAGCGATACAGAGGCATTATGACATTTTCCGTTTTATTCACCATTCCCTTTCTAATAATTCCTAACATTCTGTTTGCTTTTTTGACTGCCACAGCACACTGAACCGACGATTTCAATGTGTTATCCACTATGACGCTTAGATCTCTTTCTTGGTTTGTAGCACCTAATATGGAACCTAACATTGTGTAACTATAGCATGGGTTATTTTTCCCTATATGCATCACCTTGCACTTAATGTCCATTTAGAATCTTTATTTAAGGAGAGTCGTTCATCCAATATAAAGCCCGACTCAGGCCGAGTTTCGCCCACGCAATGGGGCTGCATGTGATATCTCTTGAGCATATATGATTGTGATCTCAAATCATAAAGATTAATCAAAGAGTTTTCCACACATTTGAGCAGCATTTGGGTCTCCTTCCTAAATTTCATCTGCCATTTTGATGCCCAATTTTCCAGTCTCACAAGGTCTTCCTGCACATTATCACAATCTGCTTGTGATTTAACTACTCTGAACAATTTTGTATCATCTGCAAATTTGATTATCTGACTCATCGTATTTCTTTCCAGATCATTTATAAATATATCGAAAAGTAAGGGTCCCAATATAGATACCTGAGGCACTCCACAGTCCACTGCCCACTCCCTTCCACTGAGAAAATTGTCCATTTAACCCTACTCTCTGTTTCCTGTCTTTTAGTCAGTTTGTAATCCACGAAAGGACATCGCCACTTATACCATGACTTTCACTTTTCCTAGAAGCCTCTCATGAGGAACTTTGTCAAACGCCTTCTGAAAATCCAAGTACACTACATCTACCGGTTCACTTTATCCATATGTTTATTAACTCCTTCAAAAAAGTGAAGCAGATTTGTGAGGCAAGACTTGCCTTGTGTAAAGCCATGCTGACTTTGTTCCATTAAACCATGTCTTTCTATATGTTCTGTGATTTTGATGTTTAGAACACTTTCAACTATTTTTCCTGGCACTGAAGTCAGGCTAACCGGTCTGTAGTTTCCCGGATCACCCCTGGAGCCCTTTTTAAATATTGGGGTTACATTAGCTATCCTCCAGTCTTCAGGTACAATGGATGATTTTAATGATAGGTTACAAATTTTTACTAATAGGTCTGAAATTTCATTTTTTAGTTCCTTCAGAACTCTGGGGTGTATACCATCCAGTCCAGGTGATTTACTACTCTTCAGTTTGTCAATCAGGTCTACCACATCTTCTCGGTTCACCGTGATTTGATTCAGTCCATCTGAATCATTGCCCATGAAAACCTTCTCCAGTACGGGTACCTCCCCAACATCCTCTTCAGTAAACACCAAAGCAAAGAAATCATTTAATCTTTCTGTGATGGCCTTATCTTCTCTAAGTGCCCCTTTAACCCCTCAATCATATAATGGTCCAACTGACTCCCTCACAGGCTTTCTGCTATGGATATATTTTAAACATTTTTACTGTGAGTTTTTGCCTCTACGGCCAACTTCTTTTCAAATTCTCTCTTAGCCTGTCTAATCAATATCTTACATTTAACTTGCCAACGTTTATGCATTATCTATTTTCTTCTGTTGGATCCTTCTTCCAATTTTTGAATTAAGATCTTTTGGCTAAAATAGCTTCTTTCACCTCCCCTTTTAACCATGCCGGTAATTGTTTTGCCTTCTTTCCACCTTTCTTAATGTGTGGAATACATCTGGACTGTATTGATGTGGCAGGAAGAATTGATCGCAGGCTCCAACAATGGGCTCGAGAAGTTAAACCAGCCTGTAGGCCAGTCACGCTGGCTCCGGCCTTCTTCTGACATATATATTCATCTTCGTCTCCCTCGAACAATCAGGGTGACAAACCCATGCAACTGGGGCATAGTCCTCTTACGCCTGAAGAGAGGAGATGCCGCCGATCACTAGGCCTCTGCTTGTATTGTGGAGGTAAGGGCCATTTACTGGCACAGTGTGGTGAGTGGCCGGAAAACTCCAGGGCCTAGGGTTCATCGGGGAGCTGTCCCTAGGCTGTGTTAATCCCGCTCCTCAATGTACAGTTCCTGTTATCAATGAGTATCCTGGGGGAACCTTCTCCACTCTCTCCTTTGTGGACTCCGGAGCAGGAGGGAACTTTATTCTTGCTGATCTGGTGCAACAGCTGCAACTCTCTATGCTTCCTCGCAAACCACCACTACAAATTTCATCTATCTATGGATCATCATTACTTCCAGGATGTGTCTCCGCTTTGACAACCCCTGTAACCTTACGTACTGGAAATAATCCACACAGAAAAGATCTCATTTCTGGTTTTGGAGAAGTCCATCCACCGTATCGTGCTAGGGTTGCCCTGTTTTCAAAAACACTCTCCTGTCATCCACTGGGACACTATGCAGATAGCGGCCTGGAGTCTGCAATGTTTCTCGTCCTGTTTACCCGCACTACCATGACCCTGTATACCTTTGTTGATTACTCCCCTCGCATTACCACCGCAGTACTCTGAATTAATGGACGTATTTTCTAAGGAAAAGGCTGAGCTTCTGCCGGAACATCGAACATTCGATTGGCCATTGATTTACTACCGGGGACAACACCACCTCAGGGCCAAGTATACCCTTTGTCCCTTCTGGAGACACAAGCCATGTCCAGCTATATCAAGGAAAACTTGACTCATGGGTTCATTCATCCTTCAAATTCACCAGTAGGAGCTGGCTTCTTTTTTGTTGCAAAAAAGGATGGTTCTCTCAGGCCTTGCATCGACTACAGAGGGCTCAATGCCATCACACGCAGAGACAGGTATCCATTATCTCTTATCCCAGAACTTTTAGACAGACTACAGGGAGCCAAGGTCTTCACCAAACTCGATCTCCGTGGGACCTACAACCTCATACGAATCTGCTCCGGAGATGCGTGGAAGACTGCTTTTAATACTCGTGACGGACACTACGAGTACCTCATCATGCCATTCGGGCTGTGCAATACTCTGGCAGTTTTCCAAAACTTAATGAATGAGGGACTACGGGACATGTTCCAGTCATTTGTCATTGTCTATTTGGATGATGTTTTAAACTATTCCAAAGATATTGCTACGCATCGCCAACAAGTGAAACAGGTCCTACAGCAACTTAGAGACAATCGGTTGTTCGCTAAACTAGAAAAATGCTTGTTTGAGCAAGGGTTGTTCTCACAGGACAAGCAGGATGGTAGTCCTCACACATGGGTGACATCATCAGGTTGGAGCCCAATCACAGAACACTTTTGTCAAAGTTTCTAGAACTTTGACTGGCACCTACTGTGCATGCCCATCATGGCATTAACCCTGCAACCAGCAGGGGTCCCCCTTCAGTCTCTTTTTCTTCTGCACACCAGTAGCCACACGGGTTAAGGAGCTCTCTAGGGATTCCTGACATGAATTTTCCTCACGGAACATCTTCAAAATTTTCAAAAACTTTTTACCCCATAGGGGTCCCCCTTTCGATTCCGTACTCCGCAGTTGAAAGGTAAGGCTTTACCCTCATTTGCAGTCGATTCCCGTCGAGTTTTCCCTTCGGGGCCTACAGGCTATCGACTTCACCGCAGCTAAATTTTTGTCGAAGCCATAGCGTCGGGTTTCCGTTGGTGCCCCAATTGTCCTCGGACAATGTCTATCACAGACCCGCTTAGGGTTTGTGTATTATGTTTGGGGCAGGACCATGATGTCTTAACTTGCACCAAATGTGCCCAAATGATTATTTATTTATTTATTTATTTATTTATTTATTTACAGTTCTTATATACCGCACAATGGGTAGGGAACTATCCGTTTAGGCGGTTTACATATTAATACATACACAAATAATATTATACTAACAATACATTGACAAATAGATCATAAACATATGCAATCATATTAAAATCATAAAATAAACGTAAAATACAAAGGAATATATGTTATGGTAAACTTAATATATATTGTAAGCCTGAGTAAAAAGATGGGTTTTTAGTAGTTTCTTGAATTCCGTACGACTAGCAGTTAGACGAATATGTTCAGGCAGTGAGTTCCAAAGTACTGGACCGGCAACAGAAAAAGCTCGTTTACGGGTGAGTGCCAAACTGACAGATTTTATAGAAGGTACTTCAAGTATACATTTATCAATAGAACGGAGTTGTCGAGATGGTCTGTAGATTCGCAATAAAGAGCATAACCAGATGGAATTGGTATTATAAAGTAGGTTATGTATTGTAGTTAAAATTTTGTAAGTGATGCGATATGTAATTGGTAACCAATGCAGATGTTGTAAAACAGGAGTAATGTGTTCTGACCGTGGCGTATTGTATAACTTGCGAGCAGCTGCATTTTGTATTAATTGTAAAGGGCGTACAGTTGCTTGTGGTAGACCAAGAAAGAGAGCATTGCAGTAGTCTAATGCCGAAGGGCCGTAAGGCCCGCTCAGTGAAGATGGAGTTTCTTTTTCAGTCAAAACCCCCAACTCCAGCGACTGCTTCGACATCATCTGAGCCGGTGCCATGGACCTCTTGCCAGCAGCGGGACACCGGAGCTGCCAGACCAGCATTGACTACTCTGAAGGTGTCGGCTTCTTCCTCGTCGCCTCAAGAAAAGGACAAAGGAGAACATCATGAAAAGCGTCGATACTGGCATCGGAAGGCTCAGTCCATTGATCCAGGCAAGCCCTTGGTATCAGCATCGACAGAGCCACCGATAAAGAAATTCTGTCCAGAGAAGGCCCCATCCTCCTCTGCGACCGGGTCACCAAAACGTTCCCCACCTTCATTGGTGCAGGGAGCCATGACTAATTTTACCGGTGGACTCTCCGGCTACGCCACTATTGCCTCCCACTCCGGAGCTGGGGTTACGGTACATGCCTCAGGCTTCTGCGAGGAATTAGATCGGATGATCCAAGAGGCCATTGGTAAGGCACTTCAGGGCTTCCATCCTCCATCAGCGCCGTCACCGAGGCCAGCTCCAGTCACCGACCGGATACCCATGGTGCTTGCACCACTTCTAGGCAGACTGGATGTGCTGATCGGTGCCCTTCCACCGGTGGAACCGAAAATACCGGTATGTCCACCGCCTTCCACGTTGAAACCTTTGTCATCGGAGGATGAAGAAACACCGAAACCCACCCATACTGCTGTCTGGAATCTTGCCACCGACTCACCCATCAATGTCACCGGTTCCATCAATATCTATACTTCCATCGGTACCATATTAACCTCCATCGCTGCCACCATCGGTGCCTAGGCCTGATCCTTCAGGACTGATGCTATTTCTTTCCTCTGGTGATCCTATGGGAGCTGGGGATCAGCCTTACGATCCTTGGACCAATGACTCGTCCCAGGATTCTGATGATCTACCTTCAGACCCCTCTCCCCCTGAAGAAAGATGACACTCTCCTCCAGAGGATCTTTCTTTTATTAAATTCTTAAAGGAAATGTATGAAACGATTCCATTTCAGCTTCAGACAGAAGAGAACTGAAGGCACAAGATGCTGGAAGTACTCCAGTTTCTTGATTCCCCTAAGGAAATCATGTCTATTCCTATTCATGAAATCCTAATTGACCTGCTAAAGAGAAATTGGGAGCATCCAGGCTCGGTGCCACCTGTCAACCGGAAAACAGATGCCACCTATCTTGTCCAGGCAAAGACCACATCTGGATCAACACTCTGTGGTTGTGGAATCAGCCCAAAAGAAGGCACGATGTTCTAAACCTCATTCCTCCATACCTCCAGGGAAGGAACAAAGATCCCTGGATGCATTTGGCAGATGTGTCTTCCATGGCTCAATGCTCATTTCTCACATTGCCTCCTACCAGTTATACATGACCCAGTATAACAGAGACCTGTTTAAGAAGATCCAAGAGTTTTCAGAATCTACCAGAACAATTCCAAGATCATCTCAATGCTTTAACTCAGAAAGGCCTAGATGCTGGCAAGCATGAGGTCCGTGCTGCCTATGACATTTTTGACACTGCCTCCAGAGTGTCCATAGCAGGAATTAGTGCAAGAAGGTGAGCCTGGCTGAAGTCCTCAGACCTACAGCCAGATGTGCAGGACCGATTAGCTGACCTGCCCTATGCTGGAGATAATCTCTTCGGGGACAAAATCCAGGAAACAGAAGCACAGCTAAAAGACCACCATGAAACGCTGCGCCAGCTTTTCTCAGTACCTTCTGATTTCCTGTCCACTTCTAAGAGGACATTCCGAAGGGTTTCCAAGCAGGCCTTCTTTCAAGCCACGGAGATATTATCCTCCTGCTGCTTGAGGTCATCCTTCCAGGCCTTACCAGAAGGGCCAGCCCAGACAAGCCCGATCTCAGAAGACCCAGCCAACTCCTCAGCTGGGCCCGGCTGCTAGGTTTTGACTCCTTGCTAGAGAGTATAAGACAACCTCCTCTACAGTCCGTACCAGTCGGAGGTCGACTGTGCCACTTCACCAACATATGGCACACAATCACTTCTGACCAGTGGGTCCTGGCTGTGGTGTCCCAAGGTTACCACCTCAACTTCCTGACTGTGCCGGACCACTCCCCACCTCGGCCGACGGGGTCATCCGACCATTCCTCTCAACTGGAGGAGGAGGTTTCCCTCCTTCTTCCATCCCGAGCAATAGAACCAGTGCCCCCCTTCCAATGGGGACAAGGGTTCTATTCTTGGTATTTTCTCATCCCAAAAAAGAAAGGGGGCATTCATCCCATCCTAGACCTGCGTGCCTTGAAAAGGTATCTGCAGAAAGAAAAATTCAGAATGGTAATCCTGGTTCCCTACTTCCTCTGCTACAAAGAGTAGATTGGCTTTGCTCTCTAGATCTTCAGGACGTGTATGCACACATTGCCATCACTCCGTCTCACTGAAAGTTCCTTCGGTTCCTAGTCGGCCCCAGGCACTTCCAGTACTGGGTCCTGCCATTCAGCCTAGCGTTCGCACCTTGGGTCTTCACCAAGTGCCTCGTGGTGGTCACAGCCTACCTGAGGGGTCAGGGAGTCCATGTCTACACTTATCTCGACAATTGGTTGATAAGGGCTCCGACCCAAAACCTTGCATTAGAATCCTTGCGTCTAACGCTCAATACACTTCTGTCTCTCGGATTTCTAGTCAACTATGCCAAGTCCAAACTAGTTCCATCTCAAACCCTATCCTTCATAGGGGCAGATCTGAACACCATACAGGCAAAGGCCTTTCTCCCTCAGGATCGAGCTTACACTCTCACGTCCCTGGCTCAATACCTCCAGGCTCGAGATTACTCGACGGCTCGTCATTTCCTCATCTTGCTAGGACATATGGCATCCTCGGTACATGTCATTCCCTTGGCCTGTCTGGCCATGAGAGTGACACAGTGGACCTTGAGATCCCAGTGGGCTCAGGCTTATCACCCAATGTCTAATACAGGCTGTTGACTATGGTCAAGACACCTCTGTGAGTAAACGGTTTATCTTGGGTTGAGACTTGGAATGTTAAGACATTTCTCTTTAGATCTCAATTTAATCCAAGGCTTCATTGGAGAGGAGGTGTGTCCAATCTCAGGTCCAAGTTCTTTAAGTTTTTGGCATGATCATCTGAAGGAAATGCTTTCATTACTTCAGAACTATTGGAGGCTATTTTGTTGAACCTTAGATTGGCGCCTGCCAGCATTGCTTGTGTCGTCCTTATTAAATTGATTGCTTCCTCTGCAGTAGGTAAGGACTTTAGTCTGTCATCTATATAGAAGTCCCTTTCTACTATGTGTCTGGCATCTGTGCTGTACACTTTTTCTCCTTCTTGGGCTGTCCTTCTGAGCCCGTATGTGGCTACTGCAGGTGATGGACTATTACTGAAGATGTGCACTCGCATCCGGTATTCCACAATCTCCTTATTGATGTCGTTATCACGGTACCATAGGAATATTAGGTAATTTCTGTAGTCTTGGTGCACGACAAGGCAGTAGAACATTTGTTGGATGTCGGCTGTCACAGCGACTGCTTCTTTTCTGAAGCGGATCACTACTCCTAACAAGTTATTGATCATGTCAGTTCCCATGAAAAGCACATTGGTGCGTGAGATTCCACGAAACTGAGCACTGGAATCAAAGATGATCCGATCTGGCCCAGTTTCTGCTGATGGTATACACCGAAGGTAGGCAAGTACCAACACTCTTCATTATCTCTTAAGGGTGGAGCTAGCTCTGCGTGGCTATTGTCCAACATGTCGTTCATGAAGTTAATGAAGTGTTGCTTTGTCTCCGGTTTCCTTTCCAGAGTTCTTCGCAGTGACATAAGCCGTGAGAGTGCTTGCTCTCTGTTGTTAGGGAGTCGAGGTCTGGGTGTCCGGAATGGTAGAGGAGCCACTCAGCTATTTGATTCATCTATAAATAACTTGTTATTCATAATTCTTAAGAATTCTCGGTCTTCTACAGAAAGAGTAGGTTTGTCGTCATCCTTGGTGACTTGAAACACTGAGTCCCCTAGATGTTCTTCTACATCTGATGGAGAGGTGATCTGACTGGTAGCTGAATTGAAATTCAATTCCTCGCAGCTTAAGATCTCCTTGGTGCTTAGATGGTTAGGACATGGTTCAAATAGAGTAGTGCGTCCATTCTCTAAGACACTTGTAACGTATACATGAACACTTAGTCTTCTTGTTTGGTTCAAGCAGCCATCGCCGACTACCACCCATCCCAAGGTGAGTCAGTAAGCATAGGGAGCGGATGGTGGACCATCACCTATCTCCAGGACCTTGATCAGTGCTGGTGTGTCTCTGCTCAATAACAGCAGGATTTCTGCTTCCGTATCTAATGGTGGGAACTGATGCATTATGGACTTTAAATGAGAATGGTGCCGAGCGGCTTCTGGTGTAGGAATCTCATCTCTGTTGTCAGGCATCTGGTCGTACTCGATGAGCATGGGCAAGTTTGACTTGTTGCTGCCGTCTATCGCCTCTATTACATATCCGCTTGCTCTCTTCCCTGTCACTCGGGTAACCCCTGAGCAGGTTTTGAGGTTGTACGGGGAGTAGTGGTCATGGATTGGGATGTGAATCGTTTTTTGACGATTTAAAATATCGTCTGATATATTTTAAATCATCAAAAATCGTTAGGGCACGATACAATACCAATTACCCCGATTTATCGTTAAAAAATCGTAAATCGGGGGAAGGGGGAGGGCAGGAAAACCGGCACACTAAAACCCCCTAAAACCCACCCCCGACCCTTTAAATTAAATCCCCCACCCTCCCGAACCCCCCCCAAATGCTTTAAATTACCTGGGGATCCAGCTGTGGTCCAGAACGGCGGCGGTCCGGAACGGCCCCCTCAATTGAATCCTTTTGTCTTCAGCCGGCGCCATTTTGCAAAATGGCCACCGCAAAATGGCGGCGGCCATAGACAAAAACGATTCGACGCAGGAGGTCGTTCCGGACCCCCGCTGGACTTTTGGCAAGTCTTGTGGGGGTCAGGAGGCCCCCCAAGCTGGCCAAAAGTTTCTGGGAGTCCAGCGGGGTTCAGGAAGCGATTTCTTGCCGCGAATCGTTTTCCGTACAGAAAATGGCGCCGGCAGGAGATCGACTGCAGGAGGTCGTTCAGCGGGGGTTCCGGACCGCCGCTGAACGACCTCCTGCAGTCGATCTCCTGCCGGCGCCATTTTCCGTACGGAAAACGATTCGCGGCAAGAAATCGCTTCCTGAACCCCGCTGGACTCCCAGAAACTTTTAGCCAGCTCGGGGGGGCCTCCTGACCCCCACAAGACTTGCCAAAAGTCCAGCGGGGGTCCGGAACGACCTCCTGCGTCGAATCGTTTTTGTCTATGGCCGCCGCCATTTTGCGGCGGCCATTTTGCAAAATGGCGCCGGCTGAAGACAAAAGGATTCAATTGAGGGGGCCGTTCCGGACCGCCGCCATTCTGGACCACCGCTGGATCCCCAGGTAATTTAAAGCATTTGGGGGGGGGGTTCGGGAGGGTGGGGGATTTAATTTAAAGGGTCGGGGGTGGGTTTTAGGGGGTTGGCTCACGATTTTAACGATTTTTCACGATATTTTTAAAACCCAAACGGCAACAATACGATTCCCTCCCCCTCCCAGCCGAAATCGATTGTTAAGACGATCGAGGACACGATTCACATCTCTAGTCATGGATATCAAACAAGTCAAAGAATTCTGGCTTACCAGGGATCTGTTGCTCTGCTCATCTATTGTGACATACATTTTGACTGCCTTCTCTGGCTGCTCCTTGGGATACACGCTAGCCAAGCATATTTTTGTGTAGGATTTCCCGTTGCTATTTCTCCCACACACTTGTGTGCATTTGGGCATTCATTCTGCCTTTTCCTCCCCGCCGTGGTTTGAACTAGGGTATGAGGTCACTGAAGGATGAAATCTTGCTCCATCAGGGTGCAGGGCGCTGTCATGTTGGTCACTCCCACATTCTGAACACTTAATGGCTATTTTACAGTCTTTAGCCATGTGGTTAAATGAAGAACAACACCGGTAGCAGATTATGTACCTTTTTAACAGTTCTTTGTGCTCTTTCAAAGGTTTCCCTTTGAATCCTCGACACTTTCTGAGTGGGTGAGGTTTCTTGTGTATTGGACACTGTCGGTCTGGATCCTCTGCTTTATTCATACTAGGGAGTTGATCTGATGTAGGTGCTGCAGGCAACACTTCCGTTTTGTGCACAGAGATGGGCTTCCTGATGCTGCTGTGCTTGTTGGTTGGTCTCTCGTTCACTCGGTGGCTGGTTCTGTACATTTCATGTGTACTGAATGAGAAACTAGGGTTGTTCCTATGCCTTGCTAAGTCTCGTATGAACCTTGTGAAGACATGGAAAGGTGAGTACTCTTTGTGGTCTTCTTTGTACCGTGCTCCATGAGATGCCCATTTATCTTGTATATCATGTAGCAGTTTGTTTATGATGGTGTTCATGCCTTGTGATGTGTCCAGAAGGTTGAGACCTGGATAAATGAGTTCAGCCTTAGCTGTCTCTACCTCTTGGAGGAGATCTCCCAATTCTTGCAACTTTGTTATCTCTACTGGATATTTCTGGAATGTTTTCAATTTTCTCAAACAATGCATTCTCTATGGCAACTGGATCACCATAATATTGCTCAAGTCTCTCCCATACTTCTTTTTGTGCTTTAAGGGGATTACATGGATAGACGTTTTTTTAATCCTTTCATGTGTCTGACCGATTCACGTCCCAACCATTTTACCATCAGGTTTATCTCTTCCTTTGGAGTCAATCTCATATACTCCACAGCGTCTTGGAAATCAGATTTACATGCTCTGTAACTCTCAGGGTGGTCGTTGAACTTGTAGAGCCCCACAGTTATGAATTCCTGGTGGGTCATGTACCTTGCTAGGTCTTCTCTCTCTGAAAACTCGTTCTGAAAGGCAGTAGGTTTTGATGGGTGGTGTCTTGTGGCTGACTGTGCACGTCACCTTTGTTGTACATTGGCTCGGGATGTGGTTGATCAATTGTCTCCTGTTTAGGCACAGGGTATTCAATTGGAGCCCTTCCTGAGTGCAGTTGCCTGGCTCTTTCTCATTCCCAATCCCCACGGGATGCTGGGATCCATGGTTGCACGGAAGTGTTTTCCTTGGGGCGTGTGCTTGGCGCATGAGTTAATTGCAATGCATCCGTGCAAGTCAGAGCTGGTGGATCACTGCCATGGCGTTTAGTATTCATGGCATTTTGCGTTTCAGGTCTGATTTCTTTGGTCAAGGAAGCCATTTGTGAGGGGGAGCGCGTTCTCCCATGATGCAAGGGTTGCTCTGAGGGAGGCGGCGTTTTGGTGCTGGCGTGTGTTGGAGGGTGAGCCGTGACATACTCAAGCATCCGTTGGGCCGTGTCCTGCTGTGCCATGGAACTGAGTGGGTCCCCCCTACCGCCTTGGTCTAGGGCCACATCAAATACCTTAGTTTCTGCTTCAAGGGCTGCTGCTTCTTTTTTCTGCCACAACACGTCCAAGGCGATATCTAGTTCAGCCTTTCTGCATGCCTCGGTGGCAGCTGTAGCAGCAGCTGCAGTAGCGGCCTTCTGTTGTTCTTCTTCTATTCTGAGCCTTTCTCTTTTAAGGGCTGCTTTTTGTTCAGCATACTGTATGCATATCATGGCTGCTTGCAACTTTGCTTTCTTTTGGAGGGCAGCTGTGCTGAGTTGAGAACAATTCGAGTATCTTGACCCGTGTGACCTTGCGGACCTCGTTGTATGATTAGAGGTGCAAGAGTGCTGAGAGTCAATCTCGCTTATTGAATCGCCTGCTTCTGCATTGTTAATGGTATCCATTACCATTCTCTGGTGTACTTGGTCTAAATTTTGTTGGTGGATTTTTTTCTTCAAGGCTTTCTGCAGTGTTAATTCGTGTTAAGAATTTGAGATACTCTTCTGTGATGAGCTGATAGGTTTGGGAACAAAGCTTCAGCTGTTCTATATGGTACTTAAGATTGGCAGGGTTTTTTGAGACCTTCTCCTTTTCCTGCTCGACATTATGCCACTCTCTTTCTATCCTGTATTTATGCTCTTTTCTTCTTGTCTCATATCTCTGCATAGCTTTCTCTGTTAGTATACATAATCTCTTCGATTCACTGCTTTCATCCCTCCCTTAAACACTCTCCCCTTTTTGCTCTGTGTCATCTCTTATTCCCATTGTTTCAGTTAGCTGTTTTAAGGTGTCTTCTTGTGTTGCTGCTTCAGCCATCTCAACAGCAAACACTTCTTTCAGTCACTGAGATAAAGGGGGCAAGAGCTACCTGACACCTCAGGAAAGTTTGTCCCTAGGCGGTTGCTTTCTGCTCCCTGTCTGTAGAGTCAGCAGAGATCTGGTATCAATGGCAACCTTCAGCGGCAAATGTGTAACAAAGGAGTGGAGGGAAGGGCACAGCTCACTTTCGGTAGCAAGGTATGTAACAAAGGGATGGGGGAAGGGCAGAGCAGCTTTCACAATCACTGTCCTTTCAATCTTGATCCCCAATGCTGTGTGTGCTCAGCTTGAATTCAGTCTTTTCTACTCAGTTCAGTTCCCCACATTCACCAGCCTCTTATTTCAGAACCCTCTCATATTTCTTAATAAAGTCTTCACAATTATTCAGTTCTTTATTTGTTAGTTCTTGCTGCCCTGTCTTTGCAGCTTAAGGGCTTTACTTCACTGGTTTTTATTAGTTTTCACTATTTTCCTGTTTTGTCTCAGGTTTTACTGTTCTGGATCAGGTAAATATCCATGTTTTGCATATCCAGGCAGCTAAATATCCAGGCAGCTAAATTTTCTCTCCAATCAGTCCTCAAGGCAAAGATTCTGTAAGTTTGAAATTATTTATTGTACAGGTAAACTCTACTTACAATTGTTGCATTTCAAACGTGAGCCCTAGGCAAGAATCTTTGGTAACTGGAGACAAGGTAGGAAAAAGGGGTCTCTTGTGTTGCAGGAGTTGGTTTATGGTAGAGGTAGGAAGCATGAGGAATATGAGGCTGATTTAGTCCTTAAAAGAAGGCAATAAGAGAGAAGGTAAAACCCGATCCTTTTCAGGGGGTATCACAGAGCGATGCTATTCAGAAGCAGGCATGGAGCAAACTGAACTCTCATCGAGAGCTGCTAAAGGAAACACCTCCACAAGCTGGAGGCAGGGGACAGGGTCCAATGGCAGTGAGCCTGAGAACCATGTAACATAGGGGGAGCATGAAGGGCAGTCCCTTGAGCCTATAAGGCACCTTGGAAAACTTAAGTTAGATTGAGTGGAGGGGGGAGGGAGCTTCTCTTAAAGGCAAAGGCTCACAGATTTTTATCATAGGTTACAAACAGTGTTTCAGTATTAAGAATCCTCAGAAGGGAGGACTGCACTAAACACAGTTAAACTACAATATATACAGATACAAACATGTACTCACTGCTGGGGACAGAACACCGCTAGTCTGCTGCCTGTCCTGACTCCTGGTCCGCTACCTCGACTTGCATTGCTGCTGCCTGCCTTGACCTCTGGATTTCCTTGACTTCACTTCACCTCCGCCTGCCTCGACTTGGACTATGTTCTGACTATTCTTCACCAGAAGATTCTGTTGGTCTCCTGCCCCTGATCCGCCTCCTGGCTTTGGGTTCCGCTGCAGGCCTCTCTTCAGCGGTTTCCATTCATCTCCAAGCAGGTTCAAGGGTCCACTTCACAACAGTTCACAACAGAACCTCTGTATCAAGAGAGAGAAAGTTCTGACCCACTTTAAATCTCTATACCTGAATTTAGCCTTTTTGCAAGAAACCCACCTGTCACATACAGAATCTCTTAAGCTTAAACAATACTGGGTTGGCCAGCATCTTTTACTCCTGCAGTTCATAAAAAAAAGAGTTGTCATATTAGTCCATAAGTTCTTGTTTCTACAACTTATTCAAATGGAATCAGACCCTGACAGTAGATGGAATGCTGCAGTGGTTTCCATCCATAATACCAAACATTTGCTACTAAATGTTTATGTCCCTAACATGGATGTTTCCGCCTTTTACAGTGCTATTTCTATCATATTATGCACTTATGCTGATCTGCCTGTACTATTAGGAGGTGATTTTAATCAGCCCATTGATTTGGTGATGGATTGTCAATCCACTTGCCCCATGAGAATCTCTGCATCTTACCAAGTGATTTCTAATCTTAAATGTACTTATGGTCTTGTAGACCCTTGGAGGTTACTACACCCTACAGATAAAGATTTTACCTTTTTTTTTCTTACCTCACCACTCTTACTCTCATATTGACTACTTTTTAATCTTCAGCTCCTTAATACACCCCACTTTCTCTTCTGCTTTCCCTGATACTTATTTCTGATCATGCTATGGTGTCTTTATCTATCCACTGGGATATGCCACCACCTGGTGCTCTTAGCTGTAAATTCAATGCAGCTCTGTTAGAAGATTCCAAGTTCCATTCTCGAATTTCAGTTTTCATTGAAGAGTTCTTTAAATAATGCTATAGATATGCCTCAACAAACTGTTTGGGAAGCCTTTAAGGCAACCTTGGAAGATGAAATTATTAACTATTCCGTTCATGCTCGTAGAGTCTTTAAGACTCAACTTGTAGATTTAGAACATCAGATTTCTCTTTTAGAGCAAGCTCATATTGGCTGTTTGGATAATTCCCATTTGCAACAGTTGTACAAATTGAAATATCAATATAATACCCTCTTAAGCAGTCAAGCTGTTAAAGCTATATTCCTTCAGAAGTCTAGATATTATTTGGAACAGAACAAATCTGGTAGGATATTGGCTAACTATCTCCGATCTTGTAAGGATTGCCAGCGGATAGTCACTCTCATATCTAGCACTGATACTATGCTCTCCACACAAGTTGAAATTACTATTTGTCCCTATATACTTGTGAGTCCCGTAAGGATCCCTCCCTTATATCTAATTTCCTTTCTTCTTTAGATCATTCATCTCTTATCCCTGAGGATAGATAAAGACTTGATTGGCTGATCACTCAACTTGAAATAAGGCTTGCTATATCCTCACTCCAGTCTGGAAAGTACCTGGCCTAGATGAGCTATCTGTAGAATTCTATAAAATCTTTGGCTCCCCGCCTTCTTCATTTGGAGACTCTATACTCAGCCATGCAGACTTTTGGTTTTGCAGCTCCCTGATTACATGATGCAAAAATTGTGGTCTTCCTTATACCAGACAGAAATTCATTACTGGTTACCAGTTACAGACCAATTTCACTACTTAGTGCAGTCTACAAGATCTTTGCAAAACTGCTTACTCTGATTTAGCAGTGTGATCAGAAAATGAATGCATGTCACACAATCTGGATTTATGAAGGGGTTGACTCATTACGCATAATGCACTACTTTTCCTTAACTTTTTACATATCGCTACAAATGTCCCAGAGACACTAGCTGCTTTGTCCGTTGATGCTGAAAAGGCTTTTCATCATGTCAAATGGGACTACCTCTTTGAAGTTCTGCATTGGTTTGACTGTGGTGACTCCTTCCTCTCATTAACCAAACTCCTTTATCGTTCCCCAAGCTCCTTCATCTCTATTAATTCTATCTCAATAAGTTCTCTTACAAAGGGGGGCATGACATGGTTGCCCTTTTACTCCATATCTGTTTACCATTTCTTTGGAACCCCTTCTCTTATCCATTTGGCAAGATCCTGCAATTGCAGGGATTCAATATTGTGGGATGGAATTTAAATTATGGCTTATGCTGATGATGTCCTTTTATTTATCAGCCAACCCCTAGACATGATCCCAAAAATAATGGCTCATATTTCTTCCTTCTCATGCATTTCTGGTTATCATGTCAATTGGTGTAAGTCAGAACTGATACCTCTCAATGGGTGAGCCCTCAAAATTGTGTCCCAACTTCACCAGTTTAGATGGCTCCCCGATGGCTTGAAATACTTCCTTGCCGCCCTCTGACCCTTTCCAAATCACCCTCTTAACTGAGAATGTTACTAAAAGGTTGCCCTTACTTCTTTCCTATTGGAGTTATCTGGACAAAATTAAGATAGTGTTTGCTGCTCAGATAAATTTTATTCTTAGTATGCTCCCAATGCTATAAATGTTATTTTAGAATGGATGGCATATTATCTCATTTTTCTGGAATAATAGACCTCCACGAATAGCATTACGGAAGCTCAAATTGCCTAGACAAATAGGTAGAGTTAACTTTCTAGATTTTCGATATTATCACCTTTCCTTTATATTATAGCAGGGTTTTACCTCAATCTCTAAAGCGGTTCATCTTTCTTCTCTCCCAGTGTGACCTCCATTAGAGCAAGCAATAACCAGCCCGGTTTCTTTATCTGTTCTACCGGGGTTAGCTACAATGACGCCTTTCTGCTCTCACCCAATTCTTTTTGCCACCTATACAGCTTTTCACACTCTGGAAAACATTATCCCACAATCATCTGTACCTGGAAATGAACAGTATTGGTATCATTCTGGCTAAATTCCAAATTTCATATTGCCCAGAAACCCATGTCTATATGGAAGTCTGCTGGTTTGTGGTCCCCTACTCATTTATTTCAGAATGATAGACCTATACCATTTACACAATTATAAGAAAAATTCCATCTCCCCTCTTCCCATTATTTCTGTTGGGTCCAATTGATTTAATGTCTTTGTAGAGCATCCCAGGATTATAATTTGAGTTCTTAACTACCCCACGTGGTTAAAGTACTTCACACTCTGACTCTCAATGGCCATAGTATGTCCCATATCTATAAGTATTTTAAACTTTATTCCTTCCCATGTTGCAATGGTCTAGAAAGGGTCTGGACCCAGGAGTTGTCACTCCCTGATGATTTACCCTGGACAACGTTTTGGGATAAATCTATACAAGTATCTCTCTCTTCTCATCTCACTCAATCAATGCTCACCATGCAGTATGGATGCTAGGGATGTGAATCGTTTTAGGATGATTAAAATTATCGTCCGATAATTTTAATATCGTCTTAAACCGTTATGGAACACAATACAATAGAGATTCTAACGATTTATCGTTATAAATCGTTAGAATCGTGAGCCGGCACACTAAAACCCCCTAAAACCCACCCCCGACCCTTTAAATTAAATCCCCCACCCTCCTGAACCCCCCCCCAAATGACTTAAATAACCTGCGGGTCCAGCGGCGGTCCGGAACGGCAGCGGTCCGGAATGGGCTCCTGCTACTGAATCTTGTTGTCTTCAGCCGGCGCCATTTTCCAAAATGGCGCCGAAAAATGGCGGCGGCCATAGACGAACACGATTGGACGGCAGGAGGTCCTTCCGGACCCCCGCTGGACTTTTGGCAAGTCTTGTGGGGGTCAGGAGGCCCCCCCCAAGCTGACCAAAAGTTCCTGGAGGTCCAGCGGGGGTCAGGGAGCGATTTCCCGCCGCGAATCGTTTTCGTACGGAAAATGGCGCCGGCCATACGTGTATGGCCAGCGCCATTTTCCGTACGGAAAATGGCGCCGGCAGGAGATCGACTGCAGGAGGTCGTTCAGCGAGGGTTCCGGCGCCTCGCTGAACGACCTCCTGCAGTCGATCTCCTGCCGGCGCCATTTTCCGTACGGAAACGATTCACGGCGGGAAATCGCTCCCTGACCCCCGCTGGACCTCCAGGAACTTTTGGCCAGCGCACTAAGCCGAAAACTGATTTTTCATGAAAAAAAACGTCGATCCATGGGAAAATGAGATTTTCCTGTGGCCAGACAAACTCAAAAGCGGGAATGATTGGGCACCCGATTCATATCCCTAATATCCAACCATTAAAAACTTATAAAAAATTAAAAATTCTCCAAACCCCAATAATATTTCAAACAGCAGACATATCACATAAACCCAATAATTAAAATGGCAAGTCAATAAAAAAAAAAACAAAACTTAAAAAAACACTTTTACTTACCCTCTCCAGCAACTCTCCTGCTTTCCCTTGCAGGCCAATAGCAGACACCAGAACTAGCAGTAGCTGCTGAAGCTCTGTCCTCACGGTCCTCTTCCTTTGGGCCCACAACCAGTCTGTCTCTCACACACACACACACACACACAGTTTCTGCCTCTCACACACCAGACTCCTTCATGACCAGTCTCCCTTTCTCTCACACACACCAGTCACTTCCCTGACCAGTCTCTTTCTCTCACATACCATCGTCTCCCTGACCAATCTTCTCTTTCTCTCACATACCATCGTCTCCCTGACCAGTCTTTCTCTCACAATTACCATTCACTTCCCTGACCAGTCTCTCTTTCTCTCTTACACACACGTCCCTTCCTCTTTCTATCACACACACCAGTCAGCTCCCTGACCAATCTCTCTTTCTCTCACACATATCTTCTTACACTTACTTATACACAGGGTCTCAATCACATACATGCTGGCTCACTCTCTCTTTCTCGCTCAGCTTCCCCCCCCCCCCCCCCCCCCCGAGCACACAAGGCATCCTGGATCTGCACTGGCTGACTGAGAAGGGCAGCCTGTTTCTGCAATTAAAGCAGACTTGTGACAGGCTGGGAACTGCAACAGGAGTGACTCCCTCTGGCCTACAGCACTAAGAAGGCAGCACTCAGTGAAGAGCAGAGGGACAGTCAGCTGAGAATGTGGTTGTGGGGATTTCCAATTTCCCTCCTTGTGGCTGTTGGGAAATGGACATTCTCCTGTGATTGCAGGAGAGGGAGGGAGCCTTGGGGCACTTGATCTCTGCAATGGTGGCAGCAGCAGAATGGTCCTTTCTTCTTCTTGTGCACCTGCTGAACATCACTTCCAGGCCACAGAGGCGGGAAAAAGAAAATGCCATGTTGTTGTTGTCGGCTTCCAAGAACACTGCTACCATTCCTTTCTGGGCTTGAATGTGCTGATAGCCCAGGCAGGAAAGGCAGCAGTGTTCCTCAGAGAGCTATCTTCATCTCTTTGGGATGGGGGAGAGGGAGGGAAGAGCAGCGGAAGACCAGGAAGTGCGAGGCAAACCTGCCACTGCTTGGCGACACACTAGTATGTTTCTAGCTGTCCAGCCACCTCTATCTCCTTCCTGGGGGAAATTATTAGATTTTTTGTTATCTATAGCCCTTAAGCTGGTGCTAGTCAATTGGAAGAAATCTGCTAATTAAAATGTAACCTTTTGGCGGCATACCGTCTGCTTATATTATAGATATGAGAAAGAGGTGGCTAGAAAATACCAATGAATAATGCAGCTGGCTAGTCGGTTTGACCACTTCTTCAAGGAACCGGACATTGATCAGTAACGGTGATGTTCCTTTTTCTCATAATTTGAACTGTACTCCACTGTACCAGTTTTTGTTAACTTACCATTTCCAGATATCTCATTGTTTGATCAGCTTGCTCATATATCCATACTGCTTGTCTCTGAATGCACCTTTATATGGATTATACCCCTTTTGTATTTCTGGAAGCTCTCCCCCTCCTCGCCTTTCCTTCTTTTTTTTTTTTGTTTCCCCCTGATTTTGGTTGTTGTGAAACTTGACTCAATAAAGATCTGAACTAAAAAAAAGAAAAGAAAAGTAACAGCCTTCCACAGCCTGGATTCTAGAAGAATTCTCTCCTTTTATAGCTGTGGAGGATAAAGCTTCTCTAGAAGTTGCACCCAATTTTTGTTTCAATTGATCTCAAACTGTGGATAAATGCACAATTTTCAGTTGGTTAACACAGGCTTCCCAACCCTCTCCTGGAGGCAGCCCTAGTAAGTCAGTTTTCAGGATTTTCACAATTAATATTCATGAGATAGATTTGCATACCCTGGGTTTCCAATGCATGCAAATCTATTTCATGCATATTCTTTAAGGATATCCTGAAAACCTAACTGGTTAGGTGTGTCTCCAGGAAAGGGTTGGGAAAACACTGGGTTCACAGACTGAGTTTTTCATTGTTACACCCTAGCAGGCCTGAATCTAGAGGGCCACCCCAAAACGCATTCTGTTAGGGCTGTAGCAACATTGTTAGCCAATCTGTGGTTGTTTTCCTTCCCTGTGATTTGTGAAGCTCCAACATACAGAGCAAAAATATAGACTGCTCAGTTTCTTAGGGGGCAGGGAAGGAATACAGAGCTAAATGTGGGAAAGGCATAGGTTTATTTATCTATATGTATTTATTATTTATATTTCTAGTAATCACCCTTCAGCAACAATTGATTACATGTTTTTAAAAATAGATTTTTTCACTCTGTAAATTGAAAACCAAAATCTAGAGTGAAAATCAAGACACATTTACATGTTCAAAAGAAAATGTATTACAGCTGTCCTGGGATAGCATTGCAAAAAAATTAACTACAGAGAGCTCCATTCATTTTATGCAATACTAGAATTCTTCCATACTGAATGTATTTTGTCAGATTGGTGCTGCCTAGATAAACTAATTAGCTCTAATGTTAAGATTCATTTCCATGTGATTGAGCTTGGCTTAGCCCATGACTGATTGCAGAAATGTCATTAATTCTACAAAGGCATGAGAATGATATTTCTGATGATGAAATAGGAAGAGTAAAGCTGATTTTAATCAGCTTTGACAATTCTGAGGTAGCTATCACAGATATTTCCCTTATGTCCCATTCAGAAGGTCAACCACATCCTGAAGAGCCGCAACTTTAACTTTCCACTCTTTTGCAATATTCAAAAGTATAGCATGATGAAGCTGTAATAAAAAAAAAGCATCCAGATGTGTGAAACTCTGCAATTGACGTGCTATCAAACTCTCCAATGGCAAACTTCATTGTTGCTCATTGTGTAAACTGCTGCTAATATTATCAACTACATCATAAACAATTTTCCTGTAGGATGAGTGATCAGGTTAATAGTTTTAGAATGAAAATTGTTAGTGGTTGGAACATGGAACCAAGGGTTACCTCTAGTGCGAAGCTATTTCCATCTTAGGCAGCTTCGCTTATTGCATTCAGTTTTTACCTGCCTAGAATGGTGGATAGATGGGCATAAATTTTGTAAATCAATCAATCAATCAATCAATCAATAAATTTAAAAAAGTTTTGCAACAATTATTCTTGCAACTCTACAAGTCTTGATTATTGTAATCTTTTATATCTGGGCTTGCCAAAAAAGAACTTCAAATGATACAAAACTCTACAGTTGACTTTTTAACAGGTCTAAAAATGGAAGAAGCAGTATTAGCCAAATTGCATGAGTTAACAACATAGTCTAGAATCATATTTAAAACAAAGTTGGTCTTGACTTACAGAGCATTAAATGGTATGTGCCCCCAATTTTTGTAATCCAAGCGTATGAAGCATGAGCAGAGCAGGTCCTTGCATTCACAAAATGTAATCTGTTTTGAAAAAGGTGAGAACAGTTAAATTAATAAAGCAATCCTCTTGTTTTGTCCCATGTTTGTGGAATATTTTTCCATGGAAAATCTGCCTGAGAGATTTCTCTTATCTTTATATGTAGGTTAAAAATATAAGTATTTTAGTTTTGACATACCAATTTTTTGATAATTTTCTATACTTTTTCTATTAAAATATGATAAAAGATCTTAATTCTGGTGAGGTAGTTAGAAGTTTTAGTTGGCTATAAGTAGAGAGATGAGGTTGATTTACAGTTATTTAAAGGTATATTGCATAGTGATACTAGGATCATATTTTAATTTTTATGTGATTAAGTGCTTGGGTGATATTTTGTTATTGTGTATGTATTACTTTATTGTTGTTTGTTGTTACTATCTAGAATTTTGTAAGATGCTTTGATTATTTTACAGAAATATATGGTGTAAATATTGGAAATAAATAAATGTTACCCAGGCAGCATCTTGAAAAGTGAGGGGGTGGGGAGGCAAAAGGGGCTTCTAGATTAGAGAGCAGAGTATCTTTTTTCTACTTTGCTTAGTCCATTCTAGCTAGAATCTCCCCTCCCACCTCCCTTCCCTTCAAGAGATAAAATAGAAGGAGAAGGGAAATAACAGGATGCAGATAACAGGCACATTTGATTAACCAGCATAGCCTATTCACCATGCATGCCAGATAAAGGGGTATTCATTATGTATTTATTTATTTATTTGTGCAATTTTTATATACCGTTGCCCAGAACAAAAAGTTCTATCTTAACGGTTTACATAATAAATTAACTTAAGACAGTTAAGAAAACAGAAATAAATACAATAAAATATCAATAAAATACAATAAATAGAGTTATTTAAAAACTAAAATAGCATAAGTAAAGTTAGAAATAAAAAACCATAAAAGCTGCTATAGATTTATAAAAATCTATATATATATTTATATATATATAGATTTTTATAAATCTATATATATATTTTTTTTTTAATGTTGCTTTTACTAAACAGAACTATTTAAGATTTATTGTCATTTTATAAGTGTTTTATGCTTACTTTGTTGTTTGTATTGTTTTTATATATTATGTACGCTGATTATGTATGTTACCGCCCCAAACGCAATACGGAGGGAGCAGAATATAAGAATGCTAAATAAATAGAATTCCTCAGCAGACTAAGGCTAGTGAGGCTCACACCCAGAATCGAACATTCTTGTAGACTTCCTGTATGTAGGAAGGGTGGTACTTTCTAAATCTAAGTTTTTTTTGTTGTCATGGTATTTTTTGACTAGAATTCTTCAAAGAAGTTCCTCAGTTACTTTGTACTTTCCTTCATGGACACCAAAAGAAGTTCTGCTTGATGGATTTGTAGGTTACTTTTTTGAAGCACTGTATTTAGTGTCCAAATACTCAAACATGTTGTGCTCGGGGGTGGATCCCTGTCCTGTGGCAGTACAGGGACTGGCCATGGGGAGAAGCACAGAAGGAGACAGGGGCAGTGTAGGTCTCCACCACTGGAAGCCCAAGGTCCCCCCGGGAGGAGCCCATAGGGACACAGGCCTTAGGTTGGCCTCTCAGGGTCTCCTGGGAGAGTCAGAGGCCGGCATGCCCACAGACACTGGGAGAGTGCTATCAGGTTCGAAGCTGGAAACAGGTTGGAAGAGAGAGAACCAGAATAGAGTTGGAGAGGACAAGGCCAGAATCAAGCAAGGTCAAAGTCCAAGAAGTGGTCAATGAAGCAAGGGTCACAATCCAGATGTCAGGCAAGGTCAAAGAGCGGGCTGAGGTCTTTGGCAGGCAGGTCAGGAACAAGCTGAGGTCTTTACCAAACAGTCAGTCCAAGGTAAGACGAACAACAAACAGAACTGGAACAGAAGGTACCTGGAACGAGACTAGAAACAAGCAAGCAAGAACACAAGCAAGGGCAAGGGCAATCTCAGAAACAAAGCAACCCAACATGTAGATGCTCTTGGAATTCTTGAAGTAGGAGCTTGAACCCACAAGCTTAGAAATGAGTTTTCTTCAAATCAAGGATGTGGGGGTTGGGACCCATGAACAAGGAATCAATTCTAGGAAGCACCAAGAGTGGTACTTGAATTCACAACCTTCGTATCAAGGTCTCTTCACCTTAGACCAGAGCTTTCCAAACTTTTCATGTTGGTGACACACTTTTTAGACAAACATAATTTCACGACACGGTAATTCAGTCTACTAGTAAACCAGAGGTTAAAGGTTAAACGAACGAAACATATTTCGACAATTTATGCATGTTTCCTTAAATATATACATAAATAAAATGTTTCACGACACAACCTTTCTCATGAAAACCTTAAATGTATATTAAAAATATATATTCCAAGATTCATGTTATTGTTATAATTTATGAGAAACAATAATAAAACAAATTGTCTGTCCCCCACACACTCATCTCTCTCCTCCCCCCAGCACATGTCTGGCCCCCACACACTCATATCTCTCCCCCTCAAGCACATGTCTGTCCCCCCAGCACATTTGCCCCCCACTCACTCATCTCTCTCCCCCCAGCACATGTCTGGCCCCCACACTCATGTACCTCGTCTTTTTGATTGTTGCCAGTTAAGTGCTTCACTCCCTTCCATGATCACCAGACACTGCTGCTTGCAGTCAGTACTCCTCATGGCCAGGCCTCATCGGCAGCAGCAGCCAATGCAAGGATGGCTGGGCTCGTTCCACCCACCAAGCCCCCCCAAAAAACGCGATTGACAGCAAAAATCACCCAATAATAAGCACCCCATAAAATGAAAAAAAAAGTGAATCTCTAGAAAAAAAAAAGCCCAAACTCGCATCAGAGTTGACCGAGCTTGCGCGACACACCTGCACACTCCAGGCGACACACTAACGTGTCCCGACACACAGTTTGGAAAGCTCTGCCTTAGACATTGTGCCACATGCCAAGGCAAGGAAGTGAGGCCAGGAACTTCCTAATAACATAAGTTCAATAACGGTGCGCCACGGAACTAGGCCCCGCCTGGAACCTACATCAGGGCGGCTGGTCCACGCGTGCATAGGGGCGTGGCCAGCTGCTGAGACTCCGAGGCCTGTCATGAGGCTTGGCATGCAACAGAAGGCCCGACGACTGCTGCCGCGGGATGCCAGGGCCTAGCTGGACTTGCAAGGACCACGAGGGAGACAGGACCGGGACCCGCTGTGTGACCCCAAAGGTGAGCAGTCCCGTGTATGAGAAGACCACCGGTGGGGCACGTAACAGTACCCCCCCTTCTAGGCCTCCCCCTACGCGGCTGGGGTTTCTCAGGATTTTGTCTATGGAAGGTCTTCAGGAGATCCTTGTCAAGGATATTCTGAGAGGGTTCCCATGAGTTCTCCTCGGCCCCATAGCTCTCCCAAGCAAGGAGATACTCCCATTTGCCTCAACGACGTCAGATGTCTAGAACCTCTCTTACCTGCATACAAGCATCGGGTTCTGCCAAGATGCGTGGAGCTGAAGGGTCTTTGCGAGAGGGCCATGATAGGAAAAGAGGCTTCAGCAAGGAAACGTGGAATGTGTTGTGGATGCCCATGGACCAGGGAAGCTGGAGCTGATAGGAAACAGCCCCCACTCTTCTGAGGATTGGGAATGAACTGATATACTTCGGAGCCAGCCGATGAGATGGAAGTCGGAGATGAATATGGCGGGCACTCAGTCAAACTTTTTGTCCAGGTCGGAAGAGTGAAGCAGGTCGTCGATGGAGATCCAAGGTGCATTTAGTACGTTCAGCAGCCTGTGAGAGATGTTCTCTTACTTGGGTCCATACTTGGCAGATGGTTTGAGCCATAGATTGTGCTGCAGGAGACGGAACCGAAACAGGAACAGGAAGGGGCAGACGGGGCTGCCTTCCAAAACCACTGAATAGGGAGATACATTGGTGGCTGCTGCAAGGTGAGTATTATGTGACCGCTCGGCCCAAGGGAGGAGGTCTGACCAATCATTCTGTTGGTCATTGACATATGAGCGTCATTCTCTCGGCCTGCCCATTGGCCTGAGGGTGATAGGCCGAGGTGTAGCTCAAGGAAATACTGAATTTCTGACATGGGAAGCACCAGTACTTGGTGGCAAACTGTGGTCCCTGATCGGAGACAATCTCCTTGGGGAGTCCATGAAGTCGAAAGATGTTTCTCAAGAAAAGTTTTGCAAGTTCTAGGTCTGATGGAAGACCCGGTAATGGGATGAAGTGCCCCATCTTCAAGAAGCGGTCGATTATGACCCAAATCACAGTGTTGCCTTGTGATGGAGGAAGATCCTTGATGAAATCTGTTGAAATACTGGACCAGGGTTCCGTAGGCACTGGGAGTATCTGTAGCAAGCCCCAGTGCTTTCCTGTGGGTGGCTTTTGTTGTGCGCAGATGGGACAAGAGTCCACATAACTCCACGAGTCTTGTATCATGGTGGGCCACCAATAGTGCCGGTGTAGCATCTCTAGTGCCTGGCATGGCTAGGGTGGCCTGCTAGTTTTGAGTCATGGGCCCTCTTTAAGACCCGTTCTCGGAGGTGGCGAGGAACAACAGTCTTCCCGACTGGAACCATGGTGGTTGCTGTTAGGGATATACAGGCAGGATCGATGATATAACTAGGAACTTCTGGAAGGTCTTCGGTTCAAAGGATCTATATGGTGCGTCAGCTCGCTGATTTTTTGAACCAGGAAGGAAACAGAGATTAAAGTTGAATCTCTCAAAAAGCAAGGCCCAGCGGGGATTTAGAAGCTGGGCTTCCTTGAGGTGCTCCAAATTCTTGTGATCCATGAATATAATGAATTTGTACTGCCGCCCCTTCCAACCAGGGGTGCCATTACAGGAGGACCTTGCAAGACTGGAAGATTGGGCATCCAAATGGCAGATGAAACTTAATGTGGACAAGTGCGGGGTGTTGCATATAGGGAAAAATAACCCTTGCTGTAGTTACACGACGTTAGGTTCCATATTAGGAGCTACTACCCAGGAAAAAGATCTAGGCATCACAGTGGATAATACTTTAAAATTGTTGGCTCAGTGTGCTGCAGCAGTCAAAAAAGCAAACAGAATGTTAGGAATTATTAGGAAGGGAATGGTTAATAAAATGGAAAATGTCATGTCTCTATATCGCTCCATGGTGAGACTGCACCTTGAATACTGTGTTCAATTCTGGTCACTGCATCTCAAAAAAGATATAGTTGCGATGGAGAAGGTACAGAGAAGGGCAACCAAAATGATAAAAGGGATGGAACAGCTCCCCTATGAGGAAAGGCTGAAGAGGTTAGGGCTGTTCAGCTTGGAGAAGAGACGGCTGAGGGGTGATATGATAGAGGTCTTTAAGATCATGAGAGGTCTTGAACGAGTAGATGTGACTCGGTTATTTACACTTTCGAATAATAGAAGTACTAGGAGGCATTCCATGAAGTTAGCAAGTAGCACATTTAAGACTAATCAGATAAAATATTGATTCTTCACTTTCAATGCATATCCAGCATAGCTCTCTCCTTAAATGGCAAGGGGGGAATGAAGAAAAGTGGATTTATATTCAGACAACAGCCGACGAGGACTGAATTGCATAGGCTGGGTAAACAAATAAGTGTGGGAGTAGCTTGCTTATTGAGGCAGTTACTACCCCTAACCAATTAAGCTAGATACTTCACTTAGATGCAGTTACAGCACTGCTCTCTACATTAATGGCAGGGGTGGAAGGGAATTGGAACCAAAAGGTTACTAAGGGCCAATAGTAACAGATAAGTATGAGAAAAAAACAAGTGTGAAAGCTTGCTGGGCAGACTGGATGGGCCGTTTGGTCTTCTTCTGCCATCATTTCTATGTTTCTATGTCACATGCGGCGACTCAATTGGCCGGTCCCCAGTTCCCTACCAGTCTGCACCAATTAAGGAGCGGACTGGAAGAGAACTTTCATATCCCTAACCCTACTCTTCCTACCTCTTCCCCTCTCCACCCCGGCCCCTAAATCTATCTTAGCTATCCTATTTTTTTTTCAACTTACTTCATGCCCCGAGTTGAAGTATGTTGCATGTGCTGGCTGACTGACAGCGCAAAATGGCACTGTCGAGGCTCGACCCCCACCCTGCCCCTCCCTACCCAATCCTGTTTCCAACAGCGACCAATCCAGGTCACAATTACCTGGCAAGTACCCAAACATTAAATAGAACTCAAGCTACTATTCCTTATTGATTAATAGCAGTTTATGGACTTTTCCTCTAGGAACTTATCCAAACCTTTTTTAAACCCAGTTACGCTAACTGCCATAACCACATCCTCTGGCAATGAATTCCAGAGCTTAATTATGCATTGAGTGAAAAAGACATTTCTCTGATTTGTTTTAAATGAACTACTTGCTAATTCATGGAGTGCCCCTAGTCCTTTTATTGTCTGAGAGAGTAATTGATTTACATTTACCTGTTCAAGTCCTTTCATGATTTTGTAGACCTCTATCATATCCCCCCTCAGTCGTCTCTTCTCCAAGCTGAACAGCCCTAACCTCGTTAGTCTTTCCTCATAGGGCTGCTGTTCCATCCCCTTTATCATTTTGGTCACCCTCTTTGCTTTCTCCAGTGAAGCTATATCTTTTTTGAGATGCGGCGACCAGAATTTTACACAATATTCAAGGTGCGATACAGAGGCATTATGACTTTTTCGTTTTATTCACCATTCCCTTCCTAATAATTCCTAATATTCTGTTTGCTTTTTTGACTGCTGCATCACACTGAGCCAACAATGTCAATGAATTATCCACTGTGACACCTACACCTAGATCTCTTTCCTGGGTGGTAACTCCTAAGATAGAACCAAACATCGTGTAACTACAGCATGAGTTATTTTTCCCTCTATGCATCACTTTGTACTTGTCCACATTAAATTTCATCTGCCATTTGAATGCCCAATCTTCCAGCCTCACAAGGTCCTCCTGCAGCTTATCACAATCCTCTTGAGATTTAACTACTCTGCATAATTTTGTGTCATCTGCAATTTTAATCACCTCACTTGTTATACCCCTTTCCAGATCATTTATAAATATATTGAAAGGCACCAGTCCAAGTACAAATCCCTGAGGCACTCCACTGTGTACCTTTTTCCCACTGTGAAAACTGACCATTTAATCCTACTCTCTGTTTCCTGTCTTTTAACCAACTTGTAATCCACAAAAGGACATTACCTTCTATCCCCTGACTTTTTAGTTTTCTTGGAAGCCTCTCATGAGGGATTTTGTCGAATGCCTTCTGAAAATTCAAATACACCACATCTACCGGTTCACCTTTATCCACATGTTTATTAACCCCTTCAAAAAAATGTAGCAGATTTATGAGGCAAGACTTTCCTTGGGTAAATTCATGCTGGCTGTGACCCATTAGCTCATGTCTTTTTCTATATGCTCTATGATTTTATTCTTTATAGTAGTTTCAACGATTTTTCCTGGCACTGAAGTCATTGGGGTTACATTGGTCACCCTCCAGTCTTCAGGTACAACAGATGATTTTACTGATAGGTTACTCAGACCATATAAAAATAAATATTTCCATTGTGTATGAAAACACTGGATTTTCAGCTACTCTGCATATGTGAGAGCATTTGTTTGGGTGAGGCACAGCCTAGGGCAGCAGAATCCTCTTGCTTCCTCACTTTGGAGAACCTGTTTCTTTCCCTGCTTCCACAAAAAGACACACGGCTAAAATCCTTATGTTAAGATGCAAATTCCTTCCAGAAAAGGGAAGACAGGATACCTATATTAAATATAATTTCCAAAGGTCTCCAAAAGTAAGCATTTGAAATGCAAGTCAGTTTTCCTAGTGTAACACAGTAAATGAAGGCAGAAAAAAGCTAATAGGCCCATCTAGTCTGCCTGGATCCAGACTCTTTTTCCCTCGTTTTTGATCACTTTGGGTAGATGAGTGTATAAATTTGCATTGCCTAAACCACCCCCAGCCCCCACCCCCCATGTTTCCCACCCAAACTCTTAACCTTGCTCGCACTACCATCCTCCATAACTGCCACACATCTGTCCCCCTCTTTCATTTCTTCTGTTACTCTCAGCAGCCCTTTACCACCATACTGCATGCCTGTTTCAAGTATTTTAAAATCCCATTGTGATTTTGACTGCAGCTACCTATACTGGTAGGTTTTTCAAAACATCAACCATGTTCTCAGAAAAGAAGTATTGTATTAATTATTTAGTTTGTACACCACTTATGCCAAAGCCCTAGGTGGCATACAAGTCAACACGCATAAAATAACTGTGAGGCAAATTACATAAAAGTTAAGATCAACAAACAGTAAAGTTGCTGTCATGGGTAATCTGTATCTTATAAAAATGCTTGCCTGATGAATGCATTTGTACAGTCAGTGAGCTGCATTTCTTGAGGCAAAGTGTTCCAAAGAATAAGAGCGGAGATAGAATATGCCTGTTCTCTCATATCCATCAACTGGGCATGACGCATAGCTGGAATGTCTAGTAGGCCCCTTTGTGAAGCATGTAGGGACCTCCCAGGAAAACACAAATCCGAAGTAATGCATTAAGACCAAGGAAAGGTGTTAAGTGTGAGCAATGTTTGTACCAGGAGAACAATTTTGAATATGATCCTCCACTGCACCAGAAGCCAGTAGAGTTCAAACAAAACAGGTGATATATGATCTCTAATGCTGAGACCAGGAATTAACTGTGCTGCTGCGTTCCACAATAACTAAAGCACTTTTTATTATTTTGCTGGTATACCAGATAGACTGCATTACAGTAATGCAAAGTAGGAATTATCAAGGACTGGACAACAGAGTGGAAATCAGCAGGCTACAAGAGGAGTTTAATACAATGTAAAATTTGAGGCTTATAGAAATCGGCCCTAATTATAGATTTAATTTGAGGGCCCATAGACCATGCTGAGTCAATAATTACCCAAAGAATGACATTGGGAAGAATTTTAAGTGTCTCACTCTCAGCTTTAATACTGGGAAGTTTAAGCAGACTTTCCCTATGTTGAATGTCTACCATTTTGCTTTTAGCTAAATTTAAAGCTAATTTATTATGAGAAAGCCAGCATCTTACAGAGGTGAAGCACAATTAAATCATGGCAGTTGTTTCTGACTATGAATGACCCACAGGAATATAACGCTGTATGTCATCTGCAAACATACGGAAGTCCACTTAGCAATTTGCAGATCGCCACTCCCATGCACCTTCCTCACTGCAGCTTCACATCATGGTCCCTTGCCATGAATTTCCTGTTCTATAGAAGATTTCACCTTCTCATACTTGAAGACTGTTAAATAATTGTAAGCATCCCTTTTTTTTCCTCCAGTGAGTACACTTTGAGCATCTTAAGGCTTTCATAGAAACATAGAAACATAGAAATGACGGCAGAAGAAGACCAAACGGCCCATCCAGTCTGCCCAGCAAGCTTCACACATTTTTTCTCTCATACTTATCTGTTTCTTTTAGCTCTTGGTTCTATTTCCCTTCCTCCCCCACCATTAATGTAGAGAGCAGTGATGGAGCTGCATCCAAGTGAAATATCTAGCTTGATTAGTTAGGGGGTAGTAGGGGTAGCAATAAGCAAGCTACACCCATGCTTATTTGTTTTAACCCAGACTATATTATACAGCCCTTATTGGTTGTTTTTCTTCTCCCCTGCCGTTGAAGCAGAGAGCTATGCTGGATATGCATCTAAAGTGAAGTATCAGGCACATTTGGTTTGGGGTAGTAACCGCCGTAACAAGCCAGCTACTCCCCGCTTTGTGAGTGTGAATCCTTTTTTCTTCTCCCCTGCCGTTGAAGCTATGCTGGGTATGCGTGAAGTATCAGTTTTTCTTCTCCCCTGCCGTTGGAGCAGAGAGCTATGCTGGATGTGCATCGAAAGTGAAGTATCAGGCACATTTGGTTTGGGGTAGTAACCGCCGTAACAAGCCAGCTACTCCCGGCTTTGTGAGTGCAAATCCTTTTTTCCACATTTCCTCTTGCTGTTGAAGCTTAGAGTGATGTTGGAGTCACAGTAACCATGTGTATGTTTATTGAATAAGGGTATTGTGTCCAGGCAGTAGCCATCATTCTGGCGAGTCACCCACTCTTCATTGGCGGCCTCTTGACTTTATGGATCCACAGTGTTTATCCCACGCCCCTTTGAAGTCCTTCACAGTTCTGGTCTTCACCACTTCCTCCGGAAGGGCATTCCAGGCATCCACCACCCTCTCCGTGAAGAAATACTTCCTGACATTGGTTCTGAATCTTCCTCCCTGGAGCTTCAAATCGTGACCCCTGGTTCTGCTGATTTTTTTCTTATGGTAAAGGTTTGTTGTTGCCTTTGGATCATTAAAACCTTTCAAGTATCTGAAAGTCTGTATCATATCTCCTCTGCTCCTCCTTTCCTCCAGGGTGTACATATTTAGATTCTTCAATCTCTCCTCGTACGTCATCCGATGAAGATCCTCCACCTTCCTGGTCGCCCTTCTCTGTACCGCTTCCATCTTGTCTTTGTCTTTTTGTAGATACGGTCTCCAGAACTGAACACAGTACTCCAGGTGAGGCCTCACCAAGGACCTGTACAAGGGAATAATCACTTCCCTTTTCTTACTCGATATTCCTCTCTCTATGCAGCCCAGCATTCTTCTGGCTTTTGCTATCGCCTTGTCGCATTGTTTCGCAGACTTCATATCATTAGACACTATCACCCCAAGGTCCCTCTCCTGCTCCGTGCACATCAGCCTTTCCCCCCCCCATCGAATACAGTTCATTCAGATTTCCACTCCCCATATGCATGACTTTGCACTTCTTGGCATTGAATCTCAGCTGCCATATCTTCGACCACTCTTCCAGTTTCCTTAGATCCTGTCTCATTCTCTCCACTCCTTCCGGCGTGTCCACTCTGTTGCAGATCTTAGTGTCATCCGCAAAAAGACAAACCTTACCTTCTATCCCGTCCGCAATGTCGCTCACAAAGATATTGAACAGGACCGGTCCCAACACCGATCCTTGCGGTACACCACTTAAAACCGCTCTCTCTTCAGAGAAGGTTCCATTTACCATCACACATTGTCTTCTTTCTTTATAGGGCTTGTGATGGAGCCTCTTTTTTGACCTGCCTCCATCCTTTCAATATCCCTACAAAGTGAATACACCTTCAAGGTGTACAAACCATATCAACAAGGCATGTTACGTTATAAGGAAAATAATACAGAAAGGTTTTATATGGGTGTGTGCATTTTATATGTAGATATGGACTCCACATTGCTCTACTTCTCTCTTTCTCTGTACATATTGATTTGCCTGAAACTCTTTGCATAAGATATGTGTATATATATACTGTATATACGTAGAGACCACTAGATGGCCCTAGTTCCTAGCCCTTGGGTAGATAGCTGGAAAGGGGCATATCATTCTATACAGCACCTCCCCCAGAGGTTGACTGGAATAGGGAGTCTCTGAGGCATACGTGGGGGCTAGACTAGGTTACACTGTGGCTGTGTAGTTTTGATTTCAAAGGAGAAGCAGCTGTTCCAGTGTGCTTTCCAAGTTAAGGCCCCAGTCTAGCACAGAGAGAGAGAGAGAGAGACACTCCCCTGCCAGTTCTTCTGTTAGGACTGAAGAGGAGAGAGGGAAACTGAAGGATTTTTTGCTGGTTTTGTCTGATTTTTACAGTGTTTGTCCTATTCCATTCCTGGTAGCTCCTGCTCAGAGTTTTCAAGAAGGAACTGTGCAGCTTTTCACTCGGACCAAGAGGAGGTTACAGTGACCATTCAAAAAGAAGAGTGAGCTAGAATTGAGTTTTACCAAGTTGTGTTTTTTTTCCCCCTTTCCTTACCCAGAGCTGGAGGACTACCTCCATTATTTAGCTTTTCCTCTTGGAGGGCTGCAGCTATTCAAATTGAAGAGGAGTTCAGATGAGAAGACCCTCTGAAGGCCCCCAATGGAGTTTCCACCCCTGGGAAAATGCCGGTTTTGGGTTCTCTGTCTGCTTCAGCTAGTGTGGTAGGGGATCCAGTCATGGTTAGGACACCCTAGTCCACGTGGGACAATTATCATTCCACCGCATGGAGGATAAGCAGATTCCAAGCCCCTACTTGGAAGGACATGTCCACAGAGGCAGAGATCCTATAAACCCTGGCTTTTGTAAAGCTGAGGACCATGGATGTACTTGGACATTTAACTTTTTTTGCATCCATTAATTCTTTTGAGATCAATCACAGTAAATTCTGATTTGAACACAAGTACAGCCTGGTTTGTAAGTGTGCCTGTCCCAAAGAGCTATGATAGCACGCACACACACACACACCACACCACACACACCACACACACAAAGAGGAGTTCATCTATGCCCTGGGTCTAGAATATTATCCTTTCCCCCAATAGAAAGCACCCAAACCTTGGGAAATGAAGATGGGGAATGTGACTGCAGAGATAGCCCCGAGAAACAAATTCTATTATGGCCCCTTGAAATACAGCTTCTCCTCCAAAAAGGGCTTACATATATATATATATATATATATATATATATATATATATATATATATATATATATTATACACACACACACAAACACACTCGCTTATTTATACTGTTTAGATATGTTGATAAGATGATATATACAGATAATGTTGATCCCCTGGTCTGGAAAATTTAGTAGTTAGGCAGAATTCTTTTAACCTATAACTGACTTTCTTTCCTTGTATTTCTAACAGTTTTGCACAATGAGTTGCAGGCTGCTTTTGGCAAATGAAAAAGATGGCATACAGCCCATATTTAGATATTTATTCTTGGAGATGCGAGGGCTGAGGCCTCCTAGCTGTGCATTCTTGCTTCTCCTTATAGCAGGATAGTTAATATCTGTCACCATGCTCAGAACAGAGATAAAACAGATTATTCTGCTTGTCAAAAATGAAGACCAGGAAGTTCCTCACCACAGACCTACAATTTCTCAAAACAGATTGAAGTTACTCTTCCTGTATAAAACCAACTCAGCAAGGTTTCATTTATAGCTCAAAAGGTGCAGGCTTCACCTTTCAGCCAGTTTCAGAGCATCCAGTCTCTTATTGCAGAGTAACTTGATATTCTCAACTATTTAATACATCACATAAACTGATGAGTTTAATTGGATTAAATCATCAGTTTACGGTCTGAAAAGGCTCTGAAAAATATTAATTTCAATATGATGTAATTCTAAAGAATATAAACGTCTAGTATCTACATGCCATCTTATTTTGACACCGTGGCAGCGGTTTGCAGTAACTTTATTAAGTAGGATCCATGTTGGATGTAAAAGAGCTGGAGCAGAGCCCTTAAAAATCAGTGTGATGCAAGGCAACAGGCCAATAACATATCGCCACCACTGTCTTTCCTCAAAACCCTCCCCCTGCCTTCCTCATGCCATTCTCTCTCTCTATTACTACTACTACTACAACTACTTACCACTTCTATAGCACTACTCGATGTATGAAGCACTGTACAAACACACATATGAGACAGTCCATGCTCTGTAGAGCTTACTATCTAATGAAGAGAAACATACAGGGCAAACATCTGGAATTTCTTTTATTATGAAAACGATTAAAACCAATATGACTGAGAACACGATAATCAGGGGTTAAAGACTGAGAAGCAGCCTCAAAAAAAAATTGGGGTTTTAGACTTTACTTGAATGAGGCAAGAGAGGAAGCATGAGGCAGCAGCTCAGGAAATCCATTCCTTGTCCATGGTGCAGCCAGGTGGAAAGCACAGAATCAGAAGGTGGTGGTAGAAGAGAAAGGCACAGATAGGAGTGAATTGCCTAGTGAATGGAATGCCTGAGCAGTGGTGTAGAGAGAGGTAAGAGAGGCGAGATAGTGGGGAGCTGCAGAGTGAAGTCTCTTGTAGGTGAGCAAGAGGAGCTTGAGCTGTATGCGGAAATGGATAGCCAATGTGGTGACTTGAGAAGGAGGTGATATGAATGTAACAGCTTTGGCAAAAGATGTCTTACAGCTGAAGTTTGGATGGATTATAGTGGAAAGAGATGGTTCACTGGGAGACCTGAGGTCTAAGTGAGAGGTGATGAGACTGTGGATAAGGGTTTTACTGATGTGTTAAGAGACGAAGGGATGGATTTTGGTGATATTAAACAGCAGTGTTATTCCAGTTTTCCAGGGCCGCAAATGAGTAAGGTTGTCAGATGCTCCCTAATAAATATGCATGAGATAGATCTGAATGCAGTGGAGGAAGTGTACATGCAAATCTCCACTCCACTTGTCCCCGGTCACATGCGGCATCTTCGTTTAAAAAGTAGATGCTGCATGTGACAATCAAACTACTCACACTTTTCCAAATCTCATGTGGTAGGTTTTAGGGATGTGCAGAGGGAGGCCATACGTTGCATTCGGGATTCGTATTCGTTGGGGGGCAGATACGTTGCATTTGGCAAGGGGGGCCCCCGATACGTTTATACGTTAATTCTTATTCGTTTCCTGGCTAAAATTAAATTAACTACAACCCCCCCACCCTCCTGACCCCCCCAAGACTTACCAAAACTCCTTGGTGGTCCAGCAGGGGGTCTGGGAGCCATCTCCTGCACTCACACCCTCTGCTGCCGGTATTCAAAATGGCACCGATAGCCTTTGACCTACTATGTCACAGGGGCTACCGGTGCCATTGGTCAGCCCCTGTTACATGGTAGGAGCACAAGATGGCGCCAGCATTGGATTCCCAAGTTACTTTTTTGCAACAAAATGAAGAACAGCTGATTAAGTCGGATCTCATAAAGCAACGGAAGTTGGAAAATATAGGAAACTCCATTCGATATCAAAATTTGCGTATACTAAATTTTCCATTCTCAAAACTGATATCTCCCTTGGAAATGTTTACAAAATATATAACGGAAGTTTTGAAAATTCCTGAAGAAGTGATGCCTACTTTAGCCAGTTTACATGACAAAATCTATTGGTGTGGATAGGTCTGAACAGATGCTTGAACCTGACTTGGATCTGACACAGTTTCTGGAAACATCTTCAGAAATAAAGATATCCAGATGAGGAAATTTGTTTCTACAATGCATTTTTTTCCCAAGATAGAGATATGATATTGAAATCTTTCTTTCATTATAGGAAATCTCAGTTTTTTTGTCAATTAGGGAGTCATTTATCAAAGTGCTATATGGCGTTTTCGCATGCAAAAAATGAGAGAGAGAGAGAGAGAGAGAGAGGGAGACTAGCCTTAATGCCCTCACACTAGACAGGTATTTATATCTCTAAGGGAGACCCACCTAGTCACTCGAGGTGAGGTTTAGGTATTAGTGTAGGGGTTAGGGTAGGGATGTGAATCGTTTATCTGATGATTGAAAATATCGTCCGATATTTTCAATATCGTCAGATAGCGGGTGGTCCCCCATAGCGATAGGAAACCCCACGATTAATTTAGTGGGTTTTCTTATCGTTATGGGGGGGGGGAGGGCGGGAAGAAAGGACACAACCTAAAAACACAAACTGACCCTTTAAAATGAGTTTGTTAGTATCCCCCCACCCCCCAAAATTTTTAAATACCTGGTGGTCCAGCGGGGGTCCCGGGAGCATTCTCCCGCGCTCGGTCTGTCGGCTGCCACTAATCAAAATGGCGCCGATGGCTCTTTGCTCTTACCATGTGACAGGGGCTATCGGTGCCATTGGTCAGCCCCTGTCACATGGTAGGTGCACTGGATGGCCCGCGCCATTTTTAAAGATGGTGCCAGCCATCCATTGCTCCTACCATGTGACAGGGACCAGCCAATGGCACGGATACCCTGTCACATGCTAAGGGCAAAGGGCCATCGGCGCCATTTTGTTTACTGGCAGCTGACGGCCCGAGTGCGGGAGAATGCTCCTGGGACCCCCGCTGTACGACCAGGTATTTAAAAATTTTGGGGGGGGATTCCGGAGGGTGGAGGTATACTAACAAACTCATTTTAAAGAGTCGGATGTATTTTTTGGTTATCGGCTCGGGCGCAGCCGATAAAAAAAAACCCGATCGGACTGCAAGAAAAAAATTTCACGATGTGAATTGGAACCGGAATCAGAACCGATACCGGTTCCGATTCACATCTCTAGTTAGGGGTCACTTTGACATTCAAAGTGAGATGTACGAACAGAACAATGCCCCCAGGTAGAGATTCCATCAAGCTAGGTTGAGAGAACATTGCACAAATCTCATCTTTGGGTGAGTTTCCTCACTCCAAAGGTCATCAAATCTTCACAAGAGAGCACTGTTCTGTTCGTACGTCTCACTTTCAATGTCAAAGTGGCCCCTAACCCCTATACTAATACTTAAACCTCACCTCAAGTGACTAGGTGGGCCTCCCATAGAGATATAAATACCTATCTAGTGTGAGGGCATTATGGCTAGTCTCCCTCTCTCTCTCTCCCCCCAGTGGTTATATGTAGGAAATACAATTCTCACACTTATCACAAAGTGTGAAAAAGTTATCACAATTTGCACTAAGATAGCACTTCACATAGGTATTAGTGCATATTGTGATAAACTGCCTATTACCATAAAACACACCCTTTTTCCTATCACATGCGATATTTAGTGCATTTTGATAAATCCAGGCCTTCATTTTGGGTTTTTCTGGACATTACATGTTTCACCCAGGAACGTAGGAAAAAATTTCTCTGCATGCATGCTGAAGTAGTGGGTATGGGGGCTAAGTTTAATCTTAGATTATTCATTATATTATAATGAATATGCAGGGTGTGAAATAGGTTTACTTTGATCCAGAACAATTGCGTTCCTTTTTAGACGCATGTACTTCGGTATGTCCTGGTTAATATGTATTTTTCCGATCATGGTATAAAGGAAAAATTGTATCATGATAGCTTCTCAATTGCTTAATGTTTTTGTTTTACTAAGATTCCGCTCATGTATCTTCTGTCTTGGAATCCCTTTATTTCTTTAATAGGAGAAGAGAATGTAATTTAGTAAATTAAATGTATTTCTTTTTTCTTGGAAATGTAAAATCATAACTCCTATTTGTATTTTCCTTTAAAATTACCTGTAATTATGGTAAAAATTCAATAAATTAAAAAAAAACCAAAACAATTTAAGGTGTATGAGTTGTCCTAAATTCAATGGTTTCTCACCTGTAGGATTTTCCAAATGACAGAGTGCCTTCCATTCAGTGCAGTTTATGTGAAGAAATTCTTGTGAATGTTTTATTACACAGACCAGAAGACACTTGTATATTTTTTTGCAGAGCCTAAGCAGTTGGCTGTTTACTTCAAGAGTAAATCCAAGAAGATTGAATTGGTAAATGTGACTAATATTTCTTAAAGTACAAGTTTATTGGATATTTAAACTTGATGTTAGGTGATATAAATTTTCTGGAATTTCTCTCAGCTTCACACTGTATTCTAGGAACTGTGTTCCTCCCCTCTTTTTTGTGTGGTTTATATTTTAATAATATGATTATTGGATCTCCTTTTTATTGGGTTGTTAAAGGTTTTTCTTTCCTTCTCTTATGTGAATATTTTTTCATTTTGCTTGTAATATTTTTGTCACTGTCATTTCCAAAGCTATTTTGATTTAAGAAAGTAGTGCAAAATAAGTAAATGTAGTAAGTTGAAATAAATGCAAGTATTCTTTGATAATAAATAAATAAAAGGAAGAAGCCATTCATCCAAGCATATTTTTGAATACATGGATTTATTTTCTTCTAGAACACAGTTGTCATGGCATTCATTCAGCACATTAACTTGTTTTAAGCCCCTTCCAATAATTACAAATCAATGCAATCACTTACTGAAAATCTTATATACAAACTGCATTGCAGGAGATCTTAGTTTGATTCCTAAATCTTGTGTCTGCTCCTTAGGCTGGCCAGAGCTTCAGGGGCTGTGGAGGCAGTGTTCACAGATGCCAGAGGGGGAGAGAGGGAGGGAATCTCAGCTCCTGAATAATGGTGTTATGTAATGGTCAGATTTGGCAGGCCTATGTACCAGATTCTGGAGGAAGCTTTGATAGGCGTCCCCTGGCCAAGGACTGTGTCTGCGATGGCTGGTACAGTGAGAGTAGAGGGAGAAAAGATTAAAAAATGGGGAAGGCCCCAATAGATTGAGATGGAAGTCCAAAAGAAGAGGAAGAAGCTGTCAGGGCAACAATGAATATTTCCCTTACTACACGTTTGTATCAAGTTTGTTATTCTCTCATTTTCAATATATCATATTGTCTTACACATTCTTTGGTGTCCCTTGCCTTGTATTTTTTTAATCTGCTGATAGCTGATGGACATCACTAAATCCAGGTGTAGCAAGCTCCTATAAACCAGGCTCTTGCCTCCATGAGCTTATCATATGATGGATCCTTACAATGTGGACCAAGCTGTGTCTGGATCTGAGTGATGTGTTTTGAACCTTCCAAAGAGTGTTTTTCAAGCCTGCAGAGACTGCATGCCACTGCAGCCAAGGTGAAGAAACCCCTGTGTGCTCTTCTGTGTTTGGCAAATGTTCTGCAAGAGCCAGCACCCAGCACTCATTGTGTTGACAAGTTGGGAAAAGGGCTGTACTGTTCAGTCTGCCAAGAGAATAACATTATATAGCCAGCAGAGGAGGAAACCAAAGGAATGCTGGGAGACTATTTAAGGTGGAAAAGGCACAATTTGGCTGGCTCTGTCTGTGTGTGAGGGGAGGGAATAGCCAAGAGCTGGAGCCAGGAACCAGGAAGAGAGGAGTCTATCTGGCAGTTGGATTCAGTTCTTTTCCTGAAGAGCTAATTATTGAGGGGGAGAAACAGAAGTCAGCTATTCTTATTTCATAGCTGAGCTATATGTAAAATCCCAACAAGGGACAAAGGAGCCAGGAACTGAGAGACTGAGAGACTTCCTTTCCAGAGATATCCAGGCCCAGGAGCACAAGGCTGGATCATCCTCCTAAAAGACTGAGTTAAGTAATCTAAACTTTGCACAGAGAGGATCTTAGCAGAGGAGGGAGAAGGTTTATTTCCTTGCCTTTTGTCATCTAGCCAGCTCCGTCATCAAGAGGGACTTCTTCATTTTCTTGATTTTTTTTTCCCCACACAGTTTTGTGTTTGGGACAAGGTGCACCTTTACAAACTGATGACATTGGGATGGATCTGTTCTCCTCATCCCCTTTTGATTATTCAGGGGTAAAGACAATTTTTGAAAGTTGTGTACTTCAATGATTCCCCCCCCCCCCCCCCCACTCACCTTTCTCTATTAGTATTCCTTTTTTTTTTACTATGTATATGAATATGTTGGTTGCCCTGGCTGACAGGCCTTATCTAATGTTATTTTTGTATTACTTGATTTAAAATAAGAAAACTGCCAGTTTATATTATACTTCCCTGCTGTATTTTTCCCATTTAATGTTCTGGTTGAATTTACTGTCTACTTACATAATTCTAGTAAAAGGGTTAAATATTGTTTACTCTGGTGTGATGATTGTATTTGGTCTGTGGTGCCACAAGTGAGAGGTTGTTAGGGAAGGGCACAGAATTGTGGTATCGGGGTGACTGGGATCCTGTCTCATCCCCCACTCAGGCTATGAACCCTGAGGATAAATCATAATAGTACATATAGGGGCGGATTTTCAGAGCCCTGCTCGCGTAAATCCGCCCAAAACCGGGCGGATTTACGCGAGCAGGGCCCTGCGCGCCGGGAAGCCTATTTTACATAGGCCTACCGGCGCGCGCAGAACCCCGGGACTCGCGTAAGTCCCGGGGTTTTCGGAGTGGGCGTGTCGGGGGCGGGGCCGGAGCGCGCGGCGTTGCGGGGGCGTGTCGGCAGCATTTTGGGGGCGGGTACGGGGGCGTGGCTACGGCCCGGGGGCGTGGCCGCGCCCTCCGTACCCGCCCCCAGGTCGCGGCCCGGCGCGCAGGAGGCCCGCTGGCGCGCGGGGATTTACGCCTCCCAGAGGGAGGCGTAAATCCCCCGACAAAGGTAGGATGGGGGTTTAGACAGGGCCGGGCGGGTGGGTTAGGTAGGGGAAGGGAGGGGAAGGTGAGGGGAGGGCAAAGGAAAGTTCCCTTCTAGGCCGCTCCGATTTCGGAGCGGCCTAGGAGGGAACGGGGGTAGGCTGCGCGGCTCGGCGCGCGCAGGCTATACGAAATCGATAGCCTTGCGCGCGCCGATCCAGGATTTTAGCCGATACGCGCGACTACGCGCGTATCTACTAAAATCCAGCGTACTTTTGTTTGCGCCTGGAGCGCAAACAAAAGTAGGCTGTTCGCGCTCGTCTGAAAATCTACCCCATAATTTCTCATGTGGTTCCTCCCTTCCCAAGCATGGGGTAACTCATAGTCTGGACCAAGGGGAAGGGGACGGATGACCAAGGAATGGCATCCATATCTATCACAAGTTCCATCCAGTCATATTTTGTTTATATTTTATTTTGAAAAAAGGCAAATTGTATATTTTTTTCATTTGAACAGGTTTTTGAACTTGGAAGTTGAAACACTGCATAGTTGAGAGAAAGTGAGCAAACTTTTCACCTGAAAAAATCCAGGAAATAAAGAAGATGGCTGCTCCTTTAGTCCATGGCTAGTTTACATTGTATAAAGCAAGATAACATAATCCCTGCATCCCTAATTTCATAGGTCTAGATATTTTCACAAGGAGTAGATCTTATGTTGCATGTCCACTCCTGGCTCCTGTCCCCACGATGATGACTGAATGGAATAAAGAGAAACAAACATCAAAACAGTCTCAGATTGTGTGATTTTCCACTTGCTCACCAGGTTTTGGGGTGGGATGTACCAAAAGACTTCATGCCATGAAAGTCAGTCCTGATTTTGTTCAATTTTATGTAGGGAATGCCCTCTTTATTTATTTATTTAAAAATGTTTATATACCGCCTATTCAATTGCTTGGTCAAAATAGTTTACAAATATAAAATATAGGTTTAAAAGTCAATAAACAGAGAGAGAAAAAATACAAAAAAATCAGTTAATATAAAGCAAACTAAATAAAAATATTATCTTTCCATAACAAGAAAAAGAGAGCATGAGCCTACTAGTGCTACAAATAGTCTCTAAGAGGGAACCAACTATAATTGGTGATAATGTTCTTCAGTTTTCTGTGATGTTATAAGCTAATTGAAAAGGATATGTTTTAAGTTCTTTTTTGAATTGCTTTCTATTGGGTATGTGACGGAGTCTGTCAGGTATAGAGTTCCACAGGAAGCAGGCCAAGTCCCAGCATACAGTGAGCTAGGAGATGAACAGCAATACTAGCTCAGGCTATTCCCTTTCCTTATGATCTGGAGTTACCTCAAGCAGTATATCACGTTGCGTTCCAATCCAATAACATATCAGGGGTTTAGGCCTGGCCAGTATTTGAATGGAAGACCTCGAGGGAGCACTGGCTCTCACAGGAGTCCATCTGGGTGGATCTGCATTCTGCAGAATAAGGAACAAGTGCTCCAGCACACTGTCAAGTGTGCCATCTTTCGAGGGAGGTGTTCCAAAGAAAATCTCTGCTCAGTCCCGCTGAAGATCCCAGGCCACTTTTCACTAGACACAGCAGCTGAGTGTCCTGGGTGGCATGCCTGAATTCCAAAACAGATATTCCTGCTGAGGTTATCCCTGTGGAAACCTCAAACCAGCTCATTATGTTCTGAAAGGTCCCATCCCCTTATTTTGTATGTGCAACCCTTGTTCAACACCATGAAATGTATTGGGGGGGGGGGGGGGGGGGACTGTTCTTAACATACCATGGCATGCTGGCATGCTGTCTGCACTGGAGCAGTTTCTATGGATGTTGTTTTCTTGGAGGGCATAAACACGTTCAGATCACTTGTCACTAAATGCATATAGTTTACCCCTCATTTTGGAATTGACAGTTCCTGTCATAACCATAAAAACAGATTTTTTTTCTTTATTTGTTCATGCTCCAGCTCTGACGTTTTTTTTTAAGTGTATTTTATTGCATTTTTCAATAACTTTTAACAGATACAAAATCAAAAAATTACCTTAGACATAAAGTAAGGAGTGATAAATAAAGCAGGGTGAGCCACATACACATTCCATTGTGTATACATACACACGCTGTAAAGCTGAAATACCTTTAGCTAATATGAATACGGTTTCTGAACTTTACTGACCCATTTTTTTTTTGTCATTAGAACCATAACATTGTGCGCAATAAGCTTTAATAACAGACAAGTAATACAAATATCTTGACAATAATAAATTGTCACTATCATATCTTATATTACATCCTATGAATTACAAAAGTCCCATAGACAATCTTTCTTTTGTTGTAATATGTAAATCCTTTTTTTTCCCCCATGGCATCAATAAACATGACGTTGGCATTAGCCTTAGTGAGGAAACACAACTTCATCTTGCTACTGCTTATCATTTCTAAAGGGGTACTAGACATACGTAGTACTGTACAGAGAAACATAAGAGACAGCCCCAGACCCATAGAGCTTACAGTCTAAAGAAGACAAACATACATGAAGAACAAGTCTCTGGGAAGTGCATTCATTGTAAGGAAGGGATTAGGATTTAAAAGCAGCTTCAAAAAGTTGAGTTTTTAAAATAGGATATGAATACAACCAGACAGGCTGATTCAATAAAGTTCGTGGGAGAGCCGGTGCTCCGAGGCGAGCTCCTGACGCGCACCCAGGCACCTCTCCTGGGTGCGCGGTTCTTTAATTAAGTTAGTGCCCGCTCTAATAAGGAAGTGCTAGGGACACTAGCGCGTCCTTAGCGCCTCCTTATTGGCGGAAGCAGCGGCTGTCAGTGGGTCTGACAGCCAACGCTTAATTTTACCAGTGTCGGTTGTCAAACCCGTTGACAGCCACAGGTTCATAAAATAGACGCCGGCAAAGTTGAGCATCCGTTTTCCAACCTGTGGGCCGTGGGCAGATTTTTTTTTTTTTTTTTAATAAGTTTTTGTTTCTTTTTAAATTTTTGGGGTCTCCGACTTAATATCGCTATGATATTAAGTTGTAGGGTGTACAGAAAAGTAGTTTTTTCTGCTTTTCTGTACATTTGCCCAGTGCTGTCTGAAATTAATGCCTGCCTTTGGCAGGCGTTTTTCTGAGAGTAAAATGTGCGGCTTGGCTGCACACTTTACTTTCTGTATTGCGGGTGACTAACTAATAGGCTCATCAACATGCATTTGCATGTAATGAGCGCTATTAATTTTGGGGGGATTGGCTGCACGTTTTCCATGCGCTATTAACCCTTCCAGTATAAGGGGTAATAATAACACGTGAAAAACGGCGGCCAAACGGGGGATAAACGGTGCACTTGGCCGATCGCACTGTTCTGTATCTGCCTGAGAAATAGAGAGACAGCATGATGTACTGTATGTCTCAGGAAGTTTATTCCAAGCACACAGTGCAGCCAGGTGGAAAGCTAGTAGTCAGACGTTGATGGTGAAGGAGAAGGGCATAGATATAAAGGACTTGTCTGATGAACACAGTTATGAGGAAAGATGTAGAGAGAGAGTAAACACAAAACTTTAAAATCATAATAACCATGTTTTTGGATTCCTACTGACAAAACAATAAAGTATTAATCACCTGGGACCAGTATTGCTGAATCTTACCAAACATGTGGTAAAAATTAGCATCGTTCTCTGGACATCTAAAACAAACAGCCTGTACATTACTGTACATACATGATAGGGGATGGAAAAGCTCCCTTATGGAGAAAGACTAAACAGATTAAGGTTCTTTAGCTTAGAAAAGAGACAACTGAGAGGGGATTTGATTGAGATTTATAAAGTCATGCATGGAGTGTAACGGGTCACTAGGGAATGGTTATTTACCCTTTACAACAACACTAGGACTAGGGGACACTCCATGAAACTAACAGCCAGCAGATTTAAAACAAATCATAGGAAGTATTTTTTAACTTAGTTATAATCAAACCATGGAATCTGTTGCTGGAGGATGTGGTCAAGGCAAACAACATAGTGGGGTTCAAAAGAGGGTTGGACAAATTCCTGAAGGAAAAGTCCATGAGCAGTTACTAGCCAAGCAGACTTAGGAAAGCCAGAGCTTATCCCTGGGAGTGAGATGCAAGAAATAAATCAACTACTGGGGATCTGACCTGAACTGGCCATTGTCAGAGACAGGATGCTGGACTTGATGGACCTTGGTCTGTCCCAGCATGACACTTCTTCTGTTCTTATGTAGTCTCTTTGGATATATTAAGAGCCTGACTCACTAAGACCATTCTCACATTTTGTGTCTGCAAGAAAAGAGCTTGATGAATCAGACCCTTGTAATCCCTGAATGAGTTATATTAAATAGCTCATAGTCAAGTCACAAACTTCTTGTCATCCATTATCTGCAAACTTAGGGGTACATTTTAAAAGACAGCACGCGCGATTCCCCGGCCTGGAGCCATTTCGGAGGCCTCAGCCACGCCCCCAAAATGCCCCCAGGCCGGAACCACGCCCCCAGACACGCCCCGAAACACCGTGTCACATCTGACATGCCCCTGACATGCCCCTGCACGCACCCCAGGCAAGCCCCAGGACTTACGCACGTCCCGGGGTTTATGCGTGCCGCCGAGCCTATGCAAAATAGGCTCGGCGCGCGCAGGGGGTTTTAAAAGGGTTACGTATGTACCTTGTGTGCGTAACCCTTTTAAAATCTGGCCCTTAGACTCCCATCTCATTCTACCAGTTCTTCTTGAGCATATCACTCAGATTACTTAGATAAATTGGCCAGATACAACTAAGATATCCTTTTTCCCACCAATTGGGGCTTATATAAACTAAAGTTTTTCTCCCTTGTTATGCCTTTGGGAAAATCTATATTTACAGTTCACTCCCCCATGGAATGTTTGCAGAGTACACTTTAGAGTCACCACTCTGCTTATTGATAATATCACAGATTTGCAAATATCTAAAAAAATGTGTTGATTTCTAATTTTATAATTGTAAATCAAATGCTGAAAAGCATATATCATATCATAAAAATACAGATACCTTAGATATCTTGTCCAAAGGCTACCAAATATTGAATAAATTAGTAAAGCATTCCAATAGGCTCTCAGAGTGTAATCATAATGGAGACAGTGGTAAAATATAAATACAGCCTTCCTAGTATAAAATGATCACAAGATACCATAACTCCCATAACTATGAGTTATCATGTAGCCATGATCAACAAATTCTTGTGGCATCAGGCAAAATATTTCTGTAAGCTACATTTGTCTCATTAGAGATTACTCTATTTAAGTAGACACATGCTGGCTTGGCTTAAAACCAGTCTACCATTGGTGCCATTTGTTCTGCTTAATAGTAGGGCTGAAAATCCAGTAGTGAGAGGGCCCTGTTCCCATAGGATTATTGCAGTGTTTGATGCCCAACTCTCAGTTTGTTGTTTTGTCATACAAATTGTGTAACTATTTTGTTTAGCTTCAAGAAAAAGGAGTTAGACCATTGTTTCTCAGCCCCTGGTCTGTGAACTGGTCCCAGTCTGCAGCATCATTTTTCCCAGATTACAGAGCAGCAGTGATAAAGGAACTTAAGTGATGTACATGCTTTTTTATTTCATTCCACCTTCCCTACTTGGTGCCTATCAGAGTGGCTTTTTCTTAGGCACTTACACCCTATGGGGTGACATAAAAAATAACCTTCAAGCTTTTTTTTTTTAGCTGCCCTGCAGGTCATGTCACATTTGTCCCATAGGGTGCATTACCAAAGAAACATCTTTTAACTGCTCCACAGGCAGGAAAGAGTAGAAGCATTTGCGCCATTGGCCATGCAGCTGGAAGAAGGAGGAAAAGGAAGCATCATCCGGGATTTACGGACAAAGAAGGAGCAAAAGCAGCACTGGCCCATGTGGACAGAAGAAAATGGAGTCCCATTGGTTGAACAAATCTAAAAGAAGAGGCAATTGCCACTGTAGCGTTCAGGTCTGGGAAGGCAGTGAGTTAGAGAGAGCGCGAGTGAGATATATGAGTGAGGGAGAGTGAGGGAGTTAAAAACTTCTCAGCTTTAACCCTCTGGTAGGGAGACCTTTCACCACAACACTTCCATATGCACCAAATGTACCTTCCATATGCACCAAATGTACCTTCCAAATAGATGTCGTCATTTCCAGGGACTTTGCTTTATTTCAGAGTAGAAAATATAGCAAGTAGTTACAGCAGATAACAATCTATTTACAGTCAATTAAAGCCAGGTGCACTGAATAACATTTTTATTCCTCTTGCTCTGCCTCTCTGCTTTGGTGGACAGAGTGTCCAACCCCTTCAAGTTAATGTTAGACAGCAGCTATCAACTGAACAAAAAACGTGATTCTTCCTTTCCCCACCCACTCCAATGGGGTCCTAAACATGGTAATTACTGACTCCACTCAGATAGTTGGTATTTTGGCCAGAATTTCCACATCCGCATTTAATAATGGAAAAGGTCTATAAAACGGAGCCAACAATGGATACAATCAGCATTTCTGGCAGAAACTCAGGTAGACATCCATTTTCTAGAGAATATCTGAATGTCCAAAACTGAAGTGACTAGGAGGCTTCCATCATAGATTTTTGATGCTCCTTTCTCAAAGATTACATTGAATCAGTATATATGTGCTTATATGTTAATTATATACATTGCATATATTCTTGAATATACAGGTATTTGACTGTCTCGACGCTTTAGCTGTCAATCTTACCCTTTATTCCTTACCTGCTCTAGTCACTTGGCCATGTCACTCCTATTGTGCCTTCTTTGCCACCTTACCTGTATTTCTCATAGAAACATATAACATAATGGCAGATTAAGACCATATAGCCCAGACAGTCTGCCCATCCACACCTCTCAATTAGCTTAGAACATAAGACATGTCACACTGGGTCAGACCAAGGGTCCATCAAGCCCAGCATCCTGTTTCCAACAGTGGCCAATCCAAGACACAAGTACCTGGCCCCTGTGACATTTCCTGCCAGTATTCAAAATAGCGCCGATCGCCTGCCAGTATTCAAAATGGCACCGGTCACCTTTGCCCTCACTATGTCACAGGGGCACATGAGGGTAATTTGCTAGTGTGGCGGTTACTACCCTTAACCAATAAGCTTGATATTTTGGATGCAACTCCCGCATTGTTTTCTGCATCAATGGCAAGAGGTAATGGGGAACTGGTCTCAAACAGCAACCAACAAGGGTCCTGACTTAAATGGTCTGGGCAACTGATAATTATAAAGGTGACTTGTTTGGAGCAGTAGTTACTACCTGAAGCTTGCTGGCAGACTGGATGGACTGTTTGGTCTTTTTCTGCCATCATTTCTATATTTCTATGACTTGGAGGTTCAATGAAGCAAGAAGAAATTGCAGAGTCAAAAATTGATAGTTTAAAAAAAATCAATGAATGTGACTTCATCTTGAAGTGAAAATAAAATCCCCACTGCATTTCTTATTTACTCCAAGAATCTTTTGCTCTTTCAACAAGGTGTTCAGACAGAATGGTAGCCATAGTGTCCCTGTAGTTCTTTCAAAGTTAGATAGTCTCTATTAACCAGGCTCAAAGCTGGAGGATGACAACAGGAGTCAAAGTCCTGCACTGATGATGGTACCAAGGGTCTTATAGAATCACAATCTACCAAATGGGAGGTGAGATGCTGCAGTTGGCCTCTGTTGTCTGGCTCTGTGGTCCCATCAGCTTCTCCTTCTATTCCCTGAAGATCTAATCTGACCATGGGAGGTGGGAAGCGAAAGTGGAAGCGGTTCATGGCGTTTCTACTTTCTATCACATTTCCAGCTTGCACTTGCATGGTTCTAGCTGAATTACTAGCCAGTGCCAGAGGAGGAGATGCCAGGAACCGATCGGAGGATCCTGAAGATGTGTTCTGAGGAACATCTTGAAAGGAACAGTTTTTTCGCCCCATGCTGCCTCCTCCAGCTCTGTGCCCTATGACTGCCTCTGCAGAAAGAAGCGGGGAGTCAACCTGTGTACCAGGCGAGTGAAGAGCCCCATATGATGGGCTGCCTTCACTGCTAGAGCTCTCATTACTGAAGGGCTCATACGTAAAATAAATCTGGCAGGGGTCAATCTTGAAAGAGTTGGAAGAGTGGAAGAAGAAGTAGCCTTGATTTATGAAACTGGACATGGACTGGCCACTGGTCTCCCGAGGGACTGTTGGAAGAAATGACTCCTTAGGGAGGGACTTCCTTGGTGCAATCTCTACTGGTGAGATTTCTGGCTGCACTTCACCTGATGTGAAGAAGGATGGGGTGACTGGAGAGGCCAGCCATTTCTGAAAATAAAGGGAAGCAAATAAAAAAGTTAACAGATGGACTGATTTTCTGGGAGATAAACCTATTCATCTCTTGAAGGCTGTATTATTTCAGAAGTCCTAAGAGAGGTGGATTTCAACATGAAATAATAAGTCATTGATTTCACAAACTGCTGTTATACGCTAAATATGTTGAGTCAACTGTAATCCTTATTAGGCTGGAATTTGTAACCTGGTCCTAATACAAAAATAAAACTTGAAAACAAAAAAATTATATCTCCACTCTTGTTTCCAGACTGAAATAACAGAATTGGACAATAAAGGAAAATTGGTTCTTACCTGCTAATTTTCGTTCCTGTAGTACCACGGATCAGTCCAGGACAGCTGGGTTTTGCCTCCCCACCAGCAGATGGAGACAGAAGAAGACTTTGCGGACTCTGTCCTATACCCCTGAGGTGTCACCTAGTGTCTGCCAGTATGATTCAGTACCCAAGCAGAAAAACAGATACAAAAACCCATAACTACCAACCATAAAAAACCACCTCCCTCGCAGAGCAGAGGATATGAAACACTACATAAACCACATGTAACAAATAACATATGTTGACAACAGACGGAGCCCCAAAAGGGACAGACAAAAAAACTTGCATAGAAGTTGACCAGCCACCAGCCGAGTGGGCTCTCCTTCTTCTTCCCGGGCGGGCGTCTGGACTGATCCGTGGTACTACAGGAATGAAAATTAGCAGGTGAGAACCAATTTTCCTTTCCCTGTAGGTACCCAGATCAGTCCAGGACAGCTGGGATGTACCAAAGCTTTCTTAACCGGGGTGGGACTGAGAGAATCCCGCTCGGAGCACATTGGCCCCAAAGGAACCGGGTTCCGGAGCCCGGACATAAAGTCGATAATGTCTTGCAAAGGTATGCGGAGACCGCCAGGTGGCCGCCCTACAAATTTCCTGTGGCGACACCTGCTGGCACTCCGCCCAAGAAGTAGACTGCGAATGAGTAGAATGAGCCTTAAGGCCAGAAGGAAGTGGACGACCCTGAACCAGGTAAGCAGAGGAAATCGCCTCCTTCAACCATCGGGCAATCGTTGACTTAGACGCCTTCTGCCCTTTTCTGGGCCCACTCCACAGCACGAAAAGGTGATCCAAAAGCCGAAAACCGTTTGTCACCTCTAAGTAACGCAACAGAGCTCTCTTCACGTCCAACTTCTGCAACTCCTTTGCCTCTGAAGAAGAAGAGTCCACCCCCGCAAAGAAAGGAAGTTCCACGGACTGGTTCACATGAAAAGAGGACACCACCTTCGGGAGAAAAGAGGGAACGGTTCTCAAGGAGACTCCCGCCTCGGAGATCCGCAGGAAAGGCTCCCTGCATGATAAGGCCTGCAACTCGGACACCAGCCTAGCAGAAGAAACCGCCACCAGAAAAACCGTCTTCAAGGTCAGATCCTTCAAGTTCACCCTTCGCAAGGGTTCAAAAGGAGCCGAACAAAGCACTTTGAGTACCAGGTTCAACCTCCATGAAGGACAAGGACTCCGGACCGGAGGGTGAAGGTGCTTAGCACCCCGCAAAAAGTGAACCACATACGGGTGAGAAGCTGGAGGCAGCCCCGCACCTTCCCTCGAAAACTGCCCAGGGCCGACACCTGCACCCGCAGCGAATTGAATGCCAAACCCTTGGCTAGGCCTGCCTGTAAGAAATCCAGAACTTCTGGAATAGATGCCTTCGCGGGCTGCACACAGTGGTCGATACACCAGGACTCAAACACTCCCCAGACTCGGACATACGCCATAGACGTAGAAGTCTTGCTGGAACGTAAGAGCGTGGCCACCACCACATCAGAGTAACCCTTACTTTTCAACCGGCGCCTTTCATAAGCCATGCCGCTAGACAAAAGCTAACTGCCTCTGTGAAACAGATGGGCCCCTGCCGCAGTAACGTGGGAGACGGATGAAACCTCAGTGGACCGTCTACTGCCAGAGCCAAAAGATCCTCAAACCACGAGCGCTTTGGCCACTCCGAGGCCAGGAGAATCACTTTTCCGGCGTGCCTTTCGATGCGGCGCAGGACCTTGCCCACCAATGGCCATGGGGGAAACATATACAGGAGAATGGCCCTGGGCCAGGGGAGGACCAGGGCATCCACCCCCTCCGCCCCCGGTTCTCACCGCCGACTGAAGAACCGAGGGGGCCTTGGCGTTGCGGTGCATCGCCATCAGATCCATAGCTGGCGTGGACCACCGGTCGCACAGACGATGAAAGGAGTCATCGGAGAGTTCCCACTCCCCGGGATCCAGTTGGTGGCGACTGAGGAAATCCGCTTGGACGTTGTCCATGCCAGCAATGTGAGACGCCGCTATCCTGTAAAGATGTGTCTCCGCCCAGCGGATCAAAAGCTATGCTTCTGCCGCCACCAGATGGCTCCTGGTGCCGCCCTGACGATTGATGTATGCTACTGTCGTCGCATTGTCGGAGAGCACCCTCACCAACTTGCCCTCCACCAACAGGAGGAGGGCCTGAAGCGCTAAGTGAACCACTCTGGTCTCTAAGCGATTGATCGACCAGGAGGCTTCCTGCCTGGTCCATTGACCCTGGACCGCCGTATCCCTACAAACCGCTCCCCAACCAGAGAGACTGGCATCCGTGGTCACTACGGTCCAGCAGGGAGTCTCCAGGTCCATCCCCTGACGCAAGTTGTGCGGAGAAAGCCACCACTGCAGACTGGAACGCACCGCCCCTGACAGGGGAAGGACAGTGTCGTAAAGCTGCGAGCGAGGCTTCCAGCGGGACAACAAATCTGAGTGAAGAGGATGCATATGTGCAAATGCCCACGGCACGAGATCGATGGTCGAGCCCATGAAGCCCATCCTACGGCCTGCAAATAATCCCAGGCCGTAGGATGAGAGAGAGATTGGAAATCCGTCACCTGTTGCATGAGCTTCCAGACTCTTTCCTTCGTCAGAAAGACCTTCCCTAAGACAGTATCGAAACGAGCCCCCAGGAATACCAAGTTCTGAGAGGGGGTCAGATGGCTTTTCGCGGGGTTGACCACCCATCCCAAGGAGCCCAACATCCAGAGGACCCGCTGTACCGCGTCCCTGCAGAGACTTTCCGACTTCACTCGAACCAACCAATCGTCCAGTTAAGGATGGACCAGAATCCCCTCCCGTCGCAATGCGGCCACAACCACCACCATCACCTTGGTGAATACTCTGGGAGCCGTCGCCAGACCGAACGGAAGGGCGCAGAACTGAAAGTGGCGCCCCAGGACCGCAAACCGCAGGTATCTCTGATGGTCCGGATGGATGGGGATGTGAAAGTACACCTCCGACAGGTCCAGAGAGGCTAAGAACTCCCCCTTGTGCACCGACGCTATTACCAAGCGAAGCGTTTCCATCCGAAACCGGGGCACCTTCAGAGCATGATTTACTCGCTTCAAATCGAGGATGGGCCGAAAGGACCCGTCCTTTTTTGGGACCACGAAGTAGATGGAGTAGCGCCCATGCCGCAGCTGCCCTGCGGGCACTGGAACTATGGCCCCTAGATCTTGCAGGCGTTGCAGGGTGACCTGTACCGCCCTGCGCTTCTGGCTGTACGCGCAAGGGGACACTATGTAATGGTCCTTGACTGGCTGTGAAAAATCTAAGGCGTAGCCGTGCTCTATTATGCCTAGGACCCAATGATCGGACGTCAGTTGGGCCCACACCTCCCGGAAAAGAGACAACCATCCCCCGATCTTTGGAACGGAAGGGAGGGCCGGCCGCACTTCATTGCGTAGCCTTGGAGCCCCCATGGGACTGGGGGACACCGTCCCTGGCTGGGCGACGGCCCTGAAAGGACTGATTCCAAGAAGCCTGTTGGGGCGCGTTCTGACGAAAGGACGACCCGGTGGACCGAGAAGACCAGTACCGATGATTCTCCCGAGAACGATTTCACGGAGAAAAGGTACTTTTGGACTGGTGCCTATCCTCCGGCAACTGGTGAACCTTGTTCTCACCCAGAGACTTAATCAAATCATCCAACTGTTGCCCAAAGAGGAGCTTCCCCTTAAATGGCAAGGAACTCAGCTGCGCTTTTGAAGACGTATCCGCTGCCCAGTGCCTGAGCCATAGGAGCCTGCGGGCAGAAACCGCTGAGACCATCGTCCGGGCAGACGTCCTCAGGAGATCATACAGGGCATCAGCGCCATATGCAACTGCCGCTTCCAGCCAACTAGCTCGAACTGCTGCCGCGCCAGATAGGTCGGACTCAGCCTGCCAATCCTGAACCCAGCGGAGACAAGCCCTCTGGGCGAAGCTGGTACACATAGTTGCCCTGATTCCGAGGGCCGACACCTCAAAAATCCTCTTAAGCTGCAGCTCCAGCTTACGATCCCTGCAGGTCTTTCAAGGCTGTACCCCCCGTGACCGGAATAGTGGTCCTTTTGGTGACCGCGGCAACCGAGGAATCAATCTTGGGAAGCCTGAGGAGCTCCAATGCGTCTTCTGGGAGCGGGTACAATTTTTCCATCACTCATCCGACTTTCAAACCTAGCTCCGGATTGTCCCATTCCTTATACAATAAGTCCGTGATCGACCAGTGAAAGGGAAAGGAACGAGCTGGACCTCGGTGACCCACCATGACGGGGTCCATAGAACCAACCCTGGAATCCTCAGAGGGGACTTCAATAGCGAGCTCCTCCAGAATGACTGGTATCAGCGGCCCCAGCTCATCCCTACGAAACAGGTGCACCACCTTGGGATCATCACCGTCCGTCGCCTGGACTGCCCCCGGCTTGGCCGGCTGAGGGTGAAGCTCAGGATCCTCTTCCTGCCCGTCGCCTGGAGCCAACGGGGGCGCTGGATCGTCCTCCGATGAGTCCGATTGAGAAGACTCAGTCAGCCTTGACCGAGACCGGATGGTCCGACTGCCTAGACCGTTTCCACGCCGAAGTCTCCCGGGGCAACTTGGCGCGTGACCTCCGTCCCGACTTACGAGCTTTGAAGAACTTGCGCATCATGTCCACAAAATGGGAGAACGAGGAAGAAGAACCATCAGACTCCGGATCCTCCTCAGCTGAAGAAACCCCGGTTGGAGCTGTCGGCACCATGCCCCCGCCAGGAGCAGCCGGCCTCGGGGAGAGCGGAGGAGGAGAAGACCCCTCACACAGCGCATCAAGCGCTGCCTTCTCCTGGTCTCGGAAGGTCCCTAACAAAGCCTCCGAACCAGCACTCAGCTGGAATGGAGCCGGGTCCTTTTCCCTACGATCGGGCCTCCGGGGCTCCTGACGCGATCTGGAGCCTTGCCCAGGCTCCTTACCAAGCAAATCCTGTGAGGAGCCTTCCCCCCTAGAGAGACAGGCCATGCAAACCCCAGTGCGGGAAATCCACGCGCGCGCACTGCCACAGGCAGAGCAGGCCGCACCACGCGGCATATCCCCGGGCTCGATTTTTTGGCTGCTCGAAAAAAGAACCGCGGCATTCGGCACGATTTCCCGGTCCCCCACGGGCCGAAGAAATATCAAAAAAACGGCGAAGAAGCGGCGAAAAACGGTGAAAACAGAGCGAACACCCAGCCGGAAGAAGCTCTAACTCCAGGCAAGTTTTGAAAAGAATTTAGAAAATTTTTAAAATTTTATCATTTACCTGAAAAACGGCAGGCTGGCTGAGGGTGAGTGGCCGAGACCCCCGGCATCACCCTGAGCCACGGCAGAAGTAGGGTCCCCAACCCTCTGCTCTGCAGCCTCGATTACCAGGGGGGATGGTCCCTCCAGGACCTGACAACCCCCTGGGAGGCTAGACGCTGCACTACTTGCCTGCTGCAGAAATCTTCCTTTTTTTTTTTTTTTTTTTAAATTTAAAGGAACCCTGACCAAGATCCCTAACAAACCAAAAAAGCAGCACTAAGCTAAGAAGACCAAAATACCCCTAACTTAGCACCACCAAGAGACACTAGGCTTTGCACCTCCACCATCTGCTGGAGACAGAAGAATACTGGCAGACACTAGGTGGCACCTCAGGGGTATAGGACAGAGTCCGCGAAGTCTTCTTCTGTCTCCATCTGCTGGTGGGGAGGCAAAACCCAGCTGTCCTGGACTGATCTGGGAACGTACAGGGAACAGATGTTTTGGCTATTTTGAAGTTTATTTTTATTGTTCTTTTTACTAAGAATTCTCCTGTGAAGGATTCGTTTTTCTTAAATCCTATTTTTCTATTTTTATTTCCTTCCATCCCAGATGGGTAGGTTCAGACAACTCAGGTACCCTACTGGCTCTGAAGACAGAAGGGAATTCTCCTATAAGATTTATCCTCCATACCAATCTATTGCCAGCAGAAGTTGCCATAATACAGGCTGCCGTCTTCCCTCCCTGCCTGGCGCAAGTTTGTCATCTCTGTGGTACACCTGAAACCTGCTGGACTTGTCTGTTGTACAGTTTTTTTTCCCCTGTGGCTATCAACAGCATTAAACCTGGTAATGTTTTGTTTCAAGTTTTCCTGCAAAATGTCTTGTTTTGCTAAAGGTGACATTTCAAGGAATTAGTTGAAGATTTTGTAAAAAGGATATTGGTCAAGCGTTTTTCAGAATGTTTGGAAAGAAAAACAGAGAGCAGAAGGAGAAAAAAGAAAGAAAAGAGAGGAAGGACATAGATATGTGGTTTGCAAGAGTATAACAGGAAGGAGAAAGGGAGAGGGTGAAAGAGAAAAAAGAGGAAGAAAGATTAAATAGGAAAAGACAGAGAATAAGGACAGACAGAGAAGATGTGGATGAGAGTTAGAGAAAAAGCAGAAGAAGAATGACGGTGAAGTTCCATTTGCCTATTTTTCTTGTCTAATTTTAATGAACAGGCTTCAGCTCTCACTTGGCACTTCCTGAGAAGGTTCTGAGGTTTCACATCACTCATTCTTGTAGTTAAAGCTCACTTGTGAGCTCACGGATGACAAGTTTAGCTATGAAAACAACGCAAGTGCTATGCTTTAGAGGTATGTCTGTCTCCAGGGCACACTGGTTTCCATTTGATTCCTTCTGTGCTCTTCACTGCAATAAAACCCTGCCTCAGGCCTGCACCATGCCAAACTTGTCTCTCCTAGTCCACTTGATTTTAGCCACAGTGAACCTCTGAGTGTGGCCACTGACACATCCCCAGAATAAAAGACATCCCCTTCGCAAAAGCCATATCAAACATTTCCATATTTAAAAGGTCAACCATCCTCTGCCTCCCTTCCTCCCTGATATCAGTGGCCATGATGGCCAGCCAGCAGTGTAGGCACCCAGTAAGCACATGCTACTAGTCTCTGTGGCTGCTCTCTCTCGTCCTTTGCTCCCTTGCTTACAAAGGAAAAACATAGGATAGGGCATAAGGTCACCATGTCCCCATCCTGCTGGCCTGCCACTGCTCTGCTTATAGGTGACGTATCCCAAGAAACTGAGAGGAACCTGCAGGAGAGGGAACTAGAACTTGAGTGTTAGGTGATAGGTAGAAAACTGAGGATGAAAAGATAGATGAAAATGAACTTTAGCAGGTCAGAGAGGGTAGAGACAGAGAATAACCTAAGGGAAAGGAGAAGAGAGATGGAGAGGAATTCAAGGACAAGGAGAGATGAAGAGAACTCTGGCACAGGAGGATGGGGATGGGGAAGAGCATGAATGGGAGGATGAGAAGATGAAAAGAAACTTAGGGGGGGGGGGGGGGGAATGGAGATACCTAAGGGAGAGGAAGGGAAACACAGAAGATCCTGGAGGGAGGCGGAAGACAGAAATGGGAGGGGTTAGGTAGAGGAGAACTTTTGGGGATGGGGGTGACATGGAAAGAAGCCCAGAAGGGGCAGAAGGGAGAGGGAGGGGGAGGAAGAGAGAGAAAGAGAAGATGGGAAGATAAAAGTGAGAAGGGGAAGGAGTAGGGGTGATGATGCACTCAACCATCCGCACCATCCCTTTTTAAATTCTAAACCTGCCTATCTTTATCGTCTATGAAATTCAATTAAAATTCTTTTTCCATGTATGGCCAAATTGAAAAAGAGAGGAAATATGTTTCCTGTTCTTGCCTAAGCAGGAAATAGAACTTTTTTTTTTTTTTTTATAATAAAATAGAACTGTCCTATATAAAGCAGGCCACCCTCACCCCTTTTATTGTAAGAACTGATCACCATACCTGGAAATTTTCTTCATGCTCAGAATTGGCAGGATTAAAAAACTTGGCAGGGTCAGGAATGTGAAGATGCAAAATCCTCTTAAACCTGCCAAACGAGAAAAACACAGCAAAACATGAGGAGTAAAAAGGAGAGAATCCAAGAGAAAGAACAAGGGTAAAGTGGATTATTTGTGGGTTGTGATATCTTTTATTATACAAGAATTATTCAAAGATTCTCAAGCACAAATGGAGCCCTTCTTCAAATGTGAACAGAGGAGACCTTTGTGTGACCTTCCCATTTACAACATCTGTGGATAATTCTTATGTTGGTTCAACAGAAGAAATCACAACCTGCAAAGAATCCAGGAACCCATTTGAAGAGACAGCTGGACAAAGACAGATTGCTGACAGATTGGAAGAACATGTCAAAATGTGCAAAAAAGCTTGAAAGTCTGCTTGCAAACTTGTGAACAACTGTCTCTTTTGGCCAGGGGTTTTCATTTCCTGCAATTTCTGGAAGGGAGAGGAGGGTCACCAGAAAAATGATGCAGGAAAATAAATGAGTATGAAACAAGCCATGGGACACTAGCCAAAGCCTTCCACTTAGCACATTAGATACGAGTTCTACAGCTTTTGCACACAATCTTTTTTGTTTCTGGAGTTTTTTCCCCTTCCAGAAGTTGCCTCTCAGGCCGAAGATGCACTCTTCCAAAAATGTGCACAGAAAGAAACTGGCAGATTTTTCTGCATTTTTTTGTGGGCTGCTTCCCCCCGCCCTGCTCATCTATTTATTTATTTATTTCTATTTTGCCTATAATAACCAAGTTAGGTTAAGCGGATTTCAAAGTCAAGATAACAAAAATGGTTAAAAACAAAAATGACAGACAAAAACTATAGGTCAAAATTTAGTAGATGGAAATGCCTCATTAAAGAATGCTGCTTTTATGCAGTTATAGAACAATTTAAAATCCATTAGAACCCAGAATTATGGCTTTTTGACATTTAAAATTCAATTCAGTTTGTAGCATGCCTTCCCACAAAGGTGCTCAGGGACTGGCTCAGCATAATAAATAGGTATGTGCAGAGGGACAGCATACGTTGCATTCGGCATTCGTATTCGTCAGGGGGCAGATACGTTGCATTCGGCAAGGGGGGCCTTGATATGTTCATGGGTTTATTCTTATTCGTTTCCCAGCTAAAATTGAATTAACTACAACCCCCCACCCTCCTGACCCCCCTGCAAGACTCACCAAAACTCCCTGGTGGTCCAGCGGGGGGTCTGGGAGCCATCTCCTGCACTCACGCCGTCGGCTGCCGGTATTCAAAATGGCGCCGATAGCCTTTTCCCTTACTATGTCACAGGGGCTACCGGTGCCATTGGTCGGCCCCTGTGACATAGTGAGGGCAAAGGCTATCGGCGCCATTTTGATTACTGACAGCCGACGGTGCAGGAGATCGCTCCCGGACCCCTGCTGGACCACCAGGGACTTTTGGTAAGTCTTGGGGGACCCTCCTGACCCCCATAAGACTTGCCAAAAGTCCCTGGTGGTCTAGCGGGGGTCCGGGAGTGATTTCCTGCACTCGGGCCGTCGGCTGCCAGTATTCAAAATGGTGCCGATAGCCTTTGCCCTCACTGTGTCACAGGGGCCGACCAATGGCACCGGTAGCCCCTGTGACATAGTAAGGTCAAAGGCTATCAGCGCCATTTTGAATACTGGCAGCCGAAGGCCCGAGTGCAGGAGATCACTCCCGGACCCCCGCTAGACCACTAGGGACTTTTGGCAAGTCTTGGGGGACCCTCCTGACCCGTACATGACTTGCCAAAAGTCCCTGGTGGTCCAGCGGGGGTCCGGGAGTGACCTCCTGCACTCAGGCCGTCGGCTGCCGGTATTCAAAATGGCGCCGATAGCCTTTGACCTTACTATGTCACAGGGCTATCGGTGCCATTGGTTGGCCCCTGTCACATGGTAGGAGCACAAGATGGCGCCGGCCATCCATTGCTCCTACCATGTAACAGGGGCCGACCAATGGCACCAGTAGCCCCTGTGACATAGTAAGGTTAAAGGCTATCGGCGCCATTTTGAATACTGGCAGCCGACGGTGTGAGTGCAGGAGATGGCTCCTGGACCCCCCCCCTGCTGGACCACCAGGGAGTTTTGGTAAGTCTTAGGGGGGGTCAGGAGGGTGGAGGTTTTGTTTAAATTCGCTCCTTTAGACGGCCAAATAATTCGGTGAAGATTTGTTGTATTCGTGGGGAATCACGATACATTTCGCTTCCCCACGAATACAAGGAATATGGCCCTATATGTTGTGGATTACCAATACGTTGGAAATGAATGCACACCCCTAATAATAAATGTCACTAACAGATCAGGCGCGCTACATATACCAAATACATGAAAAAATATAAGTAGTTAATAACCTGTATAATCTGTTCAGTAAAGCAATGTTAAAGTAAATGTGTCAGGTTGGTCATCTGCTATTGCTTCAGAAGAGAGGGAATTCCAATGTGATGGGACAGTGTGACAATAGGCATGACAATGAATTCTTGATAATGTAGCTATTTTCACTGAAGGAAGCAAAGGATAGACTTCCTCAGAGGATCTAAGACAGTGCAATGGAAGGTAGAGAGCTAAGTGTTTTGAAAGGTAACCAGGACCCTGAACATGTAATCGTTTAAAAGCGAGTACTAAAACTTTGAACCATGAACGCCATTGGATGGAAAGTCAATGTACTTCATTTAATATGGAGGTGATATGTTCCCTCAATCTGCATCCAGATAAAATCCAGGCTGCCGAGCTTTCCACCAGTTGCATTACATGAGTAGTTTTTGATGGAGGACCTACATAAAGGCTATTATAATAGTCAAAGCGTGCTTTTAATAAATAAGCGCATGGGTCACCATCACTACATCTGTTTTACACAAGTAAGGACACAGCTGACATATCTAAGAGAAGGCAATGAGCTTCTAGCCATATTTAAAATATGCTTTTCTAAATTTAGGGTAGTGTCTAATGTAACCTCTAAACTCCATATGTGAACATTAATAGAGTGTGTTACTCTATTTAAGGACATAGAAATAGTTCTAATGGTTAAAGGCGTCGTAACCCCGCCCCTCCCAGAGCTTCCATTTTAGAGTGGTTAAGCAATTGTTTATTTCCAACCATCCAATTGCTGATTGTCTCTAAGGCTTTTGTTTACTTTTAATATAGTTTCTTCTTTATTTGAGCCCTAAGTAACATGGAACTGGATATCACTTGCATAAACGTAGCATTTTAATTCCTAATTCTAATTAAATTAACCAACGGTTTCAAATAAATGTTAAGCAAGAACGATGATAGGATTGAACCTTCCAAACCCCAAATTTCAAGGGTTGTGGCTTGGAGCCATGACTGTTGCCAGGCACAACAGTGCCACGGACTAGAGTCCTCCTCCATTTTTTTGTGACTGAAGGACTCTCTTTTCCCTCTCTCTGGTTCAGCCACACTGGAGCTTGCTGCCATAAGTCTCTGGGGTCCCTGTTCTCTCTTCCTCAGCCCCTGATGCCAGCTTCTTGTTTGGCTGCTCCTCTTGCACTCCCTTACCAAAGTGTTGATGGCCACATGTTCCAAAAAGATAACAAAGGCATCCATGCCAATTGTGCCCCGACTTCCTTGTCTCTTTAGTCCCTCCCCCTCTTCCTTTAACCTTCATATGAATGCCAACCCCCTACTATATTAAAATCTGACACTGAAATTCAAATTAACCTCAAGAAATAATCACGAACCATCGGTGAGGCATTGCAAACTAGCTGGGTAAACACAGTCAACTGTATAAGGCACAATCCTTCATGAGAACGAAGGATCACAATAACATCTTTGGAACATTCAGCAAGCCCAGCCAATATTTAGCCTGCGGCAGAGAGCTTAGCTGTTTCTGACCTGCAACTAAGGTTCCATGTCTTCCTGGGCATTGGTTCTCTGCATCCCAGCTTCACTTCCTGCCTCTGCTGAGGCTGTTAGTGTTCATTTACTAAAATGTACTTAACTGATGATCTAGGTTTTTAATGCATCTGTTTAGTTTTGTAGCCAAGATGCAAAACTGATCTCCCTGGCCCATCCAGTCTTAGTTCCTCACGCAGGCAGATTGGTAGCTTGCAGCTATCCATCTCATTTTTTTTTTTTTTTTATCCTTTGGCCCCGATGCTCTCTCTTCCCACCTCATATCTTTTTACAAGGCTTTCTAAGCAAACCTGTAGGAACCTGTGTTTTCTTCCTAACTTCCCAGGCTGTGTGCCTAATAATTTTACTTTAGCTAAACATTCAGGGGGAGAGTTTGGAGGTACTAGTCAGATTGATGCCTTTTTATGCTATTTTAGTCAATCTTAAGCTGTCTCTTTTCTAGAAAATTGCTATCCTAGAACAGCTGAGCACAGATATAGGCAATTATGACTTTCAAGAAGTGTCAACAAGTATGGTGTTCTGGATATCCATAATGAAATAGTCATCAGATTATTTCTGTCTGAAGTTGGTTTGGGGGTGTATTTTGAAACTTGGAACTTATCAGGTTTGCGACTCTCTCTATAGAGTTGCCTATTCCTTGTTTAACCTTACCAGGAACATTTGACCATGTCTGCTTTTGCACTTTTTGACTGAATTATTCTTTGCACACTAGAAATTAAAAATGACTTAAGTTCTTTAGCTAATATAACATTAAGCCCTATAATTCCATACAACCCATTCTGCCATTAATTGTAGACCTGCAGTATCCTCCTGAATGTTATCTCAATGTAGAAGGAAGACCATATGACCATGTTATATCTTCCTCCTCTTGATTTCAGACTCACTGAGCAGTTCACTAAGAGAAATGAGCAAGGAGGTCCTAAACAAAAATCCAGAGTCATTAAGCAGTTTGCCAAAACAAATGACCACATAGACTCAAAGTCAAAATGTCACTGAGCCGTGAGCAGCTCTCCAAGAGATAGCCAAGATGGGTCTGGGCAAGGATGTCTGAGTGTCATGGTCTGTAGTGACCAAAAAATCAGTCAAAACAGTCAAGATCCAGAGTTGTAAAAACACTCTGCTGTGCTGAGAGCAAAATCTGTCCACTAAGAGGGTGTTAGATTTATCAGAAGTTGTGTGCTAGTTACTGCATAGATGAGTACTTTTAGCATGTGTTTCATTGATCAAGGCTTGATTCTTGACTTTTTCTTTCTACTTTAGTCCTAAATATACTTTCTATTTTCTTTGTCCTAATATACTTTATTTCTTATATGTTTTTACTTTTATAAAATTAATATATATATAGTTTTTATTAAGGCCACACTTGGCTTTTAAAAACTCTCCTTCCCTGAATTCAGTCTCTAGTTCTTTGTATTGGATTCACATTTTTACATATGTCAGTACGACAGTTGCATGGGACTTTAAAACATAGAAACAGAATAAACTAGCATACAAGGATCATAGTGACCCACTTAATCTGCTCAATTTACTTCCTGATGCAATGCATCATTTTGGCAGTCCTTCACTGGATCTCTATTGTTTCAGAGGCTTCAACACCAACACGGATTACATTCTGGTTCTTATAGACATCGCAGCTGCATTTGATACCTTAAACCACAAAATCCTTCTCTCAAACCTTGAATGCATTGGTATATCCGGTCTTGCCTTACAATGGTTCCAATCCTTTCTAGCCAAACGTCCCCAAAGAGTCACTCTTGGTGATACCTACTCTAACTGGTACTTTGCTAATTCAGGTGTACCCTAAGGTTCATTTCTATTGGCAATCCTTTTCAACATATATATATACTACCTATTTGTCATATTCTATCTGGTCTTGATCTGAATTTTAAAATTTACGCAGACAACATACAGTTTATAATCCTGTTCTCAGATTCATGGATGAAAGCGCTATCTCTACTACATCTATACTTAAAAACAATAAAAACTTGGTTATCATACTATAGATTAAAACTGAATGCCTCAAAAACAGAACTGATCTTTTTTCTCAACCATTCCAGATTCAATACATTGTCTCCCCAATAAGTTTACCTTTGAGGATCACACAATTCCTATAACAAACTGTGCTAGAAATCTGGGTATTCTCATAGATTCAAAATTCTCGATGTCCAATAACATAGCTGCAACTGTAAAAATATCTTTTTTCAAATTACAAATGCTAAAGAAACTCAAACCACTGCTATTTAAATCCAATTTTAGATCAGTAGTCCAAGCATTGATATTATCTAGCACTTCCGGCCATGACTATCCTTCTTCTTTAACTGATTCAGAATTCTGCTGCTCGCCTACTATACAATATACCTCGCAAAGACCATATCACACCAACCCTTCAATTTCTGCATTGGCTACCAATCTCATATCATATTAAATACAAAATCCTCACCATAATACACAACTTAATTTACAACCCCTCATCAATCTGGCTTTGCTCAATGCTAAGACTCTATAAACTGGCTTGCCAGCTACCTTCAATGGATAAATGCATACTTGAAATACCTACAATAAAGACAGCAAGATTTTCAGTCACCAGTCCAGTTTGGTTTTATGGAACACCTTACCAGAAGACATTCGACTCATGTCCAATATCAATGTTTTTAAAACATCTTTAAAAACCTATTATAACATCACATAGCCTGCTATTTTAATGTCCTCTTCCATCATAGTTATCGATTTTATTTTAAGATTAATTTATATATCTATATTGTTTTAACCTATATGATCCGCCTATTATTTGATGTCTATTACTTTATTTTATTTGTTGTAATCAAATTTTATGTATGTTATATTGTAAACCGCATATATCAATTAACCAATTGTATTAGCGATATATAAGAAATTTTAAATAAATAAAATAAAATAAATAAATAAAAATGCAGCCTCTGTATTTCCTCAAAATGCCATAGTATTATCATTTGGCATACAGTAATCCAAAGGAACTTTACATAATTGGGGATGAGAAAATGATGTGCATGGACCAGGAGAGAAATCTTTTGGTGATAAGAGTCCGATGATCTGAAGTTAGAAAAACAATATGACAGGTGGTAGCTAAGGCCAGAAGTATGCTGGGCTGCATAGAGAGGCATAAGCAGAAGGAAAAATGTGGTGATAATGCCCCTTTACAGGTCATTGGTGAGGCCTCACAAGGAGTACTGTGTTCATTTCTACACACAATTTCTCAAAAGATAGAGATAGGATAGAAGTGGTCCAGAGATATGGATCTGCACTTAAAGACTTATGAGATGAGATCGGAGGACATAAATATGTATATCCTGGAGGAGAGGAGATACAGGGGAGATTTTTAAATACTTAAAAGGTATTAATAATAGAGATGTGAATCGTGTGATCGATCGTCTTAATGATCGATTTCGGCTGGGAGGGGGAGGAAATCGGATCGTCGCCGTTTGGGTTTTTTAAATATCGTGAAAATCATGAAAATCGTGTAAATCGAAAACCGGCACACTAAAACATCCCTAAAACCCACCCCGACCCTTTAAAATAAATCCCCCACCCTCCCGAACCCCCCCCCCCCCAATGCCTTAAATTACCTGGGGTCCAGTGGGGGGGAAGGCGGGAAACCGGCACACTAAACAACCCTAAAACCCACCCCAACCCTTTAAAATAAATCCCCCACCCTCCCGAACCCCCCCAAAATGCCTTAAATTACCTGGGGTCCAGAGGAAGGGTCCTGGTGTGATCTTTTACTCTCGGACCTCCGGTGCTTGTAGAAATGGCGCCGGCGCTACCTTTGCCTTGGCATATGACAGGTCAAAGGTAGCGCCGGCGCCATTTTGTTTTTTGTCCCCCAAGGTCAGGAGCATAGGAGATCGCTCCCGGACCCCTGCTGGACCCCCAGGGACTTTTGGCCAGCTTGGGGGGGCCTCCTGACCCCCACAAGACTTGCCAAAAGTCCAGCGGGGGTCCGGGAACGACTTCCTGCATGTGAATCGTTTTTCCGTACAGAAAATGGCGCCGCCATACAGCGTATGGCTGGCGCCATTTTCCATACGGAAAACGATTCGCGGCAGGAGATCACTCCCGGACCCCCGCTGGACCCCCAGGGACTTTTGGCCAGCTTGGGGGGGCCTCCTGACCCCCACAAGACTTGCCAAAAGTCCAGCAGGGGTCCGGAACGACCTCCTGCAGTCGAATCATGTTGTCTACGGCCGGCGCCATTTTGCGCCGCCATTTTGCGCAAAATGGCGCCGGACGTAGACAACACGATTCGACTGCAGGAGGTCATTCCGGACCCCCGCTGGACTTTTGGCAAGTCTTGTGGGGGTCAGGAGGGCCCCCCAAGCTGGCCAAAAGTCCCTGGGGGTCCAGCGGGGGTCCGGGAGCGATCTCCTGCCGCGAATCGATTTTCTGTACGGAAAAACCAAAGGTAGCGCCGGCGCCATTTCTACAAGCACCGGAGGTCCGAGAGTAAAAGATCACACCGGGACCCTTCCTCTGGACCCCAGGTAATTTAAGGCATTTTGGGGGGGTTCGGGAGGGTGGGGGATTTATTTTAAAGGGTCGGGGTGGGTTTTAGGGTTGTTTTAGTGTGCCGGTTTTCCCGCCCTCCCCCTTCCCCTCCCCCTGATTTACGATTTTTTGACGATAAATCGGGGGAATTGTTATTGTATCGCGGCTCTAACGATTTTTGACGATTTAAAATATATCGGACAATATTTTAAATCGTCAAAAAACGATTCACATCCCCAATTAATAATGCATAAGAATCTAACTTTTTCCAACAGAAAGGAAGCAGCAGAATTAAGGGTCATGATATGAAGCTCCCAGGGCATAGACTCAGGAACAATGTCAGGAAATATTTCTTCACAGAAAGAGTTGAGGATGCATGACATGCCCTCCCAGCAGAGGCAGTGAAGACAAGAATGGTGATGGAATTCAAAAGGACATGGGATATACATAGAGGATCCCTACAAGCTAGAGGATGGAATGAAGAACTGGGGTAACTTGTGGTAGCTTTTGGTGGACATTTCTGTTTCCACTCTAAATACCTTTCTGGGCAGATTAGATAGACCATTTTGGTCGTTATCTATTGTCATTTTCTATGTTACTATGTCTATCTTCTTTTTCCATGCAATAAATAAGCAGTAAAGAAAGGCATGAAGAAATATATAAATAAATATGGACAAAACAATAAATAAGATCAAGAAAAATACACTATAATTACATAAAGCCATAAAAACAAAAAATTATTCAATATTTTCCTTGATGTTATTTATCATAATGTATAAAGTATGAGCATATACCATTTTGAAAACAGTTGTGTGCATTCTGGAAATCACCAGTTCGCTGATACCTTCTCCAAGTCGCCCAATCCATCTCCAGTTCATCTAGACCCTCTGGTACTTCACCCTGAGCCACCATCAGTTCACCCAGACCTCCCACTCAAAAACTGCAGCCAACAGACAAGTCCGATTTCTCTAGCGCCGGTCAATAAGCAGGCGTAAAAGGGTACAAATACATTTGGTAATGTATACGTGTATTTCTCTGACAAAACAGCACCTACCATGCATAATTCTAAATCATGCACTGGATCACCTTTAGTCTGCCCCTTTTCTTCCCTAGTAAAATGTATGCATGAAATGGAAAATATGCATCTACTCTCGACTTTTATAAAAAAGCAAGTACATGGTACTTATGCATTTGTATATTATTTTTACATGTGAAGCCTCTTTGAGAATGTACTCCTTAGTGAACACTTCACCAAAACTTCTCCCAAGACATGAGAATTTTCAAACCCTTTCAACTGAACCCCAGGATCATTTTTCTCCCTGGAATTACTAGGTACCCCCACCTTGGGATTCTCCTTCCATGGACAAGAATCCTACTTTCCAAGACACTCCTCAGTTGTGAGAAAGTCCCACTCTATTACTTTCTCTGAGAAAAGAAAGAACACACTAGCACCACTCTGGAGGGAGGTGGCACCCTCAGACTGAGGTTTGCAGACTGGCTTCTTCTGTCTCAGATTTTCCTGGACACCAACATCAAACAGGTGCAGACACTTTATTAAACTAAGATTCCTTCTATTGGGGATTGTCACATCTCTAAAAAGTCCCACCTAAATTGACCTCACTAACAGGGGCAGGGTCTGTTGAGAAAACTGACTCTACGTGAATGGCCCGCCAGGTCTGTTGAGACTACTGTGGTCCTTACAGTTAACGGAAACTGCTCTAGTAAGGGGCACAATTGAGGTTCCCTTTATACTTGGATTACTACATCTCTCTAAGGACAATTAGCACAGTAAACAGGGTCAGATTTTCCATTAAGAGAATAAGGTGAATTGGGAGTAGCCAGGCCAGCCCCAGTGCACTAGCTGTGAAGAGATGGACTGGGCCAAGAAAGGAGAAAATACTAGAAAGTAAGGACAATCCAATGCTGCACTGTCCCTGATTTTAGTATTTCCTCCCTTCCTGGCCTGGTCCCATCTCTCCACAGCCACTACACTGATGCCAGTCAAGCCACAACCTACTCCAGCAACAGCCTGCACCTCCCACCCAAGGCTGGCACTGGGGAAAGGGGCAACCATGATACAAGGGGAACCCACCAGTCCTGTCCCCTGATGCCAGACTGTCTCGCTGCCAGCAGTTTCTGCAGAGGCAATAGAAGAATTTGGCATGGGGGCTTGTGATGGATCCACCCACTAATCCCACAAGAATTTTGTGTTACCAAACAAACCAGTGTGAGGTGTAGGGCCATTGCAGAGCTTGTGAGCATACTCGGCTCACAGGCCCCACACTAAAATGTTTTCCTATTGTCTCTGCAGAAGCTGCCACTTGAAGATTTCTACATCACATGAGGTGAGGGGAGGGAAGCGGAGAGGGTAGGGAGAAAATAAGGGAAGGGTCCAAAAAAGGGTGATGGAAGAAGGGGCTAAGGGACAGAACCTGGAATGGGGTGAGGGGGAGAGGAGGGGGTAGAGAGGAGAAGACTTGAAATGGGGCCAAGAGGGGCGGAGTAGAAGGGAGACAATCTCAGTACAGGGCCAAAAGAGGAGGAGTGGGATCCCCCATGCTCCACCAAAAGTTCATAGGGGGAGTTTATTTCACTACTTCATTCCATAGGGACATGTTGGGATTAAATCTAGCCCAGACATCAGCAGCTGATTTATTAAGATTCAAAATGGTAGATGACTGTGAGGGAAGGAATGAGGGTGGAGTAGTGAAAGCTACAGTGTCTCTCCTATAGTTTGTCCCACCTTCCTCAGTAATGGCTCTCTGTTCTTCACTCCCCTCCCCGGAACTTCCTTTGGCTCTTCATAACCCCCAGTGCTTCTTCTCTATCCTTTACCTCTACTCTTTTCAGCAATTCCTCTCTCTTATTTGCCATTCTCCCCTCACCTCGCTTTCTCTTTGTCCTTCCTAGTGACACAGGGAAAAAGGTGAGACTACATGTACGCAGGTCACATGGTCATTGCTCTTAATATGCCTTTGAATTGCCATTTCCAAGGCTGATTGGAGAGAGTGTGTATGTTGGGGGAAGGGAAGGGGGATGACGACACAATCAAGAGGACTGGGAGAAGGGATTTCCCTATGACAATGGCAACTTCAAGGAGTGGGGAGAAGGAATTGGGAGCCTTCTATAGACTGCCCATTCCTTACGAAAGGCCCTGCATGTGGTCCCTGCTCTCTGCTGCACTTCTGTTTCTGAATCTACAGTTTCCTCCTGCTTATTTGGGCTTCCATCTCATACTGGAACCAGCCATTGTTAAACTACCATGTTATGAGCTTTCTTTCACAAGTATCTAAGAATTTTCCCCCATTTTATATCCCCTCCCAACTCACCTAGCCCAGTCATTGCAGTGGTTGTTCTCAGTTAGGGGCTATGCATAGGGTGGCCATCTGGATCCATGACATAAGGAACATGCTGATCCAGTCCTGGGTTTACCTTATTACAGGCAGGGACTAAGTTCTGATTGTCCCAGGTAAACCAATGGGACAATCATAACTACTAAGTCCCTGCCTGCAATAGGGTAAAACCAGGACTGGACTACTCAGTTCCTTATGACAGGGAACCAGGTGACAACCTCAGCCATGTAGCAGTACTCCCTTTACAACCTTACTGTCATGGACCCTAAATCTGGCCACTAGGTGTCGACAATGACTGGAATTCCCTCCCGCCCAGGCTGCAACATCCCCAACACTGGCTAACCTGGGGAGCGGAAGCCAGGAATTCAAGACAGGTCTGCTGCATAGCACTCTACAGCACTGCACCGAGCCCCACCTTGCTGCACTTCTGAATCAGAAGTACTGCGGAGAGAGAAGGAGGAGGAGGCCAGAGTTGTGGGGGGGCCTGTGAATGCTTGTATATATATGTACAGTCTCATCTAATCCCTTGCGATGTCAGCAGCTGTTGCTGCTCCAGCTTCCGGCATGCTGGTGTTTTCATGCGCCATCAGGGATGTAAAACATTGACTGGGCAGCTGCTCACAGTCACCAAAGTTGAGAACCGAGATCCCTAGCGTTTGGGCAGCCAGAAGACTCAATAAGGGGGATCCAGGAAGTAGGAGAGGGAACAGGCAGTCCAGGGATCTCCCAAAAAAATCCAGGAGACTCAGGCTTTCTGGAGATGTGGTTTTAATTTGCATTCCCAGGTCCTGTACCCTGCATTTATTCTTGTTCAGTACAGTACTAAGTGTGGGTGACCTCTCCTGCAGGCTCAAAGCTCCCATTATTTCCTATAAGAGGACAAATAGATATTGTATCTTTGCTTTTCTCGCATGGAAAAAATCATGGAAGGCAGCCTTATACCACACTGTTTTTCCTTTTAACTATCTGATTTCATTGGCATGGAATCTGAAAAATGTGTTAGGAAAAAGTTGCAAACAGCTACCCATTTGGAGTCATTTTTCACTGCTTTTAAAGACACAGTACCGCAGTTGCTAAGGCACCCACCAGGCCAGTAATGGTCTGACAGCCCCAGATGGAGGAAGGGGGAATGGTCCCTTGGCCAAAAGATATCCCATGCTTATGTCTGATAAGGAACAGCAGCCTGTATAAAAGGGGTACAAACAGGGTGTTGTTTTTCCTTTCTGCTTGATCGAACTAAGAAGGTCATACATCTGAGATACACCTCAGGGGTTCTCAGAATACATCTACTCCTTCAACCACGTTGCACAAGTCTCCCATAGCAGAATGCTTCACCCCAAGCAGATTGGTAGGAGCCGACTCTGACAGAGTGCCTGAGCAGGTTCCTGCTGACCAGAACTCTTATCTCCCACCTCTGTGAAAAGTTCTGAGGCTCCGGTTGGAAGAGTGTGAGAGCACAGTGGGGGGAACCGCATACATTCAGATCCAGGTGCATAAGCACCGGTATAAGAGACTCAGCGTGGCAAAGCCTTCCCAAAGCCAGGATCTCTAGGTGCTAAAAATCATCTCTCTTCAACATCCTAGCTGCCTCTTCATTCAGTATAGAGAGAGAGAGAGAGAACAGGGAAGGCATCAGGACGGAGACCGAGGCTGGAGCTGGAAGATAGCCCTAAGCTTGTTGCTGCTGCACTGTAAATTCCCCACTTTGTCTGACTCTGCTGGCCAGAGCCAGTGACAAATGTGGAAACAGTTTCTCTGGCTCCTGCAAAGACTGCTAGGAGAAGGCAAGAGTGTAAGAGTGAGTGAATGGGTTCGGGGGGGGGGGGGGGGAAGTGAGGAGAGAGCAAGAGATTGGGTTGTGCATGAGTGATTGTGACAGGGAGGAGTAGCAAAGGAAAAAGCAAGAGTTTGTGAGTGTGAGATTGAGAGAAAGAGAGAAGAATAAGGAGAGAGCAAGAAACTGTGTATTTATGTGAGTGAGGATGAGAATAAGAGTGGGGGAACAGACAGGAGTGAACATGAGACTGTGTGATTGTAAGGCTGGGGGCACAGAGAGGAAAGAGAAAGGGATTGTGATTTGTGATTGTGAGGGTTGGGGCGCAGAGAGGAGAAGATAACAGGTTGTGTGTTTATTTGTAAGGGTGAAGGGAAGATCACGAGTGGGGAGAACAGAGAGGAGAGAGCAAGAAATAGTGCGTGTACGAGAGGGAGATCAGAAGTGTGTTTGCTGGGGGAGAGAAAGCACGTATGGGGGCAGTGAGAGGAGAGTTCAAGAGAATGAGTGTGTGAGTGAGGGGGGAGATGAAGAGTGTGGGTGTGTCAGGGAGCAAGAATGTGTATGCACTTGGGGGACAGTGAGTGAGTGAGTGAGATTGGGAGCATAGTGAGCAGAGAGTGTGTGAGATTGTGAAGGAGGAGGCACAGAGAAGAAAGAACAAGAAATTGCATATGCAATTGTGAAAGTGAGGTGGAGATTGGGGGGGGGAAGGTAGAAGAGTGCGAGTGTGAGGGGGAGATCAAGTGTGTCAGGGAAAGATCAAGAGAATGAGTGTGTCTAATCCTAAATCCCTTGCACCCTTGCACCCTGCACTGGCTCCCCATTGCGCAGAGAATCATGTTCAAAACCTTATCTCTAATACACAAGACCCTACACAATGAAAACATGACATGGTTCAATAATGATCTTTACTTCCACAAACACTCCAGAACCCCTAGAACACAACATGCAGCCACCCTACACACCCCCACACTTAAAACTACCACTCTTGAGTCGACTAGGAAGCGTGCGATAACCATAGCTGGGCCGAGCTGCTGGAACAAAATGACACCGGAGCTACGGCAAGAAACATGCCCAATAAAATTTAAGCAAAAACTGAAAACATGGCTTTTCCTACAGGCTTATACTTAACTTTACGCTCTCCTTTCTCTCTTACTCCTACAGCCTTGCCCACTAACTTACTTAAGTGTACATCCCCGTTCTCTCTCACCACACCTATCGTCTTATTGGCAACTACTCATATCTATTGTATTTCAACTGGACATAAGACTTCTATCCTATTTCTTTCTCTCAGGCCCAGCTTCTCTCTTTTCCAATTGTGTTTTATAAAACTCATTCTATTTATTTACAGACATAAGTTCAGCGAGAATTTGCTATGTATCACTATTTGATTTTTCCCTTCCATTGTTTCCACTGTTACCCCTCCTCCCCACTCTGGTTAAATAAGTTTGTTGTAAAGCACTGTTGCATATTTTCGTTAACAAGTTTATTGTAAAGTTTATTGATTATTGTAAATGTTTATTGTAAAGCACTGTTGCATATGTTTGTTCTAGTTCGCACAGCTGCAATGTTTCTGTTATCTGTGAACCGATGTGAGGTTACTAAATAAATGTCGGTATATAAAAACTGCAAATAAATAAATAAAATAATAAATAAATAGATTCTCCGATTTTGCGCTCACTCCATACTGAAAGAACTGGAAGCACACCGTCCACCCTCCACACATCTGTGGCGGCTATCCAAGTTGGCCCCCCTATGGCAAAATACTGCTCTCCATATAGCTAATAAAGTAATTAACTGGCCAATCTGGCAGCATTGCAACATTTGGTCTATACAAGATGTGCTCCAGTCTAATTCTGTTATGTCCTTCGAGGAATTACAGATGCAATACAGCCTACCCTCCACTCAATTTTATGCCTGGTTGCAACTATGTAAAGCTCTCCGAAAGGCCGGTTAATTACTAATGTTCTTAATAAATCCCCTTACATATTAGATGTTTACTTAGAATATGGTCCCAAGGGTCATCTAGCTTCACATTTTTATAAGCTATTTCATTACCTTAATAACTCTAAACATCTCCATACACTTCAAAATATCTGGAACTCTGATACGGGGGACACTTACACTACTGAAGTTTGGCAACATGTTTGGAAGGTTTCTGTTCGCATCTCTCTTTCCTCCAGCTTAACACAATCTTCCTTCTTTATACTACATAGAGCTGTATGGACGCCATGGAAAACTACACAAAGCCGGTCTTACCCCATCACACACCTGCTGGACCTGCTCGGTGCCTAAAGCCACACTACACCATCTATTCTTCTCCTGTTCTTATGTCCAATCTTTCTGGCAACAACTATGGTTTACCATATCCAAAATTTTACCAATAACTTTACCCATTTCATATGCTATTATTATTCTATAAGGTGCCTTCCCTAACTTCTCACTTTCAAATTCCCAACATAAACTTCTGGATTTTTTTACTGATGGTTGCTCAGCATAATATTTTGTCTAATTGGAAACGTGGCGATTTATTATCTGAGCATCTTTGGTGGAGCTCGGTTAACCTTTACTGTAAATATGAGAAAGCCATAGCAATTAAATATAACAGATTCACCACTTGGTCACAAGTCTGGAAGCCCTTAAATGATTATGTCATGTCTCTATAATATAAATTTCATGGTAAGCGATATCTACTGCTTTGATTATAGGCTCTTTCTTGTTCCTTCTTTCCCTCCCTTCTCCCCTTCTTTACTTATCCTATTCTTCCTCTGCCTTCTTTTATTCATCTATCTTACTCTTTGTTCTTTCTATAAAGGTTTTTCATGATTTGCATTTGTATAACTTGCTCTTATCATATCTCTGCTTATTAGAGATGTGAATCGGAACCGGTATCGGTTCGGATTCTGGTTCCGATTCACATTGTGAAATTTTTATCTTGCAGTCCGATCGGGTTTTGTTTTGTTTTTTTATCGGCTGCTCCCGAGCTGATAACCAAAAAATACAGCCGGCTCTTTAAAATGAGTTTGTTAGTATCCCCCCACCCTCCAGACCCCCCCCCAAAAATTTTTTAAATACCTGGTGGTCCAGTGGGGGTCCCGGGAGCATTCTCCCGTGCTCGGGCCATCGGCTGCCAGTAAACAAAATGGCGCCGATGGCCCTTTGCCCTTAGCATGTGACAGGGTATCCGTGCCATTGGCTGGTCCCTGTCACATGGTAGGAGCAATGGACGGCCGGTGCCATCTTTAAAAATGGCGCGGGCCAGGGGGGGTTCCCAAGTCCTTTCCCAAGTCCTCCGGCACATCGGCCGTGCCGGAGGTTCGCACCGCAAGTTACACCTTCCAGAAGCAGGCGTAACTCCATCAAATAAAGTAGGAGGGGGGATTTAAGTAGGGCCGGGGGGTGGGTTAGATTGGGGAAGGGAGGGAAAGGTGGGGAAAGTGGGGGAATCCAAACAAAAGTTCACTCCAAGGCCGCTCCGATTTTGGAGCGGGCTTGGAGGGAACGGGGAAAGCCATTGGGGCTTTCCTTGGGTTCGGCGTGCGCAAGGTGCACAAGTGTGCACCCCCTTGCACGCTCTGACCCTGGACTTTATAACATGCATGCGGCAGCGTGCGCATGTTATAAAATCGGGTGTACATTTGTGCGCGCCGGGTAGTGCGCACAAATGTACCCTGCGCGCGTAAAATTTAAAATTGGCCCCACTGTGCATATTGAAATCCCCACGCTAACTGGTCCAAAATGCAAGGGCTAGTTAACAAATGAAATCCCTTCTACCCAACAGCAAAGAAGTCTCTCCAGGGACTGACTGAACTATCTCCCCCCTACCCACCACTTTTTAGGCAACATAGGCTCCTTCATTGGCCACCTGACCCTTGACTGAAGGAGTCAGACCCCCTGAGCCCCGATCCTCTCACCCATGCTCCCGAGCCATGAGTACAGTTCTCTCTTCAGTCCTCCCGCTTCCTCCTCCATCCAGTCATCCTTGGACTCAAAATTCAGGCACGAGTTTTCATGGCTAGATGATGGTGAGCAGGCACACTAGGTCAGGGTTGTTCAAAACAGTCCTATTTGGCCCCCCCCAACCAGACGAGTTTTCAGGATATCCCTAATGAATATGATTGAGAAACGTTTGCATATACAGGAGGTAGTGCATGCAAATAAATCTCATGCATATTCATTAGGGATGCCCTGAAACCCAGCTGGCTGAGGGGCCGGTAGGACTGGTTTGAGCACTCCTGCACTAGGTGATAGCAACATTTTGTGAATCAGCCCTATAGTTTTTTTACACTAACTGTTTTTCATATTGATTAAAGTCACAAATTAATAGGTTTTCTGTCATCTTTAGTTTAGATGTCTTTTTAATTCTTCCACTGGAGAACTAGTATTGTTTTGCAAATGATCCCCTATCAGGGAGGATCACTGACCCAATTGGTTTAAAATCGGTCTTAGGGAAATCAGATTTACAATTTTCTAAATGCAATGGAGCAAAATTTGGATTGAATCAGACTCTTAAGGTTAACCTGAATAAGGTGACAGATCACATTCAAATCTCTATTCAGAGAAACGAGCATCTTGTGGGAAAGCAGTGGCATTTGTGAGAAAATGTTTGTAATGAAGAGAAAAACTGGAAAAGAGTACTTCTACTTTTCCTTACCATTTAGATGCATAGAAAGCAGCAACCACAAGAGTGATGATAGCGCCAACCGAAATACATGGCACCAGCACCTGGAAAAATATTTTTTCCTCTGCTTTTACTGAGAATCTGAAATCTAAGAAGATAAGAGAAAAAAAAAGAGATAAAATGATCATCATGCAAACAGAGACAATTATTCAAAAGGGTAGGAAGAAAAGACCAAAAGCTCAGCTGTCTTCCAGTGGAAGTATGAACTCGTCTCCTCTACAAGTTCATACTTCATAAATCCATACATCTTTCCAGTACTGAGAATTTTGCTACATACAATTCTGCCAGTGCATCCCAATCCTGACCCACAGCACCCTCTGATATCCCAGTACTGAGACTATACACTAGAGATGTGAATCGTGTGCCAGATCGTCTTAACAATCAGATTCGGCTTGGGGGGGGGGGGGGAATCTGATCGTTAAGATATGTGAATTGGAATCGTTTCCGATTCCAATTCACATCGCTAATTTTTTTTTTTAGGGAGGCCCGCGCCGCTAAAAAAAACAACCCACCTGACCCTTTAAATCGACCCCCCCTCCCGACCCCCCCAAAACCTTTTAAAATTACCTGGTGGTCCAGGGGGGCCTCGGGGAGAGATCCAGGGGAGCCTCGGGGAGAGGAGAGATCCAGGGGGGCTTCGGGAAGAGATTTCCCGTTCCCAGGCATCAGCTGTTCTAAAAAAAAAATGGTGCCGATGGGGGCTGATGAGCACTGGATGGCTGGCGCCATCTTTAAGGATGACGCCGGCCATCCAGTGCTCCTACCATGTGACAGGGGCTGGCCAATGGCACGGATACCCTGTCACATGGTAAGGGCAAAGGGGCATCGGCCCCATTTTTTTTTTAGAACAGCTGATGCCTAGGAACGGGAAATCTCTTCCCGAGGCCCCCCTGGATCTCTCCTCTCCCCGAGGCTCCCCTGGATCTCTCCCCGAGGCCCCCCGAGGCCCCCCTGGACCACCAGGTAATTTTAAAAGGTTTTGGGGGGGTCGGGAGGGGGGGTCGTTTTAAAGGGTTGGGTGGGGTTTTTTTTTTAGCGGCGCAGGCCTCCCTAAAAAAAAAGAGTCGGGAGGGTGGGGGAGGCTAAGGGGGGGTCTATTTAAAGGGTCGGGTGGGTTTTTTTTTTATTGGGCCATCGGCGCCATTTTAATTAGTGGCAGCCAAAATGGTGCCGATGGCCCGAGAGCGGGAGGTCGCGCCGGGACCCCCCCACTGGACCACCAGGTAACTTAACATTTTGGGGGGGTTCGGGAGGGTGGGGGAGGGAAAGGAATTGGTTTTAAAAGGTCGGGGTGGGTTTAGGGGGTGTTTTGGTGTGCCGGTTTTTCCGCCCTCCCCCTAATAATTCCCGTGCCCTATTTAACGATACAATACAAATGCCCCTGACGATAAATCGGGTGCATTTGTATTGTATCGTGCACTCTAACGATTTAGGACAATTTTAAAATTATCTGACGATAATTTTAATCGTTCAAAAACGATTCACATTCCTACTATACACACATAGCTCTGCCAATGCACCTCAGTCCTGACCTGCAGTACCCTCTGCTATTCCAGCACTAGGACCAACTCACACAGATCTGCCATTGCAACTCAATTCTGACCTGTAGGAAGCCCTTCTATTCCTGTACCGGACCCAGCACCCTTCTAAGGTTGATCCTAGAGGGGTGTGGGGCCTGAGATGAAGCTGGTGGAGCTGGTCCTCCCTCCCCCACTGCAGAGGTCAAAAGTTCCTCTTCAAAGGAGGATGAACAAAGGAGGTGGATGCACCCCAGGAGGTTGAATGGATCATAGAATGATATTTCAAGGATTGCTGAGCAGAGATGGAGTCTACTTGTCGAAGAAGGGGACACAGCATCTTTCAACATAGAATGGCAAACCTACTGAGGAGGGTTTTAATCTAGAATCATTGGGGATGATGAACTAAACCCTAAGGTAACTAAAACATTAAAAACTCATATAAAATTGAGAGATATGGGAAAAAAAAGGGCAATATTTGAAAAGCCAAGTACGCTAAGGTTATTACTATGGGAATAAAATCCCAGACCTAGAGGCAGTCATGGAAGAAGCTGAATTAGATATAGTAACTGTCACAGAGACCTGGTACACAGAAAACCATGACTGGGATATAGTTATACCCAGCTACAATCTATTCAGGAAGGACTGGGTAGGAAGAAAGGAAGGTGTGGAATATATTAAAAAAAAACAATATTAAACCAACAGCATTGCTGAGCTTCCGAGGTAAGGTGGAGGCACTGTAGGTGTTCATGTTATAAAATATGGTTCCCATGCGCACTGGATTTTAATATCAGCGCACGCATGTGCAGGCGGGTTTGGGACTCGCACATGCGCGTGGGGGGGGGTTTAAAAACGCACGGCGACGCAATCGGGCTTAAGACGAGTTCCCTCCCAGTCTGCTCTAATTAAGGAGCGGACTGGGAGGAAACTTTCCTATCCCCCTTCCTACTCTGCCTCCCTTTTCCCCTCTCCTCCCTAACCCCTAAAACCCCTTTTCCTACCTTTATTTTTTTTTTTTATTTCGGAACTTACTTCATCTGAATAGATGAAGTGAGTTCCATGCACTGGCCGGCTGCCGGCGCATGCTTCCCCAGGACAGGGCCTAATGGCCGCTGTCCTGGCCGACCCTCTCTCCTTGCCTCTCCCCGCCCAGACTCTTCCCCCAGTCCACCCCTTCCCTTTTCAATGGCCTGGCACTTCTGCGCATATCAGGGGTTACGCGCGAGGCTGGACCCTTTATAAAATGCTCTTGGCACGTGCATGACCCGGCCACACGCATAACCCCCAGGATTTGCGTGCGTGGACATAAAACGTTTGGGTGAAAATGAACACAAATAAGATTGGAAGTGAGGTAAACCTTAATTTTCAGAATAGTGTGTTTATGAGGAGATAATTAAAGTAGATAAGGCGATGAAGCCAGATGGGATTTAGCCAAGGAAACTAAGGGAACTTGGAAATGTAAGCCGCCACCTAATGCATGCATACCATCAGTTTTGCGTGCCTACCTTCTGCTAAAATGAATGAAACCAATGAAACAACTAATGTACATCCTTATTAGGCATTACTTTGGCAAATCCCATGAGTGAAGACTAGTCTCCCAGATGGAAAGGAAGATGAAATTTAATCTTACACGTTAATTTCCTTTCCCCTTGAGTCCTGGCAGAGCAGTCCAGAACCCTCCCACATAGGAAAAAAAAATAAAAGAACAAGTGAGGGAGTGGGAAGAAGCCTAGGTAGGCACAACCATGCACCCTAAGGTAGTACACACTCTTGCTCAGCATCTAAAAAATGGGTAATTTGAAGGAAAAAGAGGGGATATTAGAGAGGAGAGAACAGTGGAGCGAACTGTGCCTTAGGTTCAGGTGCTCTGTTTTGGCTATTTCCAGCCTCTTTGTCTGCTAATAGTATGCATTTTCTAGGGCAGGAAGCTCCTGACAGCAGTTCCAGCTATCCCAGAATATATAGCAAGAACAACAGAATTAAAAAAAGAGAGTTTTCTGCCTCCAACTTCTAGTAAAAAAGTTATTCCCATGAGTAATGACTAATCTGCAAGGACTCAAGGAAAGGAAATTAATGGGTAAGATTAAATTTCACTATCTTTTGCTTTCAGTCTCAACTGCCAAGCACTTGACTATTTCTCAAGCTTTCTTAGATTGCTTCTCATTCTATCTACTCGCTCAGGAGTGTCCACTCTGTTAGAAATCATAATGTCTTATGCAAAAAGGCAAACTTTACCCATTATTTCCTTTGCAATATCGCTCACAAAAATATTGAACAGAAAAAGCCTCACAATAAATCCCTGAGGCTCTACAGTAATCATGCTTTTATCTCAGAGTGAACACCATTTACCACCACCCTCTCTCAATCAGATTCCAATTCAATTCTCCTGCTTGGGGCCTGACCCCTTGCTGCTCAGTTTGGGGTAGATTTTATAAAGTTACGCACATGCGTACTTTTGTCCGCGCACCAGGCGCGAACAAGAGTATGCAGGATTTGAATAGATACGCGTGTAGCGGCGCGTATCCATTAAAATCTGGGGTCGGCGCGCGCAAGGCTGCCCAAAATCGGCAGCCTGCGTGCGCCGAGCCGCACAGCCTGCCTCTGTTCCCTCCGAGGCCGCTCCGAAATCGGAGCGGCCTCGGAGGGAACTTGGAGGGAACTTTCCTTCAGCCTCCCCCCACCTTCCCCTCCCTTCCCCTACCTAACCCACCTCCCCGGCCCTATCTACACCCCCCTACCTTTGTTGCAAAAGTTACGCCTGCTCAAGGCAGGCGTAACTTGCGCGCACTGGGCCAGCTGCCGGCACGCCATGTTCCGGTCCCGTGGCAGGTCCGGAGGCCACGGCCACACCCCTGGAATGCCCCCGAATGGAACCACGCCCATGGCCCCGCCCCGGATGATGCGCCGGCCGTGTCACGCCCCCGACGCCCTCCGATGATGCACCGTCGCGACACGCCCCCAGACACGAATCCCGGGGCTTTGCGCATGCCAGAAACCTATGCAAAATACGCTCGGCGTGCACTGGAGGGTTTGGGGTAGGTTACCGGGGGTTACGTGTGTAACATATGCGCGTAACCCTCTGAAAGCCTACCCCTTTATTAATGACTCTTCTGTGTGGGACAGTATCAAAAGCTTTGCTGAAATCAAAGTAAATCACATCCAGTGCTCACCCTTGATCTAATTCTTCAATCACTTCTTCAAATAAATTGATCAGCTTTATTTGACACAATCTCACCTTGGTAAAAGCCATGGTGCCTTAGATCCTACAACCCACTGAATTCTAGATATAGTCACTATCCTTTACTTTTGGAGAATCTCCATTAATTTTCCTACCTGTTCAGTGTTTTACTTTTTTCCTGGTCATCCTCCACATTCTTTTTTTTTTTTTTTTTTAGTTTGTACTTTATTAAGTTTTATAGCATCAAATGATACAAAACAGGAAAAATATGTAGAAAAAGGAAAGCATTAATTCAAAAATTCAAAATCATAACAAAATATTCATAAACAAGCCCTCATTATAAGGGGGACAAATACAAGACGAAAATAATTAAGGACATTTTTACCCAAGAACCTCCTAACCCCAGATCTACTTAATAAGTCTTATTGACTAAAAAGACTTCCACATGTGCAGGATATAAGAAAATACATTTATTCCCCTGAAAATAATAACACATTTACAGGGGAACTTCAGAAAGAATGATGCTCCTATGGCTAGTACGCAGATTTCAAGTGAAGACATTTTTTCCTCCTCAACATCAGGAAAAATGTGAATCTTTTGTCCACAAAATACACTCCCCTTATATTTAAAATATTGCTGAAAGAAAATATCTTTATCAGAGTTGAGTGCAAATGTGATAACAAAAGCAGCTTTAGCTGATTTATCATCAGATTCTAAAAAAGATGATATATCAGGACTAAATATAGGGGTTAAAATATCAACAACTCCTTTCTTCCTAACTAGTAACTCTCTTCTTAGTAGGCAGATAATAGGAATTAGATAATTAAAAAATTCCTATCAGGAGATAATTGAAGTACCTCTATTACATATTTCTTAAATAACTTGGTTCCAGACATGAAGCGAGTAATAGGAAAATGTAATAAACGTAAATTTTTTTTAACTTAATCTGTTCTCCATTATCTCAAACTTTTGATGTATAATTAAATTATCCATACTGGCCACCCAAGCTAACTGCAAGTCAGCTATTACTCCAACCTGTGTATTATCATTTAATTCCAAGTTCTGCTGGGCTTTTCAGCTGCTAGCATAATGGGAAGAAAAGAAAGGAAAGCCGTTGTCATCAGGGCCAACACCCACCTTAGTCCATGAGCCAATGGACTTGCAGGTGCACAAAGCTAATTCATCACTACAGGAACTGAGTGCAGAATTGTGCGTTCACCCCCCCCCCCCCCCCCCCCCCCCCCCAGGCCTCAAGTTTCACCAGGTATGTCACTAGGGAATTTCAGAGCTGTAATGGATCTCAGGGTATATAGGGGGGAACAGAGTTGGCAGGCCTCTGGAAATGTACAAGTGTTGGGTGCTGGGGAGCTGGCCATACCCTGCGTTAGAGGCCATTAAGTCTACAGTCTGCGTGGGTTGTATAATCCCAGCCCCTGTGCAATTTAATCTGCCCAAGGAGGGGCTTGGGATGAATATCCAGGAGGAACCAGTTGAAATATCTCTGGGAGACATATGGAGAGCAATATCTTGGATTGATAATTCCCTGTTGAATGCTAACAGTGGGGGGGCTAACAGTGCGCTCAGGTCGAGCGCACTGTTAGCCCCCGGTTGGATGCGCATTTTCGACGCTCTATTTTTACCTTTTATACAGTAAGGGGTAATAGCGTGTGGAAAACGCGCGGCCAACCCCCTCGAAACTAATAGCGCCTGCAACATGCAAATACATGTTCATGGGCCTATTAGTTATTCCCGCGTGATACAGAAAGTAAAATGTGCAGCTAAGCTGCACATTTTACTTTCAGAAATTAACGCCTGCCAAAGGGAGGCGTTAATTTCGGCCGGCAGCGGGAAAGTGTACAGAAAAGCAGAAAAAACTGCTTTTCTGTACACCCTCCGACTTAATATCATAGCGATATTAAGTCGGAGGCCCCAAAATTTAAAAAAAATTTAAATTAAAAAAAAATTTAAATCTGCCCGCGGCCCACTGGTTGGAAGACGGACGCTCAATTTTGCTGGCGTCCATTTTCTGAACCTGTGGCTGTCAGCGGGTTCGAGAACCGATGCCGGTAAAATTGAGCATTGGCTGCCACACCCGCTGACAGCCGCTGCTCCTGTCAAAAAGGAGGCACTAGGGATGCGCTAGTGTCCCTAATGCCTCCTTTTACCGTGGGCCCTCATTTGCATATTTTTTTCTTTCTGAATCACGCGCCCAGGAGAGCGGCCGCTCGCCAGCTCTCCGGCGGGTTTTTCTGTATCAGCCCGTATGTAACTAATACTGCTGCGCAGTTTCTTTGAAATTTTCTGATGTGGAAAGGAGAACTACCCTCCACATTCTTGCTTTTCTCCTCTTCAGTCCTGCTCTTCTTTCTTTCACTGATATATCTAAAAAAAATATCATGTCTCCTTGTTTCACTGCCTTAGCTATCAGTTCCTCTCCTCTTGATGTTTTTTACATGTTATTTTGAGGACATTTGGTATGGTTGGACTAAGGGACATGTCATAGAGTAATGACAGAGTAGATATATATATTTTTGCAGGACAACCCCTCCTCCCCCACCTCACAATATGACGTGCTGAAAAGCGGAATATAAGTAAATAAGACAAGACAATGTGAGGGACTAACCTTCCAAATTCAGGGCACTGAGCCTGTTTAGCTAGACTAGTTTTCTGTATTAGTTTACATAACAACCTGATGCTACTCTTCTTCTCTCACGGCCTGGCTCATTGCCGCCACAATGCTGTTTGGTTTCTAAGGATGTGAATCGTTTTTCAACGATTAAAATTATCGTCCAATAATGTTAATATCGTCTTAAATTGTTATAGAACACGATACAATAGAAATTCTAACGATTTATCGTTAAAAATCATTAAATCGTGTTAGTGCACACTAACGGGAGTAAGTGCGCACTAACTCCCAGTTAGTGCACACTAACTCGATTTAGTGCGCACTAACTGAAAATGATACAAATAAACACTTTCCAGGTCACTGAAGGTCAGTTAGGAATGAATATGTGTTCCTATTGGCTGGCTGCCCTCTTATCTATTGATGTTACCAAGGTTACCACTGAGGTGATGGTTGGGGGGATGGGAAATGGAACTGGAAACTAACGAACACCAACAGAAAATGAAACAAAGTGTTCACACTTCCCAGGTCAGTAAAGGTCACTTAGGAATGAATATGTATTCCTATTGGCTGGCTGTGCTCTTATCTATTGATGTTACCAAGGTTACCACTGAGGTAATGGTTGGGGGGATGTGAAATGGAAACAGTTGGAAGCTTGACAAAAAAAGTAATGTAATGATCAGCACTCACGTGACTAGAACTTGTTTGTTTATTATTTTTGTTAGCAGGCACCTGAAATGCTAGTGCATGTTGAATTTGCCAATCACTGTGCATTTTAGAAAGGTGGTCCTGGCTGGAACTGTACACAGTTCAAATATATGTAATTGATTGTTGGTAAGTGTAGATTTTAAGTGATTTTCCTGCATACAGTGCCCTAACCCTGGCACCAGGGGTGTTGTGATCTTCCTGCACACAGTGCCCTAACCCTGGCACCAGGGGTGTTGTGATCTTCCTGCACACAGTGCCCTAACCCTGGCACCAGGGGTGTTGTGATCTTCCTGCACACAGTGCCCTAACCCTGGCACCAGGGGTGTTGTGATCTTCCTGCACACAGTGCCCTATCCCTATTAATACCAGGAGTGTTGTGATCTTCCTGCACACACAGTGCCCTATCCCTATTAATACCAGGAGTGTTGTGATCTTCCTGCACACACAGTGCCCTAACCCTGGCACCAGGGGTGTTGTGATTTTCCTGCACACAGTGCCCTAACCCTGGCACCAGGGGTGTTGTGATCTTCCTGCACACAGTGCCCTATCCCTATTAATACCAGGAGTGTTGTGATCTTCCTGCACACACAGTGCCCTAACCCTGGCACCAGGGGTGTTGTGATCTTCCTGCACACAGTACCCTATCCCTATTAATACCAGGAGTGTTGTGATCTTCCTGCACACACAGTGCCCTAACCCTGGCACCAGGGGTGTTGTGATCTTCCTGCATACAGTGCCCTATCCCTATTAATACCAGGACTGTTGTGATCTTCCTGCACACACAGTGCCCTAACCCTGGCACCAGGGGTGTTGTGATCTTCCTGCATACAGTGCCCTATCCCTATTAATACCAGGAATGTTGTGATCTTCCTGCACACACAGTGCCCTAACCCTGGCACCAGGGGTGTTGTGATCTTCCTGCATACAGTGCCCTATCCCTATTAATACCAGGAGTGTTGTGATCTTCCTGCACACACAGTGCCCTAACCCTGGCACCAGGGGTGTTGTGATCTTCCTGCACACAGTGCCCTAACCCTGGCACCAGGGGTGTTGTGATCTTCCTGCATACAGTGCCCTAACCCTGATACCAGTCTGAGACAGCTCCCTCCCTGCATTACTAGTGAGAGGCTGGCTTCACAGACAGGGGGGAGCTGCCTGACCCTCACTCCTGACTTCCCCCATGTCCCAGCTAGTGAATGGTGTGTGGGTGAGGGGGGGAGGAGGATGGTGAAGTCTGAGACAGCTCCCTCCCTGCATTACTAGTGAGAGGCTGGCTTCACAGACAGGGGGGAGCTGCCTGACCCTCACTCCTGACTTCCCCCATGTCCCAGCTAGTGAATGGTGTGTGGGGGGGGGGGGGGGGGGGGAGGAGGATGGTGAAGTCTGAGACAGCTCCCTCCCTGCATTACTAGTGAGAGGCTGGCTTCACAGACAGGGGGGAGCTGCCTGACCCTCACTCCTGACTTCCCCCATGTCCCAGCTAGTGAATGGTGTGTGGGTGAGGGGGGGGGGGGGGGAGGATGGTGAAGTCTGAGACAGCTCCCTCCCTGCATTACTAGTGAGAGGCTGGCTTCACAGACAGGGGGGAGCTGCCGGACCCTCACTCCTGACTTCCCCCATGTCCCAGCTAGTGAATGGTGTGTGGGTGAGGGGGGGGGAGGATGGTGAAGTCTGAGACAGCTCCCTCCCTGCATTACTAGTGAGAGGCTGGCTTCACAGACAGGGGGGAGCTGCCTGACCCTCACTCCTCCGGGGTATTGTGATCTTCCTGCACACAGTGCCCTATCCCTGATACCAGGGGTGTTGTGATCTTCCTGCATGCAGTGCCCTATCCCTATTAATACCAGGAGTGTTGTGATCTTCCTGCACGCAGTGCCCTATCCCTAATACCAGGGGTGTTGTGATCTTCCTGCACACAGTGCCCTATTCCTGATACCAGGAGTGTCGTGATCTTCCTGCATGCAGTGCCCTATCCCTGATACCGGGATGTGTGCAAGAAGATCCCAACACCCCTGGTATCAGGAATAGGGCACTGTGTGCAGGAAGATCACAACACCCCTGGTATTAGGGATAGGGCACTGTGTGCAGGAAGATCACAACACTCCTGGTATTAATAGGGATAGGGCACTGTGTACATGAAGATCACAACACCCCTGGTGCCAGGGATAGGGCACTGTGTGCAGGAACATCACAACACCCCTGGTGCCAGGGTTAGGGCACTGTGTGCAGGAAGATCACAACACTCCTGGTATTAATAGGGATAGGGCACTGTGTGCAGGAAGATCACAACACCCCTGGTGCCAGGGTTAGGGCACTGTGTGCAGGAAGATCACAACACTCCTGGTATTAATAGGGATAGGGCACTGTGTGCAGGAAGATCACAACACTCCTGGTGCCAGGGTTAGGGCACTGTGTGCAGGAAGATCACAACACTCCTGGTATTAATAGGGATAGGGCAGTGTGTGCAGGAAGATCACAACACCCCTGGTGCCAGGGTTAGGGCACTGTGTGCAGGAAGATCACAACACTCCTGGTATTAATAGGGATAGGGCACTGTGTGCAGGAAGATCACAACACCCCTGGTGCCAGGGGTAGGGCACTGTGTGCAGGAAGATCACAACACTCCTGGTATTAATAGGGATAGGGCACTGTGTGCAGGAAGATCACAATACCCCTGGTATCAGGGTTAGGGCACAAGTTCTAGTCACATTGACTGATCACATTACTTGTTTTGTCAAGCTACCAACTGTTTCCATTTCCCATCCCCCATATACTGTCAGTGGGAAGCTTGGTAACATGAATAAATAAGAGGGCAGCCAATAGGAATACATATTCATTCCTAAACTGACCTTAACTGACCTGAAAAGTGTCAAATTGTATCATTTTCAGTTAGTGCGCACTAACTCCCGTTAGTGTGCACTAACTCGAGTTAGTGCGCACTAATCGGAAAAAACGATTTTTAACGATTTTTTAACTAAAAAATCGTGCCTAGCACGATTTTCTTGCCCTGCCACACGATTTCTATCGTTAAGACGATATGGAAAACGATTCACATCTCTATTGGTTTCTGAGTACAACAACTGACTTAGTGCAAAGAAATCAAGAAGAGCCCAGACGGCTCAAATTCAGGGAGTCTGCAGGGAGGAGAGAGTGAACCTAAAGTCACTGCAAACATCCTCCTCCCCATATTCCCCTTCCCCCCTCACTCCTCCTCACTTTCTTGCTAGCAGAACTAAAAAAACTGCAGTGGGTAAATCATCCAGGAAATAGCGCTAAGCAGAGCAGTATCGCATCTTGCTTACTGCACTGAGATATTTTAAAAGTATTTATAAATTATACAATTTTTATGTTCAAAAGTCTTATGATTTTGAATTACCTCAGTGTGGTTATTAGTTGCAGTAAATGAATTCATTGCTGATTTGACCTAGAATGTAAATTTGGACACTTTTGTAAATGGAATACATGTTTTTAGTTTATTCTTTGTTGAGTATCCCCAGATCCACTGAGAAGTCAATTGGACTCTAATATTATGATGGGAGGGTTTGAGGATGATCCTTATGGATTATTTTAAGGGGGAAGATTTCCTTTTTCTTTTATTTGTATTTCAAGTGTGCAGACGTTTATGTATTATAGGACTATGGGTTTATATTGTTTTGTTGCACCTTGCCTAGAACATATTGGGAGTAATTTTGTAACAGCCCACATAAGAAAATCCGCAGCTGGGAACACAAGTTGCAAGAATTTTCAAAGCAAACTTATGCACCTGGAAAATTCTTCCATCAAAACTACCTGCGCACAATTTGCTAATCCGTGTGCAGGAAACTTCTGAGAAAACGTATGCACGTTCTTTTGAACATGCAGATGTATACATGCAAGTCCAAACCGTCCCCACCTCTGCCACAGGAACACCTCCACTCAGTCGGGGAAAATGTACGCACCTATAGAACATGTGAATAAGCGTAACCTGCATATCAGGTGGGACAATTGTGTAGCAAGTCATTTCTGCAGGTAAAGTTCCCTTTGAAAACTGAATCAGAAAAAGTACCCACATCGATCTGCACCTGCCATTTGTGCAGGATTTATGTACAGAGGGGTCAATATTCAAAGGCATTTAGCTTGATAGCTGACAAATGATCCGGCTAAATGCCAGCATTTAGAATGAGGGGGCACATATCCAGCTAGATTTTAGCGGGAGACAGCCAGGAGTGGTCGCAGCTTACTGAAATCTCAGCAACTGGAAGGGATTTTCAAAGTGACAGGGTGGGTGGGAAGTTTAGGATTGGGGTTTGGGGAGGGGAGAGGAGAGGAGAGGGATTTCACCTTTGGTATGCACCAAACCGAAGGGCCGATACGGTAAAATGCGCGGGAGAGCCGGCGCTCCGAGGCGAGCGCCCGCTCTCCTGACACGCGCCCAGGCCACTCTCCTGGGCCCCGCGATTTAGTATTCAAATGAGGGCCCGCGGTAATAAGGAGGCACTAGGGACACTAGCGCGTCCATAGCACCTCCTTATTGGCAGAAGCGGTGGCTGTCAGCGGGTATGACAGCCGACGCTTAATTTTACTGGCGTCGGTTGTTGAACCCGCTGACAGCCACGGGTTTGTAAAATCGTCGCCGGCAAAATTGAGCATCCGTCTTCCAACCTGCGAGCCACGGGCCAATTTTATTTTTTTTCAAGATTTTTTATTTTTTTTTAAATTTTTGGGGTTTCCGACTTGATATTGCTATGATATTAAGTCGGAGGGTGTACAGAAAAGCTGTTTTTTCTGCTTTTCTGTACACTTTCCCGTGGGCAGGCGTTAATTTCTGAGAGTAAAATGTGCGGCTTGGGGGGGTTGGTCATACGTTTTCCTCATGCCATTACCCCTTACAGTATAAGAGGTAATAATAGCGCATTGAAAACGCGCATCCAGACGGGGGCTAACAGTGCACTCGGCCAAGCGCACCGTTCTGTATTGGCCTGAGAGAGAGCAGGGGGAGGGGGACGAGGTGAGGTTTTCAAGTGTTAAACCTTACTTGGGTAGGGCTTTGGAGGTTGGGGAAAGGCTTGATTTGGCAGGGACATTTTTTCAAGTATTGGAAGGAGCTCAGGGATTTGAGCCACCCAGACTTGTGCTGCACACTTTTTTTTTTCACCAAAACCTCTTAACTGGCTATATTTCCTTTAAATATGGCTGGTTAAGTCTCAAATTATCCATGTACATTTACTCAGAAAACTTTTAATCTAGCTGATTATATTCAAATATAGGTGTAGATTTATCAAAATGCAGTAAAATATCTCATGTGATAGGAAAAGGGGTGTGTTTTATGGTAGTAGCCTGTTTATTGCAAAGTGCACTATCTTAATGCTTTGCATAGGTATTACCTTAGAGCGTGCTAACTTTTTCACACTTTACAGTACATACCACAATTGTTGTAATTCCTAACTACAACCACTGGGGGGGGGGGGGGGAGAGAGAGAGAGAGTGAGAAAGAGAAGAGAGAGAGCGAGACTAGCTATAGGGCCCTTATAGTATGTAGGTATTAATACCTCTATATGAGGCCCACCTAGTAACTCGAGGCGAGGTTGAAGTAGTAGTAGTAGTAGTAGTAGTAGTAGTATAGGGGTTAGGGGCCCCTTTGACATTCAGAGTGAAACGTACGAACAGAACAGTACACTCTGGTGAAGATTTGGTGACCTTCGGAGTGAGGAAACTCACACAATGATGAGATTTGTACAATGTTCTCTCAACCTAGCTGATGTTTCCCTGGTAGAGAGTCCATCAAGCTAGGTTGAGAGAACATTGTACAAATCTCATCTTTTTCCTCACTCCGAAGGTCATCAAATCTTCACCAGCGTGTACTGTTCTGTTTGTACGTCTCACTCTGCATGTCAAACGGGCTCCTAACCCCTATACTACCATTTCAACCTCACTTTGAGTTACTAGGTGGGCCTTTCTCTCTCTCGCTCTCCTTCCCCTTAAAATACTGAAAACACTAGTTGTGAAAACATCACAAAATGTGATAAAGCCATATCACATGTTAAAACTGTATAATATGGCAAAGACAGCCCACTTGGCCAGAAATCCTGCCCCAAACTCATCCCATCTTCCAAATTAGCATTGCACCATGCGTTATGGTGCTTTTCGCATGCGAAAACGCCATAAAGCAATTTGATAAATGAACCCCATAGACAACTAGGTTTAAAAACTGGTAGAATGTTTATCCTGCTAAAGATCCATGACAAGTTATACAGACAGATAACTTGCTCACTTGATGGCTTTCTGGATACTTTTTGAAAGTAAAAGTATACATGTAAATCCTGACCCTGCCCCAAGTCCGCCCCGAATACCTCTCCAAAAGTGTGCATAATTTTATGCACATAACACCCATATCAGGAAGGAAATCCTGAAAGGAGATATTTATATGGGTAAATGGCTTTGAAAGTCAATAAGGTGAGTGATAAATTGTAACCAAATAAATAAAAATACATTGTGTAAATTAATATTTTCCATCTTTATCTTCTTGTTTCATCGCACTATTCTCAACTTTCCCTTTGATTTCAGCATGTGTGCCTCCTGATTCCTTTGTCATGTAATTCCTTTCCATCTCTCCCTGCCCTTCATCTGTCTCTCTAACATATATTCTCTTTCCCATATCATTTCTGACCACCTCTCTTCTCAGTTTCTCTTCCATTAGCACCTGTTCAAGTTTCTCATTACTCTCCTCACCCTTCTTACTCATCTGCTTCACTCTGTCTCACAACCTCCCTTGACCTTTCTCTTCCCATCTCTCCTAACCCAAGCTTTCCATCTTCTCCTCTGTCTCTTAGCCCAGCCCTCCCTCTCCTCTTCTGTATCTTGTCTGTTGACCCTGTCCTGTCCTCTAATTATGTCTCCCACACTCCTTCTAATCCCCCAACCCTTCTTTTATTTCTCTTCCCTGCTCTGTATTTTCCCCATTTCTTTCCCATCTATACATCTCCTCCTCCTCATCCCCTGTCTATTCCTTCAACCCTCTGCCTCCATCTATTACCCCCCTCAAGCCCATTTTCTTTGACTGAGTGACTAAATAATTAGATCAAGGGAAAAATCAGGATGTAGATTGCTTGGATTTTAGCAAAGTCTTTGATATAATCCCACATAGGATGTCCATGCATAAGCTGAGTAGCTAAGGAGTGGGGCCCATACTGGATGAGAAACTGGTTGAGTGAGGCACCTAGATCATTTGAATATCAGGCTCCATATCTCCTGAAAGGATATAGAAGGGCTGCAGACAGTTCAGAGAAAGGCTATCAAAATAGTGCACAAAAAGCCACATGAGATGAATCTTAAGGACCTAAATATGCACATCCTAGTAGAGGAGAGAGAGACAGGTGAGATATGATAGAGACATTCAAATATCTCAAAGGTAAAACTCAGGCACAAGAAGAAAATATTTTTTTAGATAAAAGAATACTCTAAAACAAGAGATTGTGGTACTATTTTCTAGAGGGATAGACTCAGGATCAACATCAGAAAATATTTCCTTACTGAAAGAGAGGTGGATGCATGGAATGAACTCTCAATGGAGGTGGTAGAAACAAACACTATCAAATTTTTAAAAAGCATGGGAAAAGCCCAGAGGATCCCTGGTAGTTAAGAAGTGGAGGGAAAGTCAGAGATCAGCTGGAGTCTATGGCATTGCACCAGGAGTGAAGTTGGGCAAACTTAGATGGGCCCAATTGGACTTATCAACTGTCAGTTTAAAAGAGTAGTAGGAACAAGCTTGGGAGGATGCAGTATTGCAAACATACTGCCTTTCATTATCTCAAGAGCAGAGGGCAAGGGAAGAGGTGAAAAAGTCAAACAACAGGTGTAAAAAAGAAGCACAATCTATTATTATTATTGCGGGTCACAGGATAGCCATGTTGGTACAGGCTACAACTCCCTAGGGAACATCAGTGTCAGTGGCAGAAGGCTGGTGGTGGCTGGGTACTGTTCTGCAAGACTATATAGACTTAGAAGGCCAATTGTTTAGATTAGTAGCTTTCTAGGGGGTTGTTGCAATAACTTGTGGGTTAAAACTTGTGCACTAAAATTCAGTGCGCAGTTTCTTTACATACAGGTTAAACATTTTTTAAACTCCAGATGCAATACGCTAATGCTAAGCAGATGCATTGGGAGTTTTAAAAAGTGCACAGACTGGAAAATGTGCTCCCAAACCTGAATTCAAATGTGCACTCAGCATAGACTAAATGCACATTTTAAAGTCGAGGGAGTGGGGGCGTCTTTCAGTCATGCTTTATGATCACAAAACTCATGTTTTGGCATATAAAATATGATTTATATGCATAAAAATGCTTTCAGGTCATAAATCCCGTTTACAGGCCCTGATGTCAGAATGTGAACTTCTGCCCATAGACTGACACTAGCTCAGGAAACTACTCCACTTCTGACCAGAAATAAAATTTCCAATGCTAAGAAAACCCGACTTGAGCCAACACACGTCTCTGCACTGGGGGAGTGGGAAAATAGTTAATGCCTTCATTTGCATGGGATTTTCATGCGAAGGCTCTAAGCAGTGTGTACACTTCTATGCAAACATTTTTTGTGCACTTAACTCCTTGCTGTATTGCGAGTAACATTTGCGAACAAAAAATTTGCATGCAACTGCAGATAAACTGTGCATTCTACTGAAAGCACTTTATTGCATCAGCCCCTAATCATTATGGAGCTCCGTGAGGTCATGTTTTATGTGGGGGAAGGGGAGAAAGGGAGTGGGGTGTGGGATTGGGGGGATGGGACCTTGTACGGTCTTCTATCAAGAATGGTCGAGAGCCTTTGAGGAGGCAGGCAAAAGCTGACTGGTAAAACAGTGATGTCCTGCAAGCAGTCAAGCAGCTGGGATATATCCTTGCAGTGTGGACAGGGATAACTGGCCAGACTGGATGGGCCTATTGCCCTTTCTCGGTTGTCAACGACTATATTACTATGTTTTGATTTAAAAATAAATAAACCCTCACATCTTGTACCTGCTTTGGGTGTTATCCACACAAAAGCCTGACTCCAGGGGCTCCACCAGCTATCATTGTATCGTATTTGTTTCACCCGAACCTGAGCCTCATACTCTGTGTCAGGCAAAAGATTTCGAATTTCCACCCATCTCTGTTCTTGTTCAATGAATAGTACATCTGTGAGCTAGGGAACATCAAACCAGAAACTAAGTGTTAGTTTTCCTCCTGCTTCAAATCAGCAAGCCTCAGGTGTCTCTCTCTTTCTCTCTCTCTTGCTGGGAAGGAGCTAACCTCCCTCCAACCTCTAGATTCCTTCTTGCTCACCTTCCATTGGTTGCGCTGTGTTGGTTTATACCTCACTTCGTATTTCCTCCAATTCACTAAGTAGTTGGAATGTTTACAGTGCCAAGTTAGATTATAGCCATCATCACTGCTGTTAATTATTTTGAGGGAAATAGGGGAGCTTAGCAAGACTGGAAATGGAAGAGATGCAAGTTATTAGAATGCAGACAAAGTAACAGGGATCTTTGCCGATTCCTTTACAAATGGCAAAAGACAACTCTACCTCATCCTTTATGAGACAACCCTCTCCCCTCCCCCACCCACACATGCACACTCCTCACACAAGCTGGAGCCCTTTCCATGGTTTTCAAAAGGTTTGGGGATTAAGAAGCATCAACATTTTTCCATTTAATTTTCACGTACTGTTTTTAAACGGCCTGTACATCGACACCTCAAACACTTTATCTTCTGTGGTCTCGCCTTTCATGCAGCTCACCACAAGGTTCATACTCTGTGCAACTGTCACAGCCTGATCCTGAAGGAGTAGAAAGAAGAATCCTCGGCAAAAGGTTTGTTCAGTACTTCAAACGTTTCATCACAATCTTAAACTCCCTCCCCTGCCCCCCCCCCCTCCAACACACACATACATATCTGCAGCATTCTCAATAGAAGGCAGTGAGGACACATACTATAGAAGGAATCATATGGCATGGAAGCTAGTTGTTTTGTGATTTACGCTAGGCACGAAACATGCATTACATTTTTTTTTCTATTATTTACACTTGTATATTGCTGCTCCCTCTGAATGCTCTCAGCAATTTACATTGGACAAAATTAAAATTAAAACATTTCCATATAAAATCCACAACATTCATAAAAATCACAGGCTAACTAAACATTTATAATATCTACTCCCTAATACTTACAATCTCACATAGCATAATTAGGTTTCAAAGGCACAGTGCGCAAAACATCTATCAAGCCATTTTACAGTCCCAGATTCCCTTTTAGCTCATCCAAGTGCATAAAACACTCTGTTACAGTTTGAATAGCTTGCAGGAAATGCAAAAAGCAATGTTTTGCATTTTTTCCTACAGCTAAGATAAACTTTCTGAACTTTGCTCGGGAGACTACTCACAATGTAAAAACCATGAAATAGGGAATATGATCCAGAAACAGACTACAAGTTCATCTGGTCTGCCCCTTTTCCCCTTCCATTACAAAATTACAGACTGTATTTGATCTCCAAATTTACCCTCATGTCCCTGCATCTAAGGATCCTCTGATTTTGCCCCATGATTTCTTGGATTCTGATACTAATTTCTGTGAAGAAATATATCCTATTGTTTACTTTTGAATCAATCCCCTTTTCGCCTCAAACCATGACCCTATTTTTTAATAACTTCCTTTCCACAAAATAAATGCTTGCTTCTTGTGCATTCTTTATGCCTTTGAGGTATTTGAAGTTCTCTCTAATATCCTCCTTTTCCTCTAGGAAAGAGCTTCCCCAATAGCGTGTCACAAAATTTATGCCACCTATGGAGAAACAAATGGGCTGGTCACAGCTGCCTCTGCCAGCAATAAAGCCTTAAATCTCTCTCTTCTCCCCCATAACCTGCACTATCCCCTCCCACCAGTAGGAGGAGTCTATGAGCAGCCGTTCTTACCTGCTGCTGCTGCCTCCTCCTCCTCTGCCAGCTTGCCCCTGAAGCTGGAACTTTGTGGAGCCAGTGGGCCTTGCGTCACTTTGGGCCTTGTCTGGTTCCAACTTCAGAGGAAAGCTGGCATAAGAGGAGGCAGCAGCAGCAGATAAGAAGTGCTGCTCTCCTCTTGCTATCTGGAGTCAATCCTAAGGGAGGGAAGGAAAGTTATATCATGGAGGTGGAATGGGAAGGAAAGCATTGATGCTATGGGGTTGGAGAGATGGGGAAGGAAGGGATGGTGATGATGCCAGGAAGGGAGGGAAGAGAAGGTGTGGATGATAGAGGATGGGAGGGGAATGTGATTATGCCAGTAGTATGAGGAGGAGGGGAAGGGAAGCTTGCAATGCCCAAGGAAGGAAGGGAAGGTGATGATGCCAGGGGATGGCAGTGGTAGTGGGGGGGGGGGGGGGGGGGACAGGAAGATGATGATACGGGAGCTTGGGAGGAGAGCGACAGAGTCAGTGCTGGGTCTGCAACACCCAAGGCCGGTGCTAGCTTTTTTGCTGCCCTGGTGAACAATTACTGTGCTGCCCCCACTTTGGAGGGCATGGGTAAGAAATCTTTTAAAATAAATAAATATTACTTAACCCATTTCTAACCTAGGCTTCCATCTTAGATCACAGCCTCTAGGTTACTCAGTTTATTTATGAGCCTTCTGTGTGGGAAGCTCTCTTTTACTGAAATTTATGTATACCACACTCAGCGCTTCCCCCAATCTAATTCCCTGGTTGCTCAGTTAAAAACATTGAACATATTTGTTTGACATGGTTTTCCTCTGATAGAACTATGTTGTCTTTGGCCCTGTAATCTTTTGGATTCCAGATTTTTCACTCCTCTTTCCTTCAGTAGTGATTCTTATAATTTATCCACCACTGGCCTGTAGTTGTCAGCCTCTTCCCGACTTTCATTTTTGTAAAGAGGGATGATAACTATCCATCTTCAGTCTCTTTAAATGCTCCTATCTCCAAAAATGATTGAACAGAGCTGTCACTTGCTCCTCTCCAAGCTCTTTTAATATTCTAGGATATATCCCACCTGACTCCATCCATATGGGTTTTTATTTTTTTGACTCCATCTTCTGCTCTTGGAGCCAGTAGGAGCCATGGATGCCGCAGATGCAGTGTTCACAGCCCCGAGGGAATGGAGCATCAGCCATTACTCAACAGTAACTCCTACTGGTCAGACTCAGGGTCCATGTTTACCAGGTTTGGGATGGAGCCATGGTCTGTGACCCCTGGTGAAAGGCCGTTGCTGCAACACTGAGCTAGTCAACAGGAATTAGTAAAATGGGGGGGGGGGGGGGGGGGGAAGCCTGACTGGTGTCAAATGAGGGCTCATTACTCCAGTAGAGATAACTTCCATTTGAACTGGAAGCTCAAATGAATAGTAAACTGCAAGGCCAAAGATAAAAAAAAATAAGAATAAAAGGGACAATAGATCAATCTGGGGCTGCTTTTCTATAAAAGATTTCATATCATTCCATTTTTAGTATAACCTTCGGAGGAGTAGCTTTATGAACAGAGAAAGGTCAAATTTATCAGTCTAACTGGCCAGTTGATATAAAGTCCCCTGTGTGTGGATGGGGCAGAGAGGAGGACAGAAAAGGTCTGACTTTTCTCTTATGGACATTAAATATACCCCATATTATTAATTGCATTGCCTTAACAGGATCTCAGGCTACTTACAATCTCAACAGGAATGCCTCCATCTCTCCATGAGTGATTATTACAAAAAAAAAAAAAAGTGTCTAATGACTTCTAGTTTCTATACAAACCTCTCTGTTCTTCCTTAGTACAAGCTCACATTTCCGGGGTGTAAGTCCACTGGATAAATTACAAGTTTCCTCAGTATTGCTGTGCGGAGAAAAGGAAAATATTGTCACTTGCATTTATCAGATGGGAACATGAATAAATCCCAAATATCCACTGTTAAGAGGAAGACATCCTACCCCCTTTCCTTTTGGCCGCAAATTTTTCTTCAGGGCATTCTGACAGGAGATTTAAGTCAACTCGCTTGATTTCTTGATAAATATCCCTATTAAAAGTTTCCATCTGGAAAGCTTGCTCATGGGATACACAGCAATCAAATGCTGTGGAAATTAACCTGCCCACAGAGAGATGCCATGGGTATAGAGTAATGTAAAGATCCAACAGAGGCTTGGATGCTTCCATAAAATGGTCCAAGTCAACTGTCTACAGTGCCTGGAAGAGGAAAGACCCTGACCTAGATTTCTCACCCATCCAAAATAGACTTTCGAAGGCTGGTCTGTCAGTTTTATTCATATTGAGATAGGCAAGGGCACCCACGTGTGTTTGTAAACTCTTGCCTTCTGATAGGTTGTTAAAAAATAAAAAGCTTGGAAACAAGAGGACTACTAACTCGTTGTTCACCGTGCCTTCAATTTTACAGGGTGTATCCACGAGACCATAGTCTGGTGTCCAACTGCATGCTATAGTGGCCAATGAGTCAAACGTGCAGTTCAGTCCTGGGGTTTCTGTGGAGAAGAAAACAATTCAGTGTCATAATGCTAATTAGTGGAAAATGAAACCAGAAGAAATAACATATCTTTAACTAATGCAAACTGGGCAATTTAATTAAGGCTGTTTTAGTACCGAATGCAACATTTGAAACAATTATGCTTAATAATGATGAGGTAATATTATATGATGTAATGCCCTGTACCAATATGCATAAAATCAAAATTTCAGCACAGACAGGTCAAATCACACAGCTTGTGGTAAAGATGACAATAAAACTAGAGTCTCCTTTTATGTTTATCTATGTTTTCACATTCAAAAAAATCTAAAAGTTGTGGTAAGGCATGACTTCCCTTTGCTAAAGCTATGTTGACTCTTCCCCATTAAGCCATATCTATCTATATGGCCAGTGATTGTTTTTTTTTAAGGATGGCTTCTACCATTTTGCCTGACACTGACGTCAGGCTCAACAAGTTTTCCGGACTATAGTTAGCCATATATTAGTGTTCTACTAGAATCTTCTTTTCTATTTGCGCAGTTTCCCTTGGATAGATTGTGTTTCTAATCTTTTTTCAAGGGAAGGAGTTTATTTTATTTTTACAATGGGAAACCAGAAAACTCCGCAGACAACTGAGTGGGTACTGAATAAGAGGAGCAGAAAAGCCGCTCAGAAACATGTGCACAACCTTTTGAGCAGTTTCTGGGGCACTCCAGTAACCACACTAAAGATGGCCAAAGCCAAAAAGGCAGTGCAAACTGAGTAGGGACATGAGGGACTTGCCTGACTGCTCACCAGGGTTTCTAGTGAACTGGAAATATGGTGCAACATCCACAGTCCAACCTGGGACCCTATAGTACAATTTAATTTTCTGACAAATATGACCAGAACTATGCTGTTAAAAATATTTTAAAAATGTATGACAACCCTATCAAGGAAAATTCAAGCACATTAAAATGTTCATCATCATCATTATTTATTTTATGACATCCTTTTCCACCAAAGGAGTTCAAAGCAAGTTGCAATTAGTTTAACATACATAGCTACAATAGGTCAAACAGGTAAATTTGATTCTGCATTTTGGTACGAAGAATTTCGATGGAAGGGGGTGCATGGCATTGGCCATAGCCAGTTGACATTCACGATTTGCTTGGTAGGATTACGTTTAGATTCAACACATCCAGTGCAAGTTGTGTGGGGGATTTTCTGCAGATCCAGAGAAATACTAAATGTCTGCTGTCTGCATGTATGTCATGGAGAGTCCTCTGATGCATTAGCCAATGCTAATGGTTGGGCCCAAAAGCTGCCTCAAACAGCCAGGTTTTTACTAATTTTCTGAAAATTAGAAGGTCCGGGGCCAGTCTGATTGGGGGAGGGGAGTGTTCCAAAGATTTGGGGTGCAACCTGCCGAAGTTTAGTTTCTGGTTTTTGAAGGGCTTATTGCTCTGGTAGGTGGAATCGCAAGGTGAGCTTGCAACTGGGATCGCACTAGGGAGCTGGACTCACAGGAGGTGAGCTGTTGCTAAGGTAGGTTGGAGTCAAGGTCAGGATCTTGAATTTTGTACAGTAGAGTGTTGGGTGCCAGTGCAAGTTTTTTTTGAGAACTGGGGTTTTATGATCAAATTTACGTGTCCTCATTTTCAGTTGGGCAGCAGCATTCTGGATGAGTGCTAGGCGTCAGTTTAGCGTATTAGGGATTCCTATATACAATGTGTTACAGTAGTTGAAACATGAGATGACATCAGCATGAATGGCATTAATGACGGCAGTGTTGACGGAGTGGAAAAAAGATGTTTTGGTTACTGATAGAATCTGAGCTTTGGTGGTGAGCTGTGAGTCAAATACAAAGTCAAGTCTCCACACTTGTGACCTAAATGTGAGTTGTAACTCCAAGGATCATTTTTGGGAGAGGGTAGTCAGGCTTTTTCCTCCCAATCCAAGGCACTTCTATCTCTTGGTGACTGAGGTTCAGCTTGTTTTGGTGCAACCAGTTGGTGATTTTCTCTAGCGACTTAGTGGTTTGTGCCACTTGGAATTAGGAGCTGGATGTCATTGGAATACAGTAGAAATAGTAGGTGATGTGGCATACCCTGATGAGTTCACAAGGTGAACAGTGTGGGTGAGAGGATGTTGAAAGGTTTAAACATCAGAAATGGCTTCTTATCTATCCTTCATTCCCCAAGGGGGCCTGAATTGCCCAAGAAGGTGAAGCTATATATGTGGAGGGAAGGAGTGGATAGTGTAGCTGGGTTTAAAAAAGGTTTGGATATGTTCTTGGAGGAGAAGTCCATTAACTGCTATTAATCAAGTTGTCAGAGATTAGCCACTGCTATTACTGGCATCAGTAGCATGGGATCTACTTAGTGTTTGGGTGCTTGCCAGGTGCTTATGGCCTGGATTGGTCACTGCTGGAAACAGGATGCTGGGCTTGATGGACTCTTGGTCTGACCCAGTATGGCATGTTCTTAAAAATCTCTAGATTATAATGTTGTGTAAAAATTTGCAGTTACAGCAAATTTAACCTTTCATATTTATTTATTTGTTCATTTTTATATACTGATGTTCGGGTTAAACATTTTAAAAAATACATTTAAAAAGTAAACATAGAAATATAATGGTAGAAAAGGATCCTTTGGCCTATCTAAACTGCCCATCCACAAAACTGCTCAGCTCTACAATCCCTATCACTCTGTCAGCCTCTTTTTATGTGCATAGCAGTTAAGCTAGGTTTCTAAATGTTAGACACAGAGGAGTCAATATTGAAAGACTAGCCAGGGAGCTAATTTAGCCAGATATACTTTTCCGGCTAATTTAGCCAGGATATTCAGCAGCACAGTCGCACCGCTGAATATATCCAGGTAGCTTTGAAGTTAGGTGGATAAGTATATCTCACCAGCAGGTCTAACTTATCCAACTAATGGCCAGATTCATTAAGGGGTAGATTTTCAAAGGGCTGCATGCTTAAGATATGCGCACAACCCCCAAAAACCTACCCCTGCCTCCCCCTGCGCGTGCCCCAGAACGCGCGTAAGTCCTGGGGCTTGAAAAAATGTGCGTTCTGGGGGCGGGGCCGTGGCCTCCGGAACAGCCACCGGGATGGAGAGCCGGCACGCGCAAGTTACACTTGCCCAGAGGCAGGCGTAACTTCTTCAATAAAGGTCGGGGGGGGGGGTTAAATAGGGCTGGGGGGCGGGTCAGGTAGGGGAAGGGAGGGGAAGGTGGGCACAGAGGCAGGCTGCTCGGCTCGGCGCACGCAGGTTGCACAATTATGCTCCCCCCTGCGAGCGTCGACCCTGGATTTTATAACATGCGCGCAGCAGGGCACGCATGTTAAAAATCGAGCGTAGATTTGTTTGCGCCGGGTTGCTCGAACAAATCTACGCCCGCGCGCATGTTATAAAATCTGGTTTTTCTCACATTTTGTGTCTATGAGAAAAACCTTTAGTGAATCAAGTACTAAGGTGGATACGTGTGAATATTGCCACTTATCCAGTTAAGTTGCTCCTCCCCATTACACTGACGCCCCGCTCACCATTTAGCCAGCTAACTACCTAGCTGGGTAAGTAGTTATCCAGCTAAGTGGCAGCTGCTTAGTGCGGCTGGATATTCAGCCACTTCCACTTAGCCAGATAAGTCCCTACTTGTTGATAGTGAAAATCCTGCCCCCCCCAAAAAAAAAAAAGACTTGGGCAACTCCCCCCATCGCCAACAACCTCTCTCCGAACCTCGCAGTTCTAGTCTGACCTATCCCTTATTCTTGGAAGGCCTGGATGGAAAGGAAAGCAACAAGGGGAAGAATATTTCCCTCCTGCCCCAATCCCATCAAATTCAAAATGGTGCCTGCCAACCTGTGGTCGCACGATGCCCTTATAAAAAGCTTTGCATTTTTCTGGCTCTCACAACTGCCTTGTTGCACTGTTTGCCACCCTCAAATTCATCAGATATAAACAATCCAATCTTTCTCTCCTGTTTGTTGCACAATACTACCTCATTCTAACTTTGGATTTCTGTGCCACAAAGGCATAACTGTTTGATGCAACTCAGCTTGTGCACACAAGATGAAAAAGCAGGTGCTAAATAATTAGGTTTTGTTGCGTTACTCTGAGCCTCTTTGCATTAAATCTTAGGAGTCAAACACTGGCTTGGGCCTCAGGCCTCCTTAGAGCAATTTTTATTTGTTTCCACTCCAGCTGTTGCATCCACCGTGCTGCAAATCTTAGTATGATCGGTAAACAGACACGCCTTCCCCATTATCCCTTCTGCAAGATCACGTAGGAAAAGAGTGGAGTCGGAAGCTTCAGAGTAGTAAAACTGCAGTCTTGTGGTGTTTGGGAAGGGATTGCTCCTCTTTCATGCACAGTGCTAGTGATAAGGCAAAGGAGAGCAAGGCAAAACATAGGAAGGGGTTTCCGACAGGACTGGGTTTCCTTGTGCTTTGTTTTACAAACATGTCCACGTTCTTTGAGTCTTATACGGCTTTATCATCCACTTTCGCCTAGTGATCACAAGGAACAATGGATTTCTATTTTTCTGAAACTATTTTTTTTTTGCCTTTTTTTCCTATTAACTCCTATGTAGCGGGGACGGGTAAATGGTTCTGGGTATATTCAAATGAGACACTGTGGTGACTGAAGCGTAGGCACGCATTGTTGGACATTGGTTAGATGAGGACAGTGATTCAGAGGTGCAAGAGAAGGGAAAGGTCATGGTTGTTGGAATCAAGCTTGGGGAGGACCATTTACCTGGGTAAACAGAGCATCCGAAAAGTACCCACCCTATGCACAGATAAAAGCATGTGCAGGGATCACTAATGTTTACACTTTTACCTGTGGTAGAAGCAGGGGGCACTGTGAGGCAGGATTGCATTTTCCAATACAGTGTGCATTGCTGTGCAGGGGAAAAGCATCCATGGAAAAAATAGGTGCACATCTCTGCAGGTTCTTTTTCTCTAGATCAGTGGTTCTCAACCCTGTCCTGGGGACCCCCCCAGCCAGTCGGGTTTTCAGGATATCCACAATGAATATGCATGAGAGACAATTTGCATGAGTGTATGCAAATTTTCTCTCATGCATATTCATTGTGGATATCCTGAAAACCCGACTGGCTGGGGGGGTCCCCAGGACAGGGTTGAGAACCACTGCTCTAGATACATTTTTTTTTTTTTACATGGAAACTATGTGTGTATGTTCCCTTCGAGAACTGATACAGTGTCCACAGGTGAAGGCATTTGGGAGGTTTCAGCTATCCGCGTAATTTGAAAACTTGCCACCGTAATGTGTTATGTGATTCAGAGAAAGAGTGGCCTAAAAGCACATATAAAAGGGAATTTATTTGCATTTTCTGGGATGGGCATGGCCTCAAATGTGTCTTTTTAACATAGGATGTGATGATTTTGTTATTCACTGCAGTAAATGAGTAATTTTCTGACATGACATTTTTGGTGTCCCCAAAATTGGATACTTCAGGCCCAAAGTAGGTAAAAGTGTCAGATTAGAATGGTACCCCTCCATGTGTCTCGAATTAAAACCCTGCAACTCTAAGATGAAAAATAAATCTCTGTGCCCTGGGTTGTGAGAAGTCTGCTCTGTGCTCTCCCTGTTCATATCTCAGCTATAGATGTCCATTTGGCAATGTAAGTTATGTCCATATGTCACAGATGCCCTCCCAAGGGGTTTTTTTTTTTTTTTAAATTTTCATTTTAACCCCTCCCCACTCATTCCTCCTAGACTGAAATTCCATCCTTACTTTACCTTGCGAGTTTCCTACAACGAACACCAGCGACAGCAAGAGCCAAAGATGGAGAAGGCGGAGCTGCCCGGTGATCTTCATCCTTCAGCGTACAACAAAGGCAACTGAAAAGCAGAGAAACAAGACACGTGAGGAGGAAAGGCAGAATCCATCCTACTGGAATCCCCAACAGGCTGCAGACAGGTCAAATCCTGCCACTCAGCTATAGATTTTATGTGACAAAACTTCACTGTGGGAAATTTTCACAAATGTTGACTGCTGTCCTAGCACAATGCCTTTGATGTGATGCAATTAGTCCAGCTGTTTTTGTGCCATGTCTCTGTGCTTCACCCAGTATCCCTCAGGCGGAGACTCGGCACTAAATAAGGTGCACTGCAAAGTAAGTCACAATTCATTGACATTCACTTCAGATTAAGGGGTGGGGTCAGGACTCTTTGATGTTCTGTATCTGAGTGGTATAATGTTTAACTTTTTAGAACTAGAACCAGTTTGTATGCTCCCTCTTATTTCACAAATGGTGTCAACTCACATAGATGGTGTGGCAATGAGATTTACACTAGGTGAAACTGATTATTTCTCTTACTAATTTTAAACTGAAACAAGTTTAGAAGGCACTAATGCCTGGATGTTTTATAGTAAGTTAGTGTACACATTCCTGGAAATTTTTGATTTAGAGTCACCCTGAGCTCTTTATTAATTAGCAGTGGGAGGTGGTGGAAGGGGGTGGGCATGAGGGGGCTGAATGAGCGGCATGCACGCTAACTTTCTCCTCTTCCATGCACACACGCTCTAACACATTCACATGTTCATTTGCTCTCACATACTAAATGCTCATTTCCACACACTTGCTCGCTCACATTCCTCTCATTCTCACAACCACATACATGGCCCCTGACATACACTCCCTCCCACCCTCCACACACACACCAACACACACACATGCCCCCCTGACATACACTCCCTCCCTCCACACTCACAATCTCTTCCTACCTCAAACCCACCAGTGGCAGCAACCTCATTCAAAGAGCTCTCATGGCCAATGGGCCTCTTCCTTCTTCCAGTCATGCCAACTTCTGCTTCTGCCCTGGTCCTATAGGACTCCACTTCTTCCTGCCCTGTGGCCCCCTCCCTTCTTCCTGCCAGCAAGGGCCAATCATAGGCCTGCCAAAAGGTTTATTCATCTGCATCCTCCACCAAGATCAACTGGATGAAATGCTCAGGGCTTATGACGAGACTGCAGATTGTGGACGCCCTCCCGAGCAAGTTTAGTCATTATTCCCAGAGCCCAGAAACCCTGAAATATCTGGGCATCCACCTATCCACAGAGGAGATCATGGCCTTGATCAACTGGTAAGAGCAGGAAGGCGCTCACCTGAGGTCATGGGCAGGGCTGCTACAGCTGGTGAAGCACTTGGTGTCCAGCATGTGGTGGCATTGGCTTACCACCCTGAGCTCTCCCACAGAGTTTCTCACTCAGACCCAGAGGAAGCTGATGGACTTATTCTGGGCCAGCAAGCACTGGGTCCCTACAAGTATCCTCTCTCTTCCCCTGGAAGACGGAAGACAAGGACTAGTGTGTCTGAAAAGCCAGGTACACACCTTCTGCCTCCAGGCCCTACAGAGATTTGTGCACGCAGAACTCCCTCCACTGTGGTGCCCCCTGGCTGTTTTCATTTTTAGCCAGGTGAGCAAGTTGTGGCATGGCTGGCCACTTTTACTTAAGCTGGAAGGTATGCTCGCAATCTCTCGACACTGCCGCCTTTCTATCAAGATCTTTTTAAGTCTTGGTGCATGGTCTCCATGAAGAGGAGGCCAGCTGCCCTCCCAGAAAACTACCTGGAAGAACCCTTCTCCATGCCCCCATTCTGGGTCCCCCAGAGCATGTGCTGACCTCAGCCAGGATATCAATTGGTCACCCCCATTTGGATGACTGACATATCTGGTGCAGTAAATCTAAATGGCACAGCAGATGGAATTAAGACATCCTCTGCTGCCTGATGTAGACTTATATCTCATCCAGACTAGGGCACCCAGTTGCTTGTCCACTCTATTGGGAGGGGGGGGGGGAGGTGTTCTACAAGCCAGAGGCCTCTGCCAGGTTTCCATCCCCCTCTCCTATGGACTTGAGTGTATAGACCCTATCATCAGAGACCCCCCTCCTTCTCTGCTCAACCCACTCCACCTAAGAGCCTTAGCAGACTGTGGGACATATTCACTGCAAATTTTGAGGCCTTGCTGAAAAGAGCCATTTAGCTACTCATGCACATAGTTCACTACATCGCCTTCTCCTCCTGCACAGATATGGTCTGGAGGCAAGCCATGGGAAAAGGATAGGGACCTCAATGGAAGGCTTTTAATATGGCACCCATCCCTAAGCAAAGTAACATTCTGAGTTGGTGCAAACCACATGGGGGCTATATGAACTGCCTGTATGCTAGAAGCAGTCACACACTCTCCATCACTCCCCCCCCCCCCCCTCTGCCGAGCCCAGAAGATAGTGGCCCATATATTCTGGTTTTCACCCTACCTAACCCCATTCCTTACCTTTTTAAGGAATTTATTTTTGAAGTTCTGGATGTCCTTTCCCCCCATCTCTTAATCTATGGACACTCTGTGCCAAGAGCCCCAGCAGCATGCAGCCAAGTCTACCTCACCAGCTACCTCCTGGCAGAAGCCAAAGTTATCATCAGTTGGACCAGAGAGGCGAGATGGGCTGGATGAAATACAGCTGCATGCAAGACCCTTTTTAGGTTCTTGGTATCCTTGTGTCTGAGGGCAGAGCACCTTAATGCGGTAAGCACTGACCTCATCAACAAGTTTACACGCAACTGGACCATAAACAATGTGTTCTGCCTGCCCACCCACCCTCCCTCCCAAATACACTCTGCTAATGTTCATCCAAGCCTCTGGAAATTTGGTTCACTATGAAGAGCTAAAGGACACTGGTAGGGTATCCTCCAGTGCTTCCTTTCTGCTATGAGCAGTGCAATTTTGTTTGAATGAACCAATATTTTCACCTTCTTTATTAATTCCAACTCCCCTTCCCCCTTGTTAGGAATTCCTTGTCTTTTGGAACCTTTTCTATTAAGTTGCTTGTACACAGGAACCCAGGCTACCTGCAGAATCTTGCAGCCTGCAACATATCCACAAAACATTTTTGGATAACCAGTTTTTTTAAATGGTTGGACATATTTGTTTCCCTCCCCTGAGTGGCACACCATGGGATGTGGATTCACGGTCTTAAGCTATCATGTTTTTTGCTGAGGGGGGCCGCCTTTGGCGGTCCTACCCCAGCATCCAACATTTAAAAAGTCCAGTGTACATAGGCTGCTTCACTAGCAGGAGCAGCAGCAGCAGGCCAGCCAGATATTTCACTTGTTGGCCCGGAGACACGGCAATTCTATTAGAATTTCAGAGTCTCCAGATCAAATCCAAAAAGCTCCCAAGTATGAATATACACACCTGGAGGTTCCTCCTGTGGCATAACAATGCAAGTTCCTTGCACAAATTTAAAGGGGATAGAGCAACTCTCTGCTTCATGCCTCAATCTCTCCCAAGCTTACCAGAAGGGGTAATATCTCCAGGAGTAAATAATATTGTGTAGTACAACAGAATGGAACATAACGAGTGAATAAAAGCCCTGATTTCTCTGTGTTGAGAGAAATAATGTCAGGCAGGGCCTGTGACATTTTCTGGCTTTGCTTTCATTTACTATCACAAGACTCACAAAGGTAAGAGAGCGAGTGCTGTCACTGGCAGGACCTGTACTGTGGAACTCAATGCCACTTGAAATTAGACTGCAGAGAAGCTTTAAACTCTTCAAAGTAAGTCTAAAAACCTGGCTGTATAAACAAGCCTTTTATAAGCAGAACGATGAGAGCAAATAAGCACATATGTAAGTAAGCACCAAGCATTCAACTTTATTAAAATTTCTTTCTCCTATCTCCTATTACATATTAGAACATTAGCTTTATATAGGAACTGTTAAGAAGTTTTTATTCCAACCAAAATATAAGCAAACTCAACATATAGCTTTGATATTAAAAAAATGTTACCGTTCCCTAATGGCACACCTATATGATGTTATCTATACCAATCAACTTTTAACCCTATTTTGTACCTTTTTTTAACCGTTGTGATGGTTAATTAACTACGGTATAGAAAAGTTTTAAAATAAATAAATAAATAAATCACTAGGGTTGGGGAGAATGAATAGGTGTGGATAACCAAAGATATTCATGAGTAAAGAAGGTTAGATTACATCCTGCCATCCTACCCTGAACTAACCTCCTACTTCATTAAAAAACAAAAAAAAAAAAAAAAAAAAATAAGCAGACTCCACTCAATCTTCATTCTTATTTTTACTTTGAACAAGCAAAACAGAACACAAGGTTTTTCATGAGTTGAACCCTCACCCACAAATCAAGAGAGTGAGGTGAGATGTCTATAAAAGAAGCTTCACACCACAAGATAAGTGGAGAACAAAAACGCATCAATAAAAAGTCCAAATGAATGCAAGAGGTGTGTCAAGGCAGGTAAATCATCAACAGGCTCAAAGGACCGTTGTAGGTTAAAGGCGGTCTTTTAATAATTCAAACATCATAGTTGTCAGGCAGACATACAATTCTTTCATATATCAGTTATAGCAGGTTTTTGCAAATTTCTTAGTCCCCTGACAGGGTCGTGTTTCGCTTGGATTGCATTGGGAGGGACAGATCGAGAGCAAATTTTTGCCAGAATATTTGACAAAAAATCTTATCAACTGTCACGCTGGTCGGTGTCTCCCGTGAAGCTACTTGAGATTGTGTCCCCTCATTTGGCTTTTTACGGTTCCTTTAGCATTTCACATTTGTCGATAAGATTATTTGTCAAGTATTCTGGTGAAGATTTGCAAAAACCTGCTTTACTGATGTATGAAAGAATTGTATGTCTGCCTGACAACTATGATGTTTGACTTATTAAAAGACCACCTTAAACCTACAACGGTCCTTTGAGCCTGTTGATGATTTACCTGCCTTGACACACGTCTTGCATTCATTTATAAAAGAAGTTTCACATAAGCAAATATATGTATGTAAGGACATACTGCATCCTTACCAAGCAGTGTACCCCTGTTAAAAAAGGACTAAACCATTTTCTCAAACACTCCCATAGGATGTGCTACAGTGGATCGTTCCCTGTGACTTACTCTAAACAGAGCCTAGCCTAGCAGCTGCTGGGGGTCAGTGATGCCAATTTATCTATTTTGTAACTAAATATGGCAACTTTTTGAACCCAAAGGAGATTTTAGAATTGTGAATGTGACAGTAAAGTTAATTTGGCTAGTTTAGGACAATTTAGCTATAAATCTAGCGACTTTCTCAAAGCTCTAAAATTTACATCAGGATCCCTACTTATAGAGCATATGTGGAAGCAGAAAAGTTTTAGACAGTACAACCTCCTTCGGCTAGAATGCCCTGCTTGCTGCCCCAGCACCCTCTCCCCTGGCCACAGCCCATCAGTACTCCTTAGAACAGGCTCTGCTAGCTTAGGGGCCGATGCAATACAGTGCACTCAGCCGAGCGCACTGTTTAACCTGAAGTCGGACATGGGATAAATAGGCGCTAATCTAGCCCCTAATGCAATAGGGGGATTAGCGCCTATTGCATGTGAATGAGGCTATTACTCATTCACTCCGAATGCAAAAAGATAAATATGCGTTAATAGCTGAGCACATTGAAAGGAAGTACAGAAAAGCAGAATAAACTGCTTTTCTGTACTTCTTTTTTAAAGTTAAAAAAAAAAATACTCGGCAGACCGTCAAGTTATGAAGACCTTTGCCGGTAAACTTGGTCTCGGTTTTCATAACCGGCCGTCTGCCAGTAATGAAAATGTCCGCCAGTAAACTCGGCGGTCGTTTTTATTACTGGCAGACAGGCAGGTTATAAGTTTACCGGCGTCGGTCTTCATAACCAGCAGCCACAGCGGGTCAAGTTAGGAAGGAGGTGCTAAGGTCACGCATGGCGCCCCCTTGCTCATCCTTGATCTAATTCTCTAGTCACCCAATCAAAAAGTCAATCAGATTCATTTGACCCAATCTTCCTCTGGTGAATCCATGCTGCCTAGATCCTGCAACCCATTGGATCATAGGTAGTTTAGTTGACTATCCTTTCCTTTAGCAATATCTCCATTAATTCTCCCAAGTAAGGCCAACCACCCTGTAGTTTCTTTGCTTCCACTTATGTGAAATGAGAAAACCACTGCCCTTCTCCAATCTTGTAGCAGCACACCCAGTTCCAGAGATCCATTAAACAAGTTTTTCAGCAGACTCATCAGCACCTCTCTGAGCTCCTTTAGTATATTGGGATATAGCTCATCAGGCCCTATAGCCTTGCTCACTTTCAATTTTGATAATTCCATCCAAACATTCTCTTCTATAAATGGGGTTGTATTTATCCGACTACCATCAGCACACTTTCCACCCAGGGTCTAGTTTAGTGAACACCACTGCACCTTGAGCTAGCCAGCTAACTTTTCAGCTGGATAAAAAGTTATCTAGTCATGTCAGGACTGGTCAGCGCAATAGGATTTTCAAATCATGCCATGTGTACAAACTTAGGGCCAGATTTTAAAAAGCATTTACATGCGTAAATCTGGGTTTTACGCATGTAAATGCACTTTACTCGAGTAAGTGGGCTTTTGAAAATTGCTACAATATATGCCATTGAATCGTCCATAGGATTTATTCGCATAAGTGCACTTTACGTGAGTAAATGGCTTTTGAAAATTGCTACAATAGTAGTTACATTTATGCGCGTAACTCCTTTGAAAATTACCCCCTTAAGATGGAGAAATGATGTTGAATATCAGCCTAATAATGTTCTTTATACCATTGACATAGAACCAAACAACAAAGCTACAGTATAGGGAATTTGAGAGTCTAATTGTAAGATTCGTGGATGCTTGTGCTATGGTAAGGTTGGCTCAACCTATAGAGAAGGCCCCATAGGTCCTTGCCTACAGCTGGCTAAGCTATGCTGGGATGAGACGGATCAGGGGTTTCACCTATACCAATCCCTTTCCCTTCAGAATGAGCTCTTGGGTTCCAGAGGCCGACAGATCTTAGGCAAGAGTCTCTAAGGATGAGATAAGGGCAAAGGTTCAGTATCAGGCTAGGGTCAGGGGGCAGGTTGCAGGCAAGAGTGGTCAAGTTTCAAGCTAAGGTCAGATCTAGAAGTCAGTCCGCAAACAGGTGGAGGAGACAAGGAGAAGGACTGACACGGAAGGGTAGGAAGAAGGCAATGACTGTAAAAAGACAAGAGAAGCTGTGCTGGAGAGACAAGGCGGGCCCAGGATCAAGAAAGCAGGAGAAGAAGCAACTCACACTACATACAAGATGTAGCCTACCCATTGCTTAAGCAAAGGAAAGAGTCCTGAGAGACCCTCTATACGGCTGGAGTCCTGACGTCATAGGGAGGCGCCACAAGCCCTTTAAATGTGGCAAAGTCCAGCGCGCACACCTAGTGGAACTATAGAAGGGAGTGACGATGGTGGCGACCCCATGCAGGGGAAAGAGATAGGCAGATCAGTGACGTCGGGTGAGTACCGCGGCTCGTGGGGCCTACCCAGGAGCCGCAAAATGTAACAGTAGTTTTTCTTGCTGTTGGCTGTTTTTCTGAAAATCTTAATATTTATTCTTAAAACAGGGTTTCAATATCCAAAGTGACATTTACTAATTGTAAACACAGAGGATGGAAATCTCAATACAAAAAGCTGTAACAGTAGAAAGACATCATGTTGCTGACTCACCCTTTGCCTGCACCTTTGGGCTCCCTGCTAAGCTGGTTGACCTACACAGGATGCTTTCATGGAGATTCTGTTCACAGTTTTCTAGGGCATATAAAATAAAAGTCCTAGCGGCAAGGGAATTTCAGCTTGGCATCTGGCTTGTGGGCTCAAGTAAGATGCTGGATCAGACTGGACGCAGAGGTAACTGGTGTGACTGGGTCTCTTCTGGACAGGGAAAACAGGAAAAGAAGCAAGTTTTTCTGCCCTCCATTTATTTATTTGATTTATATTCTGCCTTTCAGACACTTCAAAGTGATTTACATTAAGGTCCTGTTGATTATAATTTGCCCCCTTCCCCTACCCCCTGCCAAGTGAAATCCTCTTGCTATCCTCTTCACACATCCTTTTGGTGGCCTCTGCTTCATGGAACCCACGACCCTGGCATTCAGTAGAGGGAGTCTCACATATTGGCTGGGTGGTTGCAACTTGCAATTTATTTATTCTTCAAGGGTAGTCAGCACTAAATCACATCAACTTTAGTCATGGGTTACAGGGCAGAGATAACAGCTTATGCAGCTGGGAAAACAAATATTCCCCTGCCCATTTGCATTTTAATAAAGTCAAAACCTCTATTCCTAACAAATGATAGACATTAGTCAGTCTCCAGCATAATCCCATTGGTATTCAGATAGGCACAATGAGTTCATTGAGAGGAGTTGGATTCTAGATAAGTAAAAAAAAAAGAAAAGAAAGAAAAGATTTCTAGCAAGTAGTTGTATCCACATCTCCTCCCAGACTCCAGGAATTGAAAGCTAGGCATAGTGTGTAAGAACTGTCGTTAGGCACTCTCTTATCCATGGCAAAATCCATGGGGCCACTTCTGAACTGGTAAACCAGAAGGCCTTTAGGGAACTAGCAGAGACTCCACAAACAGGTCTTGTTCCCCTAAACTTAAAGGAACTCAAAAAACCCTGAAGGAACTTTTCCATTAGGAACTCACGTGCTGCTGGTGGATCCAATCCCACTGACGGCAGAAGGAGGAGGCCCATGGTGCCACCAGTAGAGATGTGAATCGGAACCGGAATCGGTTCGGATTCCAGTTCCGATTCACATCGTGGGTTTTTTTTTTTGTCCGGCCCGATCACGGTTTTGTTTATCAGCTGCACCCGAGCCGATAAACAAAAAACCCACCCGACCCTTTAAAACTAATCCCTTAGCTTCCCCCACCCTCCCGACCCCCCCAAAAACATTTTACAGGTACCTGGTGGTCCAGTGGGGGTCCCGGGAGCAATCTCCCTCTCCTGAGCCGTTGGCTGCCACTAATAAAAATGGCGCCGATGGAGGGAGCACTGGATGGCCGGCGCCATCTTTAAAAATGGCGCGGGCCATCCAGTGCTCCTACCATGTGACAGGGGCCGGCCAATGGCACAGATACCCTGTCACATGGTAAGAGCAAAGGGCCATCGGCGCCATTTTGATTAGTGGCAGCCGACGGCCCGGGAGCGGAGATCGCTCCCGGGACCCCCACTGGACCACCAGGTACCTGTAAAAAGTTTTTTTGGGGGGGTCGGGAGGGTGGGGAAAGCTAAGGTGTTACGACTATGGCTGCTGTGCAACCGCCTCACCACCAGGGGTCCTTCAAGAGCAGGCTCTCCTGGCTGGCCCAATCCATCTGCTCTATGCCCTGGATGTTCCTTTATAAGCCTGCCTACCCAAGACTCCAGTGCTTCGGCATCGAGCTCGTTGGGCTCCCTGCTCTAGCCTTGCCTTGCTGTGTGTGGCCTTCGGGCCTTCTGCCTTGTCTTGCTGTGTGTGCGTGGCCTTCGGGCCCTCTGCCTTGCCATGTGTGTGTGGCCTTCGGGCTCTCTGTCTTGCTATAAGGTTCTTGTGACCCTGCCTGGACATTGACTCTGTTGCCTGTCACCTGCCTTGACCCTGCCTGGACTTTGACTTTGTTCCCAGCCAGTACTCTGCTCCATATATCACAGCCATCGCCCAGCTCCATTCACTCCTGCCGCATCACATTCCTTCCCAGCCATCATCAGAGACCTTCCAGCTATCCCTGTCTCTCTCCACCTGGAGTCACTCCTGAAGGTGGTGTTCACTACACCGGATCACTGCCCAAACGTAACATAAGGGATTAGTTTTAAAGGGTCGGGGTGGGTTTAGGGGTTATTTTTGTGTGCCGTTTTTCCCGCCCTCCCCCAAAATGATAAGAGAACCCCCACGAACAATATCGTGGGGTTTTCCTATCGTTTTGGGTGAGCCCCCGATGTCTGACGATTTTGAAAATATTGTACGATATTTTCAATTGTCCGAAGCCCGATTCACATCCCTAGCCACCAGTGGACCCGATCCCACCGGCGGCAGAAGCAGGAGGCCACAGCAGAGGAAGCCCATCCTTCAGCTCCTCCTTTGGTGCTGGCCCCACGGTCTTGAACACTCGTGGTACTAGAACTTCCTGTATTCTCGTGAGATTAGAAAACAGGAAGAAGTGCTAGCACCGCGAATGTTGACTTACCGTGGTGCTAGCACAGAAAGAGGAGCTGCAAAATGGCTTTTCTCCATAAAAGAGTCACTTTAATTTTTCATTGGAGGGGTTGACGTGGGACAGGCTCAGCCAGCAGAGGTATTTATTTCTTTATTTATTTGCCACCAATGCAAAAGTTCTAGGTGGCTCACATAATTATAAAAATGAACAAATGAATAAACAATACAACAAAACAGAATAATGCAAGTTAAAAATAGGAAGCACTTTTTAAAAATGTCATTTACTGGAGAGGGGGGTAGGGTGGTGGGGAGGTGGGGGAGAGCTGGCACTGAGAGAACACAGTCTTGGCTATGGAAAAATACTAGATCTTAAATCATATGGTGACATTTCTTCACAGAAAGAAAATGAGGATGTATGGAATTATTCTAGTGGAGAAGGTGCGGACAAATAAGGTGATGGCATATAAAAAAAAGCATGGTAGGACTCTTAATGTTGGGACACATGGCTGAAACTGGAGATTTATTAAGGTCTGCTGTATTGTAGTAAGTAGTGAAAATGTTTCTACATTTCTGTAATGCTAGGGCTGGTTATTATACACAGGGCTGGACAAATTTAATTGTATTTGGTGATTCGGGCATTTTTCATTCTTCACACTCTCCAGCATGTATGCCACTACTTTCTGTCTTCTCCTATCTTACAAATCAAAGTAAGCACTGTTGGCCATGCAATTTTGGTTTGGTGGGGCTCAGGTATGGTTTATTAAATCAGACCAAAATCCAAGTCAAATCGGCTTGACCTAACCTAGCAGATGAGTTGGGTCACAGCAGGTTCTCCCATCTCCAGATAAGAGACATCTGATCTCACAGTGACACATTTACTCATAAGAGATCACTGTTTCCTGGTGAAGCAGTGGTTCCCTTACCTGCTGTGAAGGACTACCCTGTCCTTGGATATTAAGGTACACAGAATGCTATTGTTTAGATAATTACATCAAAAAGAACAATAGAAAGACTTCTTCATCACTACAAAAGGGATGCGGCACAAGTTGAAAAGAAACAAAGCCACAGAAACTGATAAGATTTTGGCTTAGATAAAGAGACAACTTCGGATGTTTGGCAACCAGAGAGAGAAAGAGAGAAAATCAGTACAAACAGACAAAAGAAGGTGGGGAGAGGCACAAAAACAGATGATAACTGAGAGGGGGAGAAGTGATGATATTGTGATGGTAATACTTGGAAAGTGATGGAGTTGCAAAGGTTCCGCAGGTCCCACAGGGAATGCGAGCTATAATTTACTAGTGGGACAGAACTAGTAAATAACAATAACATATTCCCCTGCAACACAGACAAATGTAGGCAAAAAGAAAGATAGAAAAGACTAGAATCATGATTGTCTAACAACACTAAGCAGGGAGACATAAAATGCACTATTTAAATTGGAGTAGTTACTTAGTTAAATGTCATGCAACTTAAATGGCTCAAGCAACAGCAGACTTAATTTCATTCAGTAGCTTTGATTCAGTTTTTTATTCATGTTTTAATAATTTATTTTTTCTTATAGTCTGCAATTTCCAATTTTGTTCAACATGGATGACAAACAATGGTGAGGTCAATATTCAAACGGTAGATAGCCGCATAAGTAGGACTTACCTGGGTATCTAGTGGCCAGTGAATATCTTTTATATTCAGTGGCCACAAGAAAGTTAGATAAGACATTTATCCAGCTATCTAGTTAGCTGAATAAATTGTGGGTGGGCAATGGGTGGATTGGAGTGGTGCTACTTAGCCGGCTAAGTTATCTGGCTAAATAGCAATATTCAAACAGATAACTTAGGGGGTCATTTTCCAATGATATAGCACGTGTGCAATAGCTAAATTGGGGTGGAGTCAGGGCGGAGTCCACACAGGAAGGGGAGGAGTCGAGCAGCGTCGGGGTGGATGTCGCGGAAACGTCGCTGACGGCGAAAGGTAAGACTCTTTATCGCCGCCAGTATCACGCCCAATAGCACCTCCTTTCACGGTGGTGCTATTGGGTGCGAAAGCCAGCAGCGATAACACTGTGGTGGTGCGATCACTGCCGGCTTTTGCAGGCCCGCCCCCTGCTTCGCCCCCGGCTCCCCATTACTTCCGGATTCTCTAAGGTCTGCGATCTTAGAAAATCCAGGTCTTATTTGCTAAGTCAGAACTGCTCAATAACAAGTCTAAACTTAGATAACACTTAACCGTCTAAGGTCTGGATTCATCATTCTTCACAGAATGATGAATCCTGCAAAAACAGGGGGGGGGGGGGTGCGGGTGGGCCTGCGAAAGCCTTCTCACCATGGTGGTGCAATTTCGGCGGCCGCGGTGCACTGGCTGCTGGCTTTCACACCAAATAGCGCCGCCATGAAAGGTGGCGCTATTCGGCACACTACTGCTGACGATAATGTTAGTAACATTATCGCCGGCAGCGAAGACACCGCCGACTCTGCCCCGACTCCTCCCCTCCCCCTAATTTGCATTATATCGCATGCGAAAAGGCCATTTTCACATGTGATAATGCTTTACAAAATAACCCCCTAAGTAGCAATTTGTCAGGGGATATTCAACAGCATAACCATGTTGCTGAATATCCCATCTAAGTTAATCGTATAGGTCTCTCGGGCTTATTTAGCTGAACAGCTAGGTTTTCAATATTGACCGTCTACATAATAAACACAACACACAATATTTCACTCAAAAACATAAAAAGATTCAAGGTCTCATTCTGTATATTATAGCTTGCAGATTTAACATCTATTATCCAATTAAGAGGATCAATAGTCCAAAAAAGGCTTACACAAATAACACAGCTTTTAACTTTTTCTGACACCATAGATAATCCCGTTCTTCTTGAATATTATACCTTTAATGAAGAATCATTAAACTGACCAGGGATTGATATTTAAGGCTTGCTTTTCAAAGCCATTTACACACATAAAACCCAATTTTATAAATAACTATACTAAAACAGCTTTGGGCTCAGTGTGTACAAGCATGCGTGCACCCCACAAAACCGGAAAGAGGCATTCGGGGGGGGGGGGGGGGGAGGAGTTGGGGCAGATTTCAGATGCACGTATAAGAACATAAGAACATAAGAAAATGCCATACTGGGTCAGACCAAGGGTCCATCAAGCCCAGCATCCTGTTTCCAACAGTGGCCAATCCAGGCCATAAGAACCTGGCAAGTACCCAAAAACTAAGTCTATTCCATGTTACCATTGCTAATGGCAGTGGCTATTCTCTAAGGGGCGGATTTTCAGAGCCCTGCTCGCCTAAATCCGCCCAAACCGGGCGGATTTAGGCGAGCAGGGCCCTGCGCGCCGGGAAGCCTATTTTACATAGGCCTACTGGCGCGCGCAGAGCCCCGGGACTCGCGTAAGTCCCGGGATTCTCTGAGGGGGGCGTGTCGTGGGCGTGTCGTGGGGCGGGCCCGGTCGTCGCGGCATTTCGGGGGCGTGTCGGCAGCGTTTTGGGGGTGGGTACGGGGGCGTGGCTACGGCCCGGGGCGGTCCGGGGGCGTGGCCGCGCCCTCCGTACCCGCTCCCAGGTCGCGGCCCGGCGTGCAAGAGGCCCGCTGACGCGCGGGGATTTACGCCTCCCTCTGGGAGGCGTAAATCCCCCGACAAAGGTAAGGGGGGGGTTTAGACAGGGCCGGGCGGGTGGGTTAGGTAGGGGAAGGGAGGGGAAGGTGAGGGGAGGGCAAAGGAAAGTTCCCTCCGAGGCCGCTCCGATTTCGGAGCGGCCTTGGAGGGAACGGGGGTAGGCTGCGCGGCTCGGCGCGCGCCGGCTATACAAAATCCATAGCCTTGCGTGCGCCGATCCAGGTTTTTAGCAGATACACGCGGCTCCGCGCGTATCTACTAAAATCCAGTGTACTTTTGTTTGCGCCTGGAGCGCAAACAAAAGTAGGCTATTCGCGCTCCTTTTAAAATCCGCCCCTAAGTGAACTTAATAGCAGGTAATGGACTTCTCCTCCAAGAACTTATCCAATCCTTTTTTAAACACAGCTATACTAACTGCACTAACCACATCCTCTGGCAACAAATTCCAGAGTTTAATTGTGCGTTGAGTAAAAAATAACTTTCTCCGATTAGTTTTAAATGTGCCCCATGCTAACTTCATGGAGTGCCCCCTAGTCTTTCTACTATCTGAAAGAGTAAATAACTGATTCACATCTACCCGTTCTAGACCTCTCATGATTTTAAACACCTCTATCATATCCCCCCTCAGTCGTCTCTTCTCCAAGCTGAAAAGTCCTAACCTCTTTAGTCTTTCCTCATAGGAGAGTTGTTCCATTCCCCTTATCATTTTGGTAGCCCTTCTCGGTACCTTCTCCATCGCAATTATATCTTTTTTGAGATGCGGCAACCAGAATTGTACACAGTATTCAAGGTGCGGTCTCACCATGGAGCGATACAGAGGCATTATGACATTTTCCGTTTTATTCACCATTCCCTTTCTAATAATTCCCAACATTCTGTTTGCTTTTTTGACTGCCGCAGCACACTGTACCGACGATTTCAATGTGTTATCCACTATGACACCTAGATCTCTTTCTTGGGTTGTAGCACCTAATATGGAACCCAACATTGTGTAATTATAGCATGGGTTATTTTTCCCTATATGCATCACCTTGCACTTTTGATTTAAAAAAATATGTGGGTAATTTTCAAAGAATGCTGCATGGCCCAAATGCACATGATTATAGTCACCCAGAGATCTACTATAACCTACATGTATCTGGTCCACACAGATTATAAAATGCATGCATATACACCCACCAAGATACACACCTATGCTTCAGTATGCACGAATATCTGCAATCCATAGAAAATGTGTACTTTTCCTACCCATTTCATAAACATACATGTGTATATTTTATATGCAGAAAAAATATAACATGTTTGCATAAAAATCCTGAGTTTATATGCGCACCTACTTGAAATCTCCAGTTTGCTGATATCTCCACCATTTCACCCACTCCATTGAGACCCTCCGACTACTTCATCATGAACTCTAGGGATGTGAATCATTTTTGAACGATTAAAATTATCGTCAGATAATTTTAAAATCGTCCAAAATCGTTAGAGTGCATGATACAATACAAATGCCCCCGATTTATCGTCAGGGGCATTTGTATTGTATCGTTAAATAGGGCGCGACAAAACCGGCACACACCAAAAAAAACCCTAAAACCACCCCGAACCTTTAAAAAAATCCCCCACCCTCCCGAAACCCCCCAAAATGTTTTAAATTACCTGGGGTCTAGTGGGGGGGGGGGGGGGGGGGTCCCGACGCGATCTCCCTCTCTCTGGCCATGGCTGCGTTGAGAGAAATGGCGCCGGTGGCCCTTTGCCCTTATCATGTGACAGGGCAAAGGTAGCGCCGGCACCATTTTGGTTCCTGGTTCCCGACGTCACGCATCCAGGAGATCACCCCCCGGACCCCCGCTGGACCCCCAGGGACTTTTGGCCAGCTTGGGGGGGGCCTCCTGACCCCCAAAAGATTTGCCAAAAGTCCAGCGGGGGTCCGGGAGCGACCTCCTGCACGCGGGCCATATTGCCAATCTTCAAAATGGCGCCGGCGCTACCTTTGCCCTCACTATGTCATACGGGCGACGGTCATACTGTCATATTTCATATGTCATATGTCATACTGAGCAGACTTCTCTCTCCTTCCAAACTGGGATGAACAATGGCTAGAAACTCTGAGAAGAACTTTCTCGCTCCTCTCTCACATCACATCAGGAATAGGCGCTCCTTCCTACTTCACCCGAGGAAGATCAGTTCACTGTTCCTACAGGAGTCTATGCATACCATCTACTGGCAGAAACCATCAGCCTAAAAGGCGATACTGCACATTAATGCATGTTGTCACGTATTAACGTGCATTGTTACTAAATAGTCCCCATTACTTTCAATGGGAACTATTTACTAACAGTGCGTATTGACACACATTAATGGCCCCTTAAAGAAGTGGGAAAGGTCATTTGCCTTTCTGCCTACTTCTACTCCTGAATCTTTTCCAAGTTGGCTAGGTTCTATTCGTAATAAAAAAAAATGTAGCTATGCCTATTACTGGAAACTACATTATATAAAAAAGCAATTTCTACACTTTTCCTTGCTTTCTTTTATTTTCAAAGGGAAATCAAGAATAAGATTGCATGGGACTAGGAAAAGACCCTATGACAGGGCTTCCAAAGCAGTTCTGGCGGCTTGATTGCTAGATGGGTTTTTAAGATGTTTACAATGAATATGCATGAAATAGCGATGCATATAATGGAAAATCAGTATATGCACATTTATCTAATGCATAGTCATTCTGGATATTCTGAAAAGCCAATTGGCTGGAGTCACTAGAACAGGTTTGGAAAGCCCTGTCCTCCGGACATCTGAAAGATTCTGCCAGATGACAATTAATATTCTTTGTTAATTTCCTAGTCTAATTTCTATTTCAATGATTTAACTAAATAATAAAGAAAATCCACATATTTGTGTTCATACTGGGGATTCCTGACTACTGGAGCACCGAATCAACCTAAGGGCAGGGGTTGAGTTTATTACAAAAGGAGTGAGAAAAACGTTTGAGCTGTGGCTGCCCCCTTCCATCCATTCAATTGGCTGGGGCCCCCAAAAATTGAGTTTCTCACACACACATACACACACATATGAAGGGTATCCTGGTTTCCTGGCCTGGTGTCTAATTCTCTTGCCAACCAATCAGCTCTTGAACCAGTTACCAAGCCAATAGGGAGCCATACTGCCAACCAGTGGCTCAAAGTCCTCATTTTGTTTCTCTTCAAGTTGCTGAAAAAAGAGGAAGCAAACATGGATACACAAGCATGGATACAGAGACGCAAGCACTCCGTACCCACATGGATAGAGAGGCAGGTAGACAACCCAGACACAGAGAGAAACAAATACTTCATGTCTAGACAGACACAGAGAGACAGAGACACAAGGCACTCAGGACACAGAGAGGCTCAGACACCCACACCCAGATAGACAAACATAGGCAGACATGCTACACCCATACACAGGGAGAGACAGGCAGGCAGATCACACCACACACTGAGACACAGAGATCCCACATAGACAAACACACTCCATACTGAATCAGATCCAGATCCAGAGAGAGACACATGGTTAGACATGGTAAGACATGGTAAGACAAATGGTAAGTGGTAAAATATTTTTCAAAAACTTAGGTGCCAAACCCCAGCTTTTTAGAAGCTGGGGAAAACTCTATCCCATTACTGTTTTCACAATTTGTTCCTATTTTTTGCTTTTTTTTTTTTTCTGTTTGCTTATCTTTTTATTTTATCATGTTTTATTTTGCTTACTTTTTTTTTTTTGCCTTTATTCTAACTCCCCTCCATATCTACCCTTTCTCTGGCCTCTCTACCCATTCTCTTCCCCTGCAGCACCAATTATTTCCCCTGGGCAGGCTGTGGCTGTGATCTCTCTTCCTCAGGAGGGACCTGGTGGGAGCAGGCCCTCCTCCCGTGCTGTGGCCTGAGGATAGCAGCTCTTGATAGGTTGCAGAATACTCACATGCCCGGGCCTGCTGCAGTGAAAGCAGCTGCATTTCCCAGGCCCCTTTCCTAAGCCCATCAAAGTGGAAGCGACTCTTCCCTGGGCCAGCTGAAAGAGACACCTGGCTAAGTTGTGGCAATGCTGACGATGACATCACTATGCTCCCTTACTCCTGAGTTTGCGGTGCCGCCGCAGCACCAAGACTGCAGCAAGCAGTCATTTTTTTCTTCTTTGATCAGGCAGCAACACTCCCTCTTTCGGGATCATTCATTCTCATCCCCTCCCCCCATCATTAGAACATGGAAAGGAAGAAAGACTAAAGAATGACAGAGACACAAACAGAAAACAACAAGACAAAGAGAGGGAAAAGTACCACAGCAGGAGAAAGCCTCAGAAACATGCGCTTACAGACCATCAGTGGGCGTTCAAGAAACAAAACTGTTCTGCCGCAGCAGTGCTGCTCAAACATTCTTATTTTAAACAACTTAGGCAGCAGTTCCAGCTAACAAACCCATTATGCTCTCTCTATTCCTTATTTTATTTTATTCCTGGTGTGAAATGGCAGCTTGGACTTTTACACTTCCCCTCATTAGCCACACTTGGCTCAGAGGAAACATGAGTACATGATTCTTTACTGAGATGGGCGATAGATGCTTGCCGAGGTAAAGGAACCAGATCGGAGCCAGGGGCCAGAGAACAGTGATGACCTCCATCTTTCACTTTTCCAAATAGACAAAAGGAAGTACGTTCAAAAAGATTCCAGGGTTCGGTGATCTAGCAAAAAATTACTAATGAACACCTGGAATAATCTACCAGCTGAGGTGGTAGAAACTAAAACTGTGACAGAATTGCAGATCACTTGGGACAGATATAGGAGGCAATGGCAGGAACAGTATTGCAAATAAGCCATCCTTAGTAATATAGTTAATGATGGCAGGTAAAGACCAAAATGGTTCTTCCAATCTGCTCAGCAGTTGCTTAGGATAATGATTACTGCACCATGAAAGTTACTCCTGTGCCTTTTGTTAGGGATAATAACTGCTGCTCCGTGCAGGTACTCCCATGCAGAAATGTAAACTTCAGTTTTAACATAAGTTACTCCGTGTCTTCATTTCCATTCCCTAGCCACTCGGGATCCTCTGTATTTGTCCAACACCCTTTTGAATTCCATTGCTGTTCTTAGAATTCAAAAGTGTCTTGAGAATAGCTGCAAGGAGAGAGGTGCTAAGGAAAATACCAGAGGCAGATAAAGGAAGCAGGATCTAGTACACCATAGATTATGTATGGGGGTAGCCATGTCTAGAGTTGCCAACTAGCTCCAGATTTTCGGGACAGATTGATACAGTCATGGTTTTACCCCCATTGTATGCAGGGACTTGTAGTTCTGACTTGCCTATTGCAGCTCCTTAGAAAAGCAAGAATACATGCTTGCAATGGGGTAAGCCAGTTAGCGTCCCTAGCCATGTTAGAACTAGCAAGTTACAACTCTCAAGAAACTAACAAGATCAGTGCTGGTGGGCAGAAGCCTCACTACCAGGATTGCCAACAGCTCCGGATTTTCAGGACAGGTTGATCCGGTCCTGGTTTTAATATCCTGCACGTGGGTATTTATAGTCTTGATTTTCTGAGGGAATGCAATAGGTAAATCAGAATAAGTCCCAGCATGCAATGGAGTAAAGCAGAGACCAGATCAACCTGTCCTGAAAATCCAGAGCCGGTTGGCAACCCTACTCACTACCTTTTTGAGCTATAGCATGACTGGTTTTGGTTGTAATTTAGAGCATTACAAAATTTGGTAGCAAGACATGGGGGATGGGAAGGGCTAAATGTTGATTTAAGTAGAGGAACTTGCATGTTCATCTATGTAGTATGGTAGAGATTGAAAACCAATAAGGAAGACAAACAAAAAACTGTCTCAGATAAGGAGTGCTGCCCAAAACGTGCTTAGATTTCTACCACTGGCACCTTAAATAAATCCTTAGCAATGAGTATAGACTGGAATAAATGGAAAGGCTGGATGTAAATGGTTTTTACTGTGATACAAAGTGCTGCTATATCAAGCAGCCAGTTTTGCTTTCGTTAACATTGTTTTTTTCTAGCCAATGCATGAAAATACCATAATTGAAAGTTAAGAATGCTTACTTACTTGAAGAAAGAAAGGAAAGTTTAATATGTGCTTATAGCTAGACTTGATTGCTGTAGCACCAGCAATTTTGATGTCTGTATAATGCTCTATTGTAAGTTTGGATTTGTTGTGGCATTGCTTTACACACAGACATTTCTCTGTCTCTTAATGTAAAACTGACTCTATTGTCTAAATCTTACTTTTGCAACAAAGTCTGGGAAAAATAATTACTATAATGAGTTTGTTCTCTGCCATCTTCTTTTCTCAATCTGCCCCCAGTCGCTGAGCGCCGTGATCTCTTCCTGCAGACTGTCGAATGATTCATCTGTTCAGATGTTAACCAGAATTCTTGCTCTTCTCCTTACCTAACTGATTCCATTCTTGCATAATTTTTCAAAAGAAAACCATAATTGTCAAATATCTTGCAATATTTCAGAAGGGCACATGGCTACTCACCCTGCACCAATTAAAAATATAAACGAAGTCATTAACTTTTAATGATTTATGCTGCTTCTTCCAATTCCCTTGAGCCTCAGGGAGCAGTCTTGTTAACATGAGAGTTACAAATTACCTCCCAGTCACTGGATCTGTCTGGTCCTTGTTGTTTTTGGCTATCTTGTCACAAATATTACATCACTAGAGATCCAGTGACTGGGAGAATATTTTATAACTTGCTAACGATGCAGTTCCAAGCAGCTTAATACAATTGCAGGAGATGGGCTTAAAGTGAAAATAAATTACTCAATAGTAAAAAAAAAAAAAAAAAGTAATTTCATACAGAAAGAGTGTTACTACTACTCACTGTGAACATTCTTGAAATATTGCACGTTACCTGGTGGGCAGAGAGTTTTTTTCTGTATGCTCTGTCTGACTGATTATCCATGCCTTCAAATGGAAGGCTGCCAAGTTTAATTTTTCTTTCTCTGAATTTTCTTCTCCACCAAAGTCATGCTTGGTGATGTACATGGTCAAAAATCAAGGCGTTATTAACCCAGACCGTCACTTAACACTGAAACTTCATGTGTCCATCGCTGCCATATCATACAGGTTCATTAGCATAGTATTTCCAAGGTTAAACCGTTTCTCATCATTGAAGCATATAAACTCATTAGCCATGCCCTTGTTATCCCTCACCTGTCTTAGTGGTGCCATGCATGCACCAGAAAGCCCATTTGGCTAAGTCAAACTTCACCTGCTAGACTCATTTGCAGCTTTGGCATGGTCTGCAGCAATCCGATTCTCTGGGCTGCTGTGTCCTGCTAAAGTCTCAAAACCTGGCTCTTCCGGAAAGCTTTTCCTCCAGATAAATAACTGTCTCCTTATTCCACCTATCCGCCAGATAAATTCCTCCCCCGCCCTCAGGCCCTGCCATCCCCCTTCCCTGTCACTGTACATAAGTCAATCAAAACACACCCTGTTAATAACGTTGTTTTTTTTTTTCAGTATATTTTACTTTTAAGTTAACTCGTTAACCATATATAATTACCAAGTTAATTATTCTGTTACAATACACCGTGTCATTATAAGCAAGTTATAAGTTATATGTTCCGAGTTAAATTAATTCTACTATGTTTCAATGTACTATGTCACAATTTGGCTTGCCTTATGACATCATGTTTTATGTAAACCGATGTGATATGCCAAATCGAATGTCGGTATAGAAAAGCAAATAAATAAGTCATACTGCCAATTCTAAATAACTCTTATCTCCTAGAGACCATGATGCACTCAGTCCACAGAATAAGTTTCTTCTCCCTGCTGGTTCCACTTTGGTGGAATGAATGCCCACAAGCTATATAATCAGCTATATCTCTCTCCCTTCACAGCTGTTAAGAAACTCTGTTTCCTCTTTTGCCTTAACATCTATAAAATGCAGAGTTGTTTGCATATTGTGTTTTCTTCCTCCTGAGACTTGCAGAACAATATTATTGTTCCATTAATTTAAAGAATAAAAGCCTTATATATAAGCTATCATAATAGTAATCATGTAACCATTGTATCTAAAGGTCGAGGAGATCTATTGGAAAAAAAAAAAGGAAAAGGAGCACACATTTATAGATTTTTAGAATGATAAGATTGATATTTAAATATAATGTTGGATGTTGTACTGATTGGGACTGTTTCTACCCATGGACAGGGTCTAGCAATCCTTTTTTTCTTAAGCATTTGGGAATTAGTGATGGTTAAAAAGATTTTGGGAAATGTTCTGTCAACAGTTAGAGAGGTTGATGTGTGGTGACTGGGGATTCACCAAGCTATCCCTGTATTGATAGGGAGGAGAAGGATTAGAAAGGATAGGATTGTTAGGTGATGGGGGCCTATCCTTCCAACAAATAGTGTGAATTTTCTCCCTGTCCCTATATTATGTACAGGTTTATATAGGATTCTTCCTGTTGATCTGGTTGGTTCTTTGATGAAAATGTGTTCAGTATAGCATTTACTATCTATGACTTAGTTATGGTTAATAAACTAGATTTATTTGGGATTACTAAGACCTGGTTAGCAGAGTCAGATATAGTGGCTTGTAATGGTCTGTGCCCTCCTGGTTATTATTATGAATATAGTTTAAGGAAAGGGAAGAAAAGATATTAAGGGATAAGATTCAGTCCACTCATTTGAATATATTCGGCAGCTTCCAGAAGTTGAAAGTTTATTGTTATGAATAAAACTCCCCAGTGAAGTTAGATGCACTGTTGATCTTTTGCCCCAGGCATTGGCAATTCTCAGGTAGAGGACTTCCTCTCCCTTATAGCTGAGGATTCCCTTGGCTTTATCTGATATGATTATTAAGGAGGATTTCAATCTTCATTTTGATTTATCCGATGGTGAGTTGACCTCATTTTCTGTGAATGGTATGAGATCTTTGGAGTACCTACAGATGATTAATACCCCTACTCATTCCAAAAGATATATTTTGGACCAAAGTTTTTTGTTGTTGTTTCAATGTGAATAACATTTCTATTTCTAGTGTACCTCAATAGGACCATACTACAATTTCTTTTCTCGATCATTGCCTATGATTTTAGGCAATAATAAGACTGATTATATGAACATCATTTTCAAGACCTTCTTGCAGTCACAGAATGTAATTCTTTAATGGATCCACTTGCAGAACACTACTATAATGCTGAAGTGTCTGAACTGGCCTCCCATTGGGAGAAAGAAATGAGATCAGTTTTAGACAGAATGGCTCCTGTGAAGTTGAGATTATTAGCCAAAGGGAAAAAAAATGGCTTCTTGATCCTCTGAGGATTTGAGAAGTTTAAAACAGCACGTGGAGAGCTGAGAGGACCTGGTGTACAGAGCTAACATATGCAGTTTTTTTTATTACAATATAGGGTTCAGGAATCATTGTGAAGCAGGGATTAGAATCTGCACAAATATTTTTCTCAATGACCTTTATGGGATTTTTTGTAGGTAGTTCGCTCTATACATATCCTGCACCTCCCTAGTATCTCGGATGTGACTGTGACATGGTTGATGCAACCTAACAGGGAAGCCTGCCAAGACCATGCTGACAGCTGGCAGTCAGCCCTTACTGGGACTGGAGCTGGAGCTTCACTAGGGGCTGGCAGGGCTTAGGCGTGCGTTCCTTAAGGAGCAGTCAGAGAGAATCCAGGCATGGGCAGTGGTCAGGGCTGGCAGTGAGAGAAGACAGGATCCAGGAACAAGCCAACGTCGGGGCAGGCAGAGTACAAGGGGGAACCAGTGTCTGTACCAGGTGGTAGGCAGAGACGGCAGGCAGGCAGATGACAGGCAGAGATGGTCAGACAAGACACAGGGGAACAGGGACACAGGCAGGGCAGACAGGCAAGGCAAGGCAGAACAAGGCAAGGCATAGGATACAAAGCAACATGTATTTCAAGGAAGAGGGACCTGTTGCTGAGGCAGAGATTGGGAGCACAGCTGGGAATCCTCAGCTGGGAGCACAACTGGAAATCCTCAGCCAGCACTGATGTCATCAATCAGTGCTGCTGAGGATTTCCCGCCATGGGGCCTATGAAGGCTCATCTGTTGTGCACGTGCATGCCCTAGGGAGCAGCATAGTGTGGCCGGAGGAAGAGAAGATGGTGAAATTCCTGCCGCGCTGAGATCCAGGCAGTGTTGGGGAGAGACAGCAGCATCCAGGTTGAGTGTGGCCGGCCATGGGTGCCAAATGTTACACCTAGCTTTTGGGCCATTCTCTTTTTGGGATGGGTCTCAGGGGTATAAATTGCCACTGAGTATATGCAGAGATTCAGAGGGAAAGAGATATTCAGAGGGTTGGTGGTAGAAAGTAAGGAGATCATCCCAGGATCTTACTGTGTAGGAAAAAAGTTGAGTAGGTCCCCAAGGCCCTAGTCATGCAAAGATATTTTTGGAATCTAGAGGTTTTGAGAAGTTTGAGAGGATTTTAGATATTTTGGATTAGCTTCTGACTGAGAGGAAGTGCTGGATCCCTGTTTTTGCATCTTGTGTCCAGTTAACAGCAAGGTGGTTGGCAGAGTAGGGATTTTGAGAACTTTAATAAATACTTTAGAGTTTCCATCTGTTTCTGAAGCTGGGACAGTTTTTCCATCACCTCTGGCATGAGTTGGAGAACTTACCTACCCTTAAACGGGAAGGCATTTTGGACCAGGAGGCAGCTGAGAAAAGGAGAGTCATCTAAAGAGGCATTATGCACAGAGAAACACTTCCTTTCATTGATATGTTTCTTATCTTGTTTTTGATTGTGGGACTCATTGCCTGAATATTATGTTTTTCAAGCTTAAGTAAATCTTTGTATTATTTGAACATCACCTTTGCACGCTGAGCCTTTTATTCAAGTGTCCACTTTTGGATCAAATAACCCCTTCACTGTGATTATTGATAAAGACTGAGAGTGACTGTGCAGCCTGGTTACCCCCACCACAGCACCTAGGGCCGCGGAGGGTTAGACCTCCTCCTCGCCAGAAAACTCTGGCCCCCAGGGCTTGGTGTATGAGAATGAAAGAGATCCTGGAGAGTAAAGACAGCCCTGGCATGTTGCTGGAGCCCTTGCATCAGGGACCCTCCGCCAGAGAGGGGGGTTACAATTGTTTGCAAAGATAATTAAAGAAGCTAAAAAAAAGATAGCACTAAGAAGCTGGAAGCATCTAATAATAGGCCAAAGTAATTGTTTGCTATCTTGAATACACACTGACTGCTCCAAAAAGGGCCTCTGTTGGCTTAATAATTACCTTTGTCAATTATTTTATTGTCATGAGTTTGCTCAGTATATGGAATTTGCACTTGAGGAATGAAGTGACCACACTGCAACAACAAATAAACGTGGACGTGAGTAGTTGTGTTTTTAGGAGTTTGGAAGGGCAAGAAATGGTTCAATTTCATCAAATTATGGTAAAAAATGCTTCTGTAGGTTGGAACAATACTAAGATTTCTAAGTGATGCTTAGGAAATTGTTTTAAGCTTAATCCAAAATTTTATGGTTTGGGTAGCTTGATTTAAAGCCGGATTTTTCAATTACACTGCTTGCTCAAAGGCAAACATCCAATAGGATGGATCGTGATTTGGGGGGTTTGGCTTGAAGCTGATTTACTAATGCCTGATTATATTTCTATGGTAGTCAGGTCTACATATCATCTGAGAGTGATTCGAGAAATTCATTACTATCTTTCTCAGCAAGTCTTCAGAACCAATTGTCCAGGCCCTAGTTATTTCAAGATTGAACTACTGTAATGTGATGTTTCTGAATCTGGAGCTTCCAAAGAGATTACTTTCTCAAATGTAATCTATTTGGAATACAGCAGCTAGACTGACTGGGGATCTTAAAATGTATAACCAAGTCTCACCAATGCTTCGGGAGCTTAGTTGCCTCCCGATTCAATATTGCATTCTGTTTAAGCTGTTAATATTGTTCCAGGCCTTGCATCATCAGGCACCTCAGTACCTTGTGAGGAAAACTGAGAAATATGCTCCAAGCCATTTGCTTTCTTTTTCTCAACTGGAGCTTTTGGTAGTTCCAACATTTAGAGAAATTAAGCTGGAAAAGTATTGGTCTCAACTCAACATATTCTGGTTGATTTTTAAAGGCTTGCGCACACCAAAATTGGGAGATCTGTGCGCAACTTGCGCCTGCACATGCCAAATGGATTTTTAAAGGCCCATGGCCACACACTAAAGGCCGGATTTTAAATACTCCCTGCGCGTAAAATCTGGCCTTTTCACGCCTGGCTAGGCCTTGCACGTGCCGAACCTATTTTCAAAAAGGCCCAGCCATGCGCGTAAAGGCTGGTACAAGCATAGATGCCAGCCTTTCTGCAAGGAGCAGGCCCGGGGGCGGTTCGGGACAGCGCCATTCTTTGCTGTCCCGGAGCCTCACACACAAGTTACTTCACGTCGGGCTCTGAAGTAACTTGCGAAACAAAAAGGTAAAAAAAAAATAAAAAATGGGTTTTAGAAGGTGGGGAGGAGAGGGGAAGGGAAGTTAGGGTAAGGGGTAGGAAAGTTCCCTCCCAGTCCACTCCTAAATTGGAGTGGACTGGGAGGGAAGTAGGGGAGCCCCAATCTCGTCGCTGCGAGATTTAGCTTTATTCAACCTCCCCCTTGAGGGCGTTGCCTGGGATTTTATAACATGCGCGCGCATGTTATAAAATCACGTACCCATGTGTGTGCGCTGGGTAGCGCACACACATGGATGCACGCGCCTATTTTTTTAAAATCTAGCCCTTATCTCCCAGTGCATGCATAAAAAAGTTTTTTGTAAAAGGGGCAGGCCAGGATTGCACCATTAATTCAGTGCATAAGTAGTTATACACAAAAGCGTGCACCAGTTTCCCCTACTGTGTAACTTTACTTCTGCTAAGGACAGCGTGTAAGCTGTGTAACAAAAAAATGAGGCTAGTCAGCGGGATTTTAAGGCTCGTGGCTAATAGAGTAAAAGGGAGTCAAGCTAGCTAGGGGGGAGTTTAGGAAGTCCTCTCCTTTACTGGGGCGAACTAGGAGCAAACTGGGAAAAAGGCCTATTGCCTCGCTGCGCATACCTACTAAAATTCCCCCCACTTATGCACTCGAGATGGCATATATGTGCATATGTTATAAAATTGGCGCATCAATGTGCACGCGCACCAGCAAACGTGCGCATTGTGCATTCGTGCGAGGGTCTTTAATTTTACTTTTTAGGGTGGTTGCTCCTAAGACTCAGAATTCTTTACCATAAGAATTGAGGATCTGGGGTGTTTCTCAGAAGTTATGGTTATTTTCTCAAGTATATGGTTGATATGATTGGTAATCTATGAAGTGTAATGGGAGGTGGGTTGGATTCTGATCTGCTGGCTATCTTACACGATTTATTTGTGAGGTTGTGATTGGTGATTAGTATAGATATTTATTAAATATATAAGTTATTTTATTGTTTTGTATTTTAAATTAATTTTTTAGTTGTAAATCGCTTTGAGATTCTTTGGAAGGTGATAAATACATCTGATATATTATTAATATAATAAAAAGTACATATCTTATATCTTCTCCCCCTTATCTAAAAATATAGTTGGAGAAAACAGAAGTGAGATTAGGGAATATGATACAGTGTGGTCAGTGCAGTATACTCCCTTCCCCAAAGTATGTTAATAGTTTGAGAGCCATATGTTTTGTTTTATCATTGCTTTATGATTTCTTCTAGTACAACAAAATAACAAAAATTTGATATAATCAATATCATTTGAGGAGGCATGCCAATGAATCTTACTGAGGGAAGGAGGATTTCCTGTACTCACAGAGCCTGTTTCATATATAGCAAATTCTTTGAATGAATTTTGAATAAAACTGAGATTTTAACTTTTCACCAGTCTTCAAAGTACACTCTTTCTTACTCTCTTAATTCTCTTGTGACCTCAGGAGGAAGAGATTCTAGTAAGGAATCAAACTTCCACTGATGAGGGGCAACTTTAGTGTGTGTGTATATATATATTCATAATCATTAAATTAAAATTCAAAAACATTACTGACAGGCAACCAGCAGTAATGATAATGCACATCTAAATAGCACACATTAATACATGCTATATGTACATGGGCATTAGCTAGCCCACATTAATGCAAATGCCCATTAGTACATAGGCCCCTTTACAGAGAACAGATAAATCTAATTTATCCTACCCTGGTTAAATTTAGATGTTATTGATGAAAGTGCATATCATAAATACTTTCATCCCAATTACGGTTAGGCTCACTAAAGCACAGGGTGATAAACAGATCTGGCCAAGAGCACACAAAAGATAACTGAAAGAGCTGTAGGATTATCATGCTGAAGCACCATAATCTCCAGGATGTGCTTCAGTCACTGCTAGACCATTTCTACATGTGCAATTATTTAAAGAAAGGCATTTTAATATTTTTCTATTTGTATATATGTAAAGACTAGTGACCTAATCACAATTAGATCTGAATCTTTTCTATTAACCCCAGTGTCCCAGGTATGATTCTCACTCACTTTGATCCAAACAGATTTCACCTGATCCAAATGCCCCTAACATAGTTTTAAAATCTAAGATCAAAAGAAGTGCCAGACTGGATCAGACCAAAGGTTCAACAAGCCAAGCATCCTGTTTCCAACAGTGGTCAATCCAGGTCATGATTACTCTGCAGGATCCCAAAGATAAGATCCAGTCCTTCTTGCTCATACCCAGGCATGATTATGAGCCTGGCTATGAGCAAGAAGCTATGTAGACCTTCCCAAGTCTACATAGCTAATAATGGTTTTGTGACTTGCCAATAACCAAGTCAAATAAATTTTGGTTAAGGAAGGTAGACTCTTGAGCCGAGACAAGGTTGTTGCCACCACCAAGGGGAGGCCCCTAGTGGTCCTCATCGTTGGGAGGCGGTTCCGAGAGAGAGAACCCAACAGGACCTTCACCTATATCAGCCCATGTTCCCCATGGGTTGAGCTTTTGGGTGCCAGGGCCAGCAGGACTTAGTCGTGGGTCTCTCAGATGGCAGGCAGTAAACAGGTTGGATGATCCAAGGGTCGAGGTACGCAGCAGGCTATACAAGATGGAGGACAGGCTGGGCAGGCAGAGAATAAGCTGGAACAATGGACCAGGCTGAAGATCAGGGCAGGCAGCGGACAAGTAGAAACCAGGAGATGAGCAGGGTCAGAGCCAGAAGATCAATCTAAGGGAGCAGGAACAAGGAGCTGGAACATGACTAGGACTGGAGCAGGAGCATCACAGTAATGCGGGATCAGGATGCAGACAACATACGCTCACCAGGAACAGGATCTGTTGCCGAGGCAAGGAGGAGGTGGCAAGGCAGGGTATTTATAACTGCCTTGCTAACATTATCATCCCAGGCCGCAGGGAACTTTCCCACCATTGGCCCTTTAAATTGAGCCCAGGCACACGTGCTTAAGGGGCCCGGGGATTGCAGCGGCATCAGGAGAGCCACAAGCAGGCCGCAATGTTGGCGAACCGCACTGGGATGCGGCAGCGGCAGGGGAACTCTGGAGTGGGTTTCCTGCCCATGCAGATGAGGAGACATGGCCTGACTCCCTGAGGGCCAGGGCACCTAACAGTACCTCCATTCTAGTCCTCCTCCTAGAAGGTCTGTTTTTTCCTAGATGGGAGGCATGGAACTGCCGGGGTAAGTTATCTAGTATATTGGCAGCCAGCTCCCAGATGTTTTCATTGGGGCCGAAGCCCTCCCAACCAATCAGATATTCCCATCGTCTGTGATGGCGTCTTATGTCTAACATCTCCTTCACTTGGTCCTCCTCTGCTGCCAGCTGCTGAGGTTCCGAGGGTCTCCGGTGAGACCATGACAATACCAGCAGTTTGAGGAGAGACAAATGGCATGAATTATGTATCTTCAAGGATGATGGGAGTCTTAGATGGTGGGTAACTGGACCTAGATATTGTGGAGCCAATTGCATCAAGGACACCCACAGGCGGATGTGGCAAGTGCTTGGCCACACTCGGTCCCTGGGGTTGAAGAGAGGCACTGGTCTCCTGTGTTTGTCGGCTGTTCTCTTAGCTTGGTCCCCTGATTTGCAGAGGTTCCTTTGAGTGTGAGTCCAGAGGGCCAACAGCTGCTGGGTGGAGAGCTGCACTGCCGGAGAAGGAACTGAAAGTGTGGTAGGAAGCGGTGGCATCGGTTGTCTCCCATACACAATTAAGAATGGAGAGGCGCCAATCACAGAATGAGTGTGGGAATTGATGGAGAACTCTGCCCAAGAGAGAAGAGTGGGCCAGTCATCCTGTCCATCATTTACAAAGGAGCAGGGGAATACCTTCAGGGTGCGGTTAATGTGCTCTGCTTGGCCATTGCCTTGAGGATGGTAGGCAGTGGTGAAATAAAGATGAATCCCAAACTTCTTGCAGAGTAAGCGCCAGTAGTTCAGTGTGAATTGAAGTCTGCAATCGGAGGTGATATGTTTTGGAAGTCTGTGGAGGTGGAAGACATGCTGGACGAAGAGTCTGGCGAGCTCCGTAGCCGAAGGGAGCTTAGGAAGCGGAGTGAAATGGACCATCTTTGAAAACCTGTCGACTACTACCCAGATGACGTGGTGGCCATCCGAAAGGGGTAGGTCAATTATGAAGTCTGTTGACAGGTGTGTCTATGGCTCCTCGGGAACAGGTAGAGGCTGGAGTAGGCCCCAGGAACATCCCGCCAAGGGTTTCTGTCTGGTGCAAAATGGGCGCCAAAAGCCTTGATGTCCCATGCTATGTGTGGCCACCAGTAATAGTGCTGCAAGAGCTCCAAGGTGCGGACTCTTCCAGGGTGTCCAGGAGTGAGAGAGTCGTGGGTCCAACTTAGGACTTTCTGCCTGAGACAAAGAGGAACCATAGTTTTCCCTGGTGGAATAGTCTGTGTTGTGCTAAGAGTACCCTTGCTGGGCCAATAATGTGGTCAGGCTTCATGGGGGTGTCCCCTGCGTCAAAGATCTTGGAGAGCATATTGGCACACACGTTCTTGCCTGCAGGACAGTAGTGGAGGACAAAGTCAAACTGGCTAAAGAATAGAGCCCACCGGGCCTGACAAGGGTTCAGTTGTTGGGCTCGTTCTCAAGGTTTTTATGGTATGTGAAGACAGTGATGCTGTGCTGTGCACCCTCAAGCCATTGCTGCCACTCCTCAAACCCCATTTTGATGGCGAGAAGTTCCTTGTCACCAATACCGTAGTTTTTCTTGGCCATGGTGAACTTGCAAGAGAAGTAGGAGCATGGCAGCAGTGTCCCCTTTGTGAAGTACTGGCTTAATAAGACTCCAACGGCCGAGTCAGAGGCATCGACCTCTACTGCGAAGGGTCAGGATGATGATGGCACATGTCCTGCAAGAAGACGAGCTTGAGTTCCTCAAAGGCGGTAGTAGCTTTGGGTGGCCAGTTCTTGGCGTCTGCCCCCTTCTTGGTTAGTGCAATGAGTGGGGCCACTATGCGAGAGTAATTAGGGATGAATTGTTGGTAGAAATTGGAGAACCCCAGGAAGCACTGCAGTGCTCGGAGTCCTAAGGGTTGGGTCCAATTCTGGATACTGGCGACCTTCTCGGGGTCCATGTGGAAACCGGTAGTAGAAACAATGAAGCCCAGGAACGAGAGAGGTTCCCATTCGAAGAGACATTTCTTTAGTTTTGCAAATAGACTGTGATCACGGAGGCATTGAAGTACCCATCGGACCTCACGGTGATGGGATGTCTTCGGTAAATATTAGAACATCATCGAGGTAGACGATAACACTGGTGTAGAGCATGTCACAAAATACCTCATTCATTAAGGGGCGGATTTTAAGAGCCCTGCGTGCCGGTGCACCTATGTTCAATAGGCCTACCGGCGCGCGCAGAGCTCCGGGACTCATGTAAGTCCCGGGGTTTTCCGAGGGGGGCGGGCCCGATCCGCGCGGCGTTTTCGGGGCGGGGCGTAGCGTTTCGGGGGCGGGTCCGGGGGCGTGGTTACGGCCCGGGGCGGTCCGGGGGCGTGGCCACGCCCTACGGACCCGCCCCCAGGTCTCGTCCCGGCGCGCTAGCGGCCCGCTGGCGCGCGGGGATTTACGTCTCCCTCCGGGAGGCGTAAATCCCCCGACAAAGGTAAGGGGGGGTTTAGACAGGGCCAGGCGGGTGGGTTAGGTAAGGGAAGGGAGGGGAAGGTGAGGGGAGGGAACGGAGGTAGGCTGCGCGGCTCGGCGCACGCCGGCTATACGGAATCGGTAGCCTTGCGCGCGCCGATCCAGGATTTGCGCGGCTACGCGCGTATCTACTAAAATCCAGCGTACTTTTGTTTGCGCCTGATGCGCCAACAAAAGTACGCCAAATCGCGCTTTTTGTAAATCTACCCCTAAGTGTTGGAAGACTGCTGGCACATTACAAAGGCCCAAAGGCATCACTAGATATTCATAATGGCCGTCCCTGGTATTAAAAGGTGGTCGTCCACTCGTCCCTGGGTCTTATGCAGACGAGATTATAGGCCCCTCTGAGGTCTAGTTTGGTAAAGAGTTAAGCCCCTTGTAAACCATAGTTTTGGGATCAGAGGAAGCAGGTACCAGTCCTTTTTGGTGACAGCGTTCAGACCTCAAAAGTCTATTACAGGGGTACAGGGAGCTGTCCTTCTTTGTGACACAAAAGAAGCCGGTGAGGTGGAGGGTTGGATTTAACCCCTTTCCAGGTTTTCCCAGATGTATTCCGTCATGTCTTTGGTTTTAGGAGAGGAGAAGGGGTAGACTCACCCCCTTGGTGGAATCGTGCCTGGAAGGAGGTCATAGCACAGTCAAAGGGGTGGTGCTCCAGTAAAGTCTCCGCCTTTTCTTTGGAGAAGCCATCCCCAAAATCAGAATACTGCGGTGGCAGAGACAGTTCGGTGGTAGCTACAGGTAGAACTGGCCAGGATACTCTTGACAGACAGGATGGGTGGCATTTGGGGCCCCAAGCGGTTATCTGTAAGGTCCCCCAATCGATGTAAGGGGAATGCTCCTGAAGCCATGGTAAGCCCAGGACCACTGGGTGTATGGTCTTTTCAAGGATGAGGAACGTAAACTCCTCTTCATGAAGGATCCCTGTGCAAAGATTTACCAGAGCTGCCATATGGGTGATCCTGCCGGGCAGGGGGTCTCCATGAATAGATGAGATAGTCAATGGGAGCTCCCAAGACTGCGTAGGCAGCCCTAGTTGATGGATGAGCTGGATCATAATAAAATTTCCTCCAGCACCAGAATCAATCAATGCCAAGGTGCCAAAATCCCCATGAGCATGGAGAATCGTCACTGGAATGGTACATTGGGGAGCAGGGTGGCCACAGCCCAGGGTCATCTCTCCACTGACACCTAGGCTTGGCATTTCACGGTCTCTCGGGGCATTGGGCAAACATGTGACCCTTACTGGCATAGTACAAGCATAGTCCCAAGGTGCGCCGATGCTGTCTCTCTTCGGGGGAGAGTCAGCTGTGGCCAAGCTGCATAGGCTCCTTTCCCAGAGGTGACATGTCTTTGGCAGAAGATGGAGGCGCCAAAGGTTGGGAGAAGGACGGGGCCAAGACCACGGGACTGTGGACAGGTCGTAGCTCATGCAGCCGCCAATGTGGCCGGTGAAGTCGGTTAGGGCTTCCAGGCCCTCAGGCTGTTCTCGAGCTGCCATCTCGTCCTTGACTCAGGTAGACAGCCCTTCCAAGAAAATACTGCGGAAGCTATCTTCTTGCCACCCGAGTTCACATGCCAGGGTACGAAATTCCACGGCAAAATCGGCCAATGGGCGTGAGCCTTGGCGTAGGTGTTCATGTAAGTGCCCCTTATTGCACACAAAAGAACTTGCACAAAGTCTTGTCTGGTTTTTGTAGAGTATAACTTGTGCAGGTGAACTTATATACAGGCTTCTGAAAAAATTAACATAGAAACACAGAAACATGTGGGCAGAAATAGACCACATGGCCCATCCATCCAGTCTGACTGTCCGCCCAATTAATTTAACATCATAATTCTCATCACTTTCTTAGCAATCCCTTGTGTGTATCCTTGCTTTCTTGAATTCAGATACGGTTTTTGTCTCCACCACTTCTACTGGCAGGTTGTTCCATGTATCACTACCCTCTCTAAAAAGAAATATGTCCTAAGATTACTCCTGAGTCTGCCCCTTTTCAACCTCATTGCATGACCTCCTCATTCTAGAGTATCTTTTCCATTGAAAAAGGCTCGCCTTCTGTGCATGGAAACCTTTGAGATATTGGAATGTCTCTATCATATCTCCCCTATCTCACCATTCCTTTAGGGTTTATATCTTTAGATGTTTAAGTCTTTAAATACGTGTACAAGACCCATCTCCACCTCCTCCCCTCCCCCCGAAAACCTATTGTTTCATTGCGCGTAAAAGTATTCTCAAAATCGGGAATGCAGATACTTTTACGTGCATCGAGCCCTGGGCTATTTTATAACATCTATTTCTGCGCAACAAAAATCAGATTTCATGCGTGTCAGACAGGCCTAAAATGACCTGCCCAACATTGTTTGGAGAGAGTCAGTGGTAGAGGACTCAGATTTTCATTCCCTGGAATGAAAGTTCAGAGCTGCCACAAGACCGTGCCTCTTCCCCAAACACTGAAATATGCTGCCAGTCTTCAAATGCAAATCAAAGTAAACTGCAACAGCTGAATTTAACCTTGATATGACATATGAGAAGGTAATTGTAATCTTAAAAGTAAGTGCCATGGGCAAAAACAGTGCTTTGCATGAAGAAATGCGCTTTCAGAAAAATGCCCTGTCTGTGAGCAGGTGAACTGCAGAGTGTAGTGCAGCCATATGCATCACATTAGCCAGAGTAGGGGGGAGGTGCTCCCAGGGGCGGGTTTGGATTTATACACATACTTTTGGATCTCAGACATATACACATCATTTTCTTTTTTTGGGGGGGAGGGGGAGGGGGAAGGAACTGTCTGCACAAAATAACAATTATAAATGTGTGCAGGTAATTGTCCTAGGTAATTTTCAAAGTTATCTGCATAATTTCACTTTGAAAAGTAATGCGAAGTTCGTGGTTAAAAGATATCTGTGGATTTTGCACCAGTCTGGGTAGTTTTCACATGAATCCCCCTTAATGTAATACTTGAATAGTCAAAATGATTTTAAATACATAAAACCTGTGGCAGGCCTCTTACCTTGACTGGTTTGTTTCTCCTATCTTCTGAGGCCGGTGGGAAGTGGAGGCTGTGGCCTGATGCTTCTGAAGTCGGAAGGCTTGCTAATGATATGGGCGACCCTTTCTGTCACCTCAAGGGCATTGAAGGGCGCCACATCAGAAAGAGGCTTCCACTCCAGAATTCAGTCACCCTGGTAGTTCTCCTAGGGAGGCAGGGGAAAGAAACAGGAGAAAAAAGGAACACAAGTAAATGTATATAGTTACAGAAATGTATCGATCGAACATGATAGGGCCTTGAAGGAAGGCCCTGGAAATATTTTGTTAGCTATGACCCTGATAACAAGCCGCATAAAGTGACAGAGCCACCCATGATACCGATTTACTTGGTTAGAAGGTCTGTTTGTAAATTATCTGCCCTCAGCCTAGCTAAAAGCGCGCATGGGGTTTAGCTAGGTTAAAGAGATGTGTGTTCAGTTTGGTGGAGTAAAACAGCCCTACATACCTGACATTTTCAAGCGCTATTTCCCAGTCAAAGTCAGCCCACAGAAAAAAGTAGGTGCAAAGTTCATAGCCACTTTACACTAATTTTCAAAACTGGACCTTTCTGTTAGAAAATACAGAGAGTGAGTGTGCTAAAAGAGGCCATGCACGTCACACCAATATGGGCTGGTTTGAAAAATTTTCCCCACTGAGACTACCGCTAGCTGTTAGCAATCGTGTTCAGTTTTTAGAATGGTTACAATTTGAAACTGTTATGCCTGTCGGTCGCAGATGGCTGCGACCATAAGTACTCACTGCTTGTTCCACACTTCTACCCTCCCCGAGTCTGCTCGCTGCACGGGCCTGCCTGCATCGCCGCGTTCCCCGGGCCTCCTCGCGGAGGCATGGACACCATTACTTCCTGCTCCGATGTCAGGCACTCCTAGGTGCACACGCATGTCACAAGCCCCGCCTTTGAAGCCACTACGGCAGGAACCTCGGGGGTGTCCCTGTTTGATGATGTCATTGGACTCCTGTATTTAAGCTCCCCAGCAAGCCGACTTGGCAACAAGTTCCATACAAGTCCTATACCTGCCTCTTGCTCCTGAGACGCTGCTCCTACCTGCTTCATGGACACTGTCTGGCACCCGCTCCTCAGGGGTCAGTGTGCGTTCTATGGGGATTTTGCTTCCTGGCCTACCCCACTCCTCAGGCTGGCCCAGCGCCTCTTGGATCTTATCTGGCTTCCTGCTCTTTCTCATGGTTCTTGTGACTTGTGAGTCCTCAGCTGGCCTTCCTCGCTTCTTGGGGTTGCACCATAGTATTCAAGATCTGTGGCGTAGCCATGGGTGGGCCGGGTGGGCAGCTGCCCACCCAACTTAGACCCAGGCCCACCCAACTGGCACTGGAACTGCAAGGCTGTCATGGGATCCCATCCCCGCGACAGCGAACAAGAGAACCCACGCCTCGCGCGCCATCACTGCACACATGGGGAAGCGCTGCTGCGGCCGTATGGCCAACCGATCTTCCTGTTTGCAGGGGGGGGAGTGGAAGCGCCGTGCACAGCTTCTGCTTCCTCCCCCCAAAGCAAGAAGATCAGCTGGCCTCTCCTGCTGCCACCGGCCTCCTGCTATCTTCGGGCCATATGGCCCGCCAAACTTCCTGTTTGGGGGGGGAGCGGAAGCGCAGCGCACAACTTACGCTTCCTCCCCCTCCTCCCCCCGAAGCAGGAAGATCGGCGGGCCGTACAGCCCAACCCTGAAGATAGCAGGAGGCCAGTGGTAGCAGGAGAGGCCAGCTGCTCTTCCTGCTTTGGGGGGAGGAAGCGGAAGCTGTGCATGTGCTTAAATGTGTATGTGTGGATGAGAATGGGAGTCTGGGTGTGTGTGTGGGTGAGAATGGAAGCTTGAATATGTGGGTGAATGGGAGCTTGAATGTGTGTATGTGTGGGTGAGAATGGGAGCCTGGGTTTGTGTGTGGGTGAGAATGGAAGCTTGAATAGGTGAGTAAGAATGGGTGCTTGAATGTGTGTATGTGTGGGTGAGAATGGGACCTTAAATGTGTGTATGTATGGATGAGAATGGGACCTTAAATGTGTGTGTATGTATGGGTGAGACTGGGAGCTTGAATATGTGTATGTGTGGGTGAGACTGGGAGCATGGGTGTGTAGGTGAGACTGGGAGCATGGGTTTGTGGGTGAGAATGGGAGTCTGGGTTTATGTGTGTGGGTGAGAATGGGTGCCTGGATGTGCGTCTGTTTGTGTGCATAAGAATATAAGCCTGGGGAGGGGTGAGAAAGTGAAAGCTTGTATGTGTGTCTGCAGAGAATGTGAACTTGTGTGTGTGGGGGGGAGGGCATACGAGAGTGAGAGCTGTATAATTTTTTGGACTCAAAGCCAGGGCAATCAGAACACTTCGATTCAGAAAAAGATTTTAAAATATAATTTATTCAGCTGTTTATAAGAAAGTCCAAGACAAGTGTTCTGGGAGATGCAATATGACTGCCCTCTATTAGTAATAACTTGCATCTCAGTGAATCTCTGACATGCCCTGACTTATATAATCAAAATACAACATTCCCGAAGCTTCCAGAATGAATGACGTGACTGCCCAAAGACTTTTTTACAAAGATACCTTATGCTGTTGTCATGACAATCTATCATGTATAGGAAATGCTTGTGAGGATCACTCCCCCCATTCTGAGAATTCCTAACCAACTAAACCTGTATATCCTCCCACCATCCTTTATCAATCATGGCTTTGCTGGCTTTTGTTCTTCTGTTCTTCTCTTGATATTCTTTTGTTGTGTAAACAGGTAACAAGTCTGGTTTTTGAATAGAAACTCAGCATGAATTCCGTTTTGTGGCACCAGGATTTAATTAAAGCTGCACCCTCAGGGGCATCTTCATTTACCTGGCTCCTGTCAGTTGAAATAGGCATCTGCAAGACAAAAGCCTGCAGCCTGGACCCAGTATCTCTGTATTGTGGTGCAAACAGTCATTGATGCTTTTCTGGCCTTCTGTGCAGAACTTACAAGTTTCCTAAATCTTCTACATCCTTCGAATCTGTGATAGTCAGAAAGTCTCTCAGAGTTCATTCACCTCTGACAGGCCACATTACAGCAGAGGCATCTGGGAATTCTTGGTTATCTGCTCGGCCTATTCTTCAGAGCGTGAGTGTGTGAGGGGGAGTCTGTGAGAGAAAGCGTGTATGTGTGTGTGTGTGTGGAAGGGAAGAAGACAGTAATAGAAGAAAGACACTGAAAAGGAATTAGGAAATAAGCGACAAGGGAAAAAATGGGAAAAAGAGACCAGGACCAACTGATTAGAAAAATACAAAGATCAGACAACAAAGGTAACAAAAAAAATTATTTTGACATGTCAGCAATTTAAATATAAGCAACACAACCGCTCTCTCAAAATTTATGGACAGGTAGTAACCATGTATAAAATCGTAATAATAAGAAGGCTAAAGTACCACAAATCACCGTGAATTATGTTTGTATCATTAAGTAGACCTCATACTTAGGCGTAGATGTGAATGCTATTCTGCATAACGTTTTACACCAGTAGTATAATCATGGGTCAGAAAAGAATTTTATATGCTTAGTGAGTCCAAAGTGAAAAGAATTCAAAGTTGATGTAGCATGACATTTCTCATTGTATTTATTGTTGCAGAATTTCTTAACTCATCAGAGTATTGACAACATTCAGTTTCTTAAGCTAATGTAGCTATTTAGCTTTTTTTGCATGTGAAGAAACGCCTGAGAGTTAAAGATATTACAAGGCTCGAGGTGTACTAGCCCGACACAGACCGTGTTTCGGCATCTGCCTTCATCAAGGAGCCAAATGTATGTGAGATGATTTTCGTGGCATTTTCACCAACATGGAAGTAATGCGTTTCCTCACATTCCTACATTATCTTAAGAAATTGAATGTTGTCATTACTATGATGCATTAAGAAATTCTGCAACATTGAATACAATGAGAAATGTCATGCTACATCAACTTTGAATTCTTTTCACTTTGGACTCACTAAGCATATAAAATTCATTTCTGACCCATGATTATACTACTGGTGTAAAACGTTAGGCTGAATAGCATTCACATCTCCACCTATGTATGAGGTCTACTTAATGATACAAAAAAATGTAATTCACTGTGATTTGTTTTGTTGATAATCTGTTGTACTTTAGCCTTATTATTATGAGCAATTTAAATATCTCATCTTTGGGAATGTGTATTTCTTATATTTTTGTATTTTGCTCTTTCTTAAGTATTCCACTGTTCAGAAATTGTAGTTTCTCAGGCTATTTTGGTTTTATCTGCATGTTTCTGTTTCTAATTTATAGTCTCTTATTTCTATATTAGGTAAGGGTCAGTCTCAGTTTTGCCTGTGTGTGACAGAAATGCAGTATTTCTGCTAGTGTGCAGTTTCTCTGTAGTAGTAGTCCAGCTTGTTCTGATATTCCCATAGGTGATGGGACCTGGTGTAGTATTTGCATTGCTGCTTTTTCATAAGGTTGCTGTTATTTGAATCCTGAGAGTCAGTGCTGTGTCTGTATGGCAAGGTTCTAGATGTCTCTTTCTTTGCAAAAGTTTGTGTTACTTTACAAAATAGCAGTGGAGGGTTATTTTTTACTGAGGTGACACCAGAATTTGAATTTTTTTTTTCATGTTAGTTGTAATGTGAATTGCCCTAGCTTTGTGCTGCACCTGTTCTGATGATTAATTATATTTTATTGTATTTATGAAGATTTCTGGTTTTCTGCAAAGATGGTTCATGAAAGAATACATTAATTTTTGTTTTATTACATGATTGGATCTGATTGTTTTCTATACTTGTGCATTTATAAACTGCAATAAATATAAAATAAATTCTGATTAATAAGGAATTTTTAATGTTGGTAAGTGCTAGAAATAATTGAAGTAAATTATTTTAAAGTTTCATACATGATGCATAATGGCTGTTGCAAATTACTTAGAAAGCCATTCTAGGGTGCAGTATATGGCATTATTTATCAGTAAAAAAACAACTAGTAGACCTGCATGCCTACAGTCCACCCATGTTAACCTTGTGCCCATCCAAAAAATCAATTCTGGCTACGCCACTGTTCAAGACTGTTTGCACTCCCCACTGCTCGGGCCGTGCTCACCTATTCTCAGACCATCCTGAGCCTCCCCACTCCTTGGGGCTTGATCCGGGATATTTTACCATTGACAGCTATCATGCTCCTTGGGTCCGCTTCTCTACTACTCAGCCAGCTGCCCTCCGATCTCCAGGTATCTGTCTACATGAGATGCTGGATTTGGGCTCGGGCTCACTGCCCTGTGGGTTCGCCTACACTTCTGTCTACGCCTACTACGCTGCGGCTCTGCCCTTCAGGGCTGTCCTATTGGAGTATCTCCTGCTCAGCTGTTCAGGTGCCTACTGTCCCTTGATCTGCCTGGCACCCTCTCTCACCAGAATCTCCAAGGACTGTCTACAGTCTGCTACCCTACGGGAGTCACCTCCTGGTCTCTGGGGTTCTCCCTACAACTGTGCACAGAGCTTCCCTACACTCCAACACCTCGCCTCCTGACAGTGCGGACCTGGGAGGCTCCTCCCTATAGGCTGTGTCAACTCACACCTCGGGCCAAGGGTCCACACACACACCAGTCATAACAGAGATATCATTAAGAACATAAGAAATTACCATACTGGGACAGACCAAGGGTCCATCAAGCCCAGCATCCTGTTTCCAACAGTAGCCAATTCAGGCTACAAGTACCTGGCAAGTATCCAAACACTAGATCCCATGATACTGATGCCAGGAATAGCTGTGGCTATTTCCTAAATCAACTTGATTAATAGCAGGTAATGGACTTCTCCTCCAAGAACTTATCCAAACCTTTTTTAAATCCAGCCATACTAACTTCACTAACCACATCCCCTGGCAACAAATTCCAGAGTTTAACTGTGTGATGAGTGAATAAGAATTTTCTACGATTAGTTTTAATGTGCTACATGTTAACTTCATGGAGTGCCCCCTAGTCCTTCTTTTATCTGAAAGAGTAATAATTGATTCACATTTACCCGTTCTAGACCACTCATGATTTTGAAGACCTCTATCATATCCCCCCTCAGCTGTCTCTTCTCCAAGCTGAACAGCCCTAGCCTTTCCTCAAAGGGGATGGAACTGTTCCCCTATATCAAAAATTTGTTTATAATTGCTAATAATTTATGTGGCTAATTCTGGTCTTGCCACTGACCTGTCCTAAACATATCTGGCTAACTTCAAGATATTTGGGTATATTCAGCCGCATGACCACCACACCACTGAATATACCCTGCGAGTTAGCTGGATAGGATTATCCAGCTGTTTAGTCGAGCCGCACAGGGCTAAATATTGCCCCCAATATTATTTCACTTTTTTGCCTGATAACACCATTGTATCCTCTTCCATAAGCTTTAGGGAGACAATTTTGATTATCCCGTGCGGGTGCAAGGTCCAGGGCTACTTTTGTACCAGCATACCTCTTAGCTCGTTTTCAAAGGGAAACTACCTGGATAGTTTGTTATGTGGATATAAAAGTCCCCGTATTAAATCTACGCACATATTTTTCTTTTCCCGACCCATCTCCACCCCAGGGACAGCCCATTTTTGCTGCAGCTAAATCTAAGCTGACTAGTAAAAATATGTACTGCAGATGGAATTATATTCTCTCCAGGTGTATTCAGCTTCAGTATTATCCCAATTTTAAAACCAAAAGTAGCTCTGGATAGACTGAAAAAATTCTGTCAGCTAAAAATGATACGACAGCTTGTAAAATAATTATAGGAAACAATTTACTGCAGAAGTTTAGCATATCTTAACAACACTGCACAGCGCTGGGATATCAATGGTACCTTATCACATTTTTCATGTTAATGCTGTTAAAGCTCTGGGGGATTCAGGATAGATAATGAGTGCACCAGTATGCTCAAAAGAAGAACAAAAATCAAGGACAAGAACTAATCAGCAGAGTTAAGACAGCCAGTACAAAATACACCCACAGAAGAAAAGTCAGTACTTCAGTATATGCACAAACATCTTAAAGGCAACATCATTGCCTGCAATCATTCCCAGAGACTGAGAAATCTGATTGTAAGCCAGCCAGGAGAGAAACAAATTTGAAAAACTACAAACAATTGATAAAAAAGAAAATCTCATATGAAATGAGAAGTTCCAAACAGAACTAATGAAGCCTATTTTCTGGAATGTTCTTGCATGTCTGCACATACGCTGGATCACTAAAAAAAAAAAAAAAAAAAAAGTACTCCTGTCAGTATTCTCTTTGTCCCCTTGATATGTCCTGAAATTTGGTGTGGCTGGAGCATTTAACACAAACGTTATTAGCATTGGACACACAAAAGCACACACACAGTAATCTCATGAGGCTTCTTTCATTTGGAAAATAGGTCTGATACAAGTACATTCTGACCCTCTGTGGTCTGTATCAGACTAGTTTAAAACCTAATAGAAGAAGAAGAAAACCAATATCCCATTCTGCTACTCTCTATCTGCCATAGCCTGTGCTCAAAGATCCTGAGCCCTGGGATATCCACAACTATCCCTTCACAGCGCTGGAACATGTATAACAAGACCTAGCAAAAACATTGGCACATCCCTGGTAATCCAATGACAGCACTTGCATGAAACTGATAGTCCACTGCAGTGGGAGGGGGGGAGGAGAATACAGTAAAAAGTGTGATTGTTTTGCTATCCATAGGACAGCAATCAGTAATCCTATTTTGATCTATAGAATACATTCCCACAGAAAAGTTTACCTCTGCAGATGCCTTGAGGTAGCAGACCAGTCATTCCATTCTTTGGTGCATCTGCCTTTGCATCCTTCTCCTATTCGTAAGGGGGTCTTCAGCAGCCGGATACTCTGTCTGATTGCTCTTAGCCCCTTTCCTATCCTGGTCTCATGTCTGGCCTCCTCTGGAGACTGTCATCATGCCAAATCACGACCCTGGTGCAATCTTAAATGGCTGTATATGAGAGGACTGGAAGGGTTAAACCCAATCTGATCTGCATGCAGAGGGAAAGAAGGAGTCAGAAAGCAGGAGATGAAGATAAAGAGGAAAATGGGGGGGGGGGGGGAGTAAAAGGCACAGCGGCTTGGAGAGAGGGACTGCGGACTGACACAGAGAAGCAAAACAGAACAGTTGCGTGAGAGATTCAGAAACTAATGCAGTGGCCAGGAGAACCAACGCAAACAGATATCTTCTCAAGCAGTTAGAGAAAGCCCCGTCAAAGTGAAACTTCCCCAGCTGTGCTTCACATTACACATCAAAGCATTGCTCTGTGCTCCTTCCAGCCCTGGAAAAAAAAAAAAAAGCCTAATTAAATAAATCATCTTTCTTTGTAAGTTTTCTCTTCTGTTACCTTCATCTATAAGGTCTCTCTTCTCTTCATCCACACTTATTCAGTTTATCTTATGGGAAACCATCATCTCCTGGCATGGACCTGGGTGAGCTGCTGGTCATTGTGGGAAGAGAAACCAGGAGCCTCATAAGAGCTTCCTTGATACAAATTTAAGCAGAGTCTAAAGTGCAAAACAGCAGCTGCTAGTCACCTTTCCATCAAAGAGGTTTCTTTGGTTTCTAATCTCCCTCTGACGCCGGAAGCCACTGCCGCTAGTCTTATTTTATCATGTAGAATTGAGATGGTGGAGGGAGGGGAGAGCATTATTTAGACCCGTGAATTTAAGAGACTGCAGGCTGGCAAAGGTCAAGCAAAACCCACAGATACTTCCTGCCTGCTTGCAGTCCACTTTACTGCATTTTTTGAAACTGGTGGAGGGGCGAGAAAGATGGTGTTCTGGCTAACTTTTAGTCTTAAGCAGAAAAGCTGAATGCCCAGGGATATTAAATATTCCCTGTAATAAACAACTGTCACAAATACTTTGACAGTGGGCTGCATCAACAATTCTTTCAGAAATAGGAAAGCAGCTGAGTAACAATTCCTAAGCAGTCTCTTTATTTACTTCTACTTCTGTTCCTTCACAGGCAAATGCCCGGCTCAGTTCCTCTGAGGCACCAGGGTCTTACCCATAAGCACAGAAGACATCGATAATATAGATTGGCACCAGACTTGTTTAAGAATCCCCAAATGTCTTCTGCAGCTCATTTTCCTGGTACCCTATAGTCCAGTGGTGGCTCATTCACACCCTCAGGGCTATCTCTTACCAGCATATCAACTCTAAGTTCCCTGTCCCCCCTCTACTAAGGTCACTGCTCTCCTGGCAGCTTTTAGGGGCGTCACCTTCATGATACCCCTGTGCCTCCCCTGTAGCTTTCCAACAGCTTCTCAGGCCTCTGCCTTTCTGCCCATTTCTAGGGTCTTATGCTTGGGCGCCTGCTATCCAGACAGCTTTGTAATCCTCTGCCTCCCACGCAGTCTCTTCCTGGCAGATTGAATGCTTCTGTCTCCCTGACAACGTCTGTGCACTGCAGAGGCCTTCCTGACAGCCTCTGTGCTCTCCAAGTAAGACCCTAATTGGTCACATGGTCCCAATCAGTGTTCCTTCCCTCCATCAGCCATTGCCTTCAATCAGAAGATTCTTGAAATACAGCATTGAGCATGCTCTTCCCTGCAGTGACCTCACTTCCTTTCTGTCTTTCACTCTTTCTTATGGAGTTTCCTTTACAATACCCTCTGCTCCTCTGGCAGTCTAATTCTTCCAGCTCTTCATAGTCTCCCTGTCTGTGTGGAGCCCCTGTTCCATCACATACCTTCTTCCTTCTAAAAAGTGTGCTTGCACACTTGGCATGAAACAAGCTCTCCTCTTCCTGAGATGGCCTTCCTCTATCACTTAACTCAGTGGCAGCATTGTCTTCTCTCTGATGAGGTATCAAGTTGGTCTTTACATACTTCCTCTTTTGTATGGGTATTTAAAGGAAAGCTTTATAATTAATGGTCCTATGACTCTTCCTCTGTCTTCCATAGTACTTAGAGCTCCCAACTCTAGTTCTAACCATCATATTTTCTGCCAAATATTCTTCTGGCTAGTCCTTTCTCCACAGACTAAAATATATACAAAGTAGTCTGCATAGTCATCATAAGATAGAGAAGGCTTCACTTTATCAGTTGCCAGTATCAAATGATTAGCGAGTTGCTGTACAGTCCAAAATTATTCACGTGGGCTCAAGAGCAAATTTTCAGCAGTGTTCTGGTGGGTCTGCTGGTTTACAAAGCTCAGCAGGGCCTTGACACCATGGGAGCAAACGTACCATCACTGTGCTCCTAAGGGGAAGTGGAATTAAAACAAAAGGCAAGCTAGGAATAGTAAGGGATTTCTTTAGTGTTTTTGTGAGCTAGCATAATAAGTTAGTATTTCTGTAAGTATTAGAACTGTGAGTTTACAAAGATTACTTGTTGATCTAAAAAGGTGAGAATTCTGGTTCCTGGGGACTTAGTCACTAGGTTTGGGCTCTCCCACCCCAGGTTCATTTTCTATTAAAAAGATAACCACCCCAATTAAAAGGAAAATATTCTAAACAGGAGTCAGAGAGCTTGAAAATCATACAATTAACCCTAATTTTAGTAATTTAGTTCTATGTAATGCTTTTTGCAATATTCTGTTTCACTGTAAACCGATATGATATGTAATTTCCCTCATGAATGTCGGTATATAAAAGTTCAAAATAAATAAATAAATAACTGATTGATTAATTTTAGTCTTGTTGCTGGTAATTCATAGACTAATATATCACCTAATTATCAATGTAAATACCTTAGACTTTAAAAGACACCAAATAATTTAAAATCCCTCAAATTATGAGACATACCTACTCTTTAATTAGCTTTTCAAAACTTTAGCTAATTAAGAAGACTAAGATGCAGACAGAAATCCAGCAGCAAGTTGGGGGCCATCCAGTCTTTTGCCCTGAGTGCCTTATGTATGATTATCTACCTGTTGGTTAGGTGTTTGACAATGTCCCTCATGAGGGGCTTCTAAGAAAAATAAAAAGTCATGGGATAGGAGGCAATGTCCTTTCGTGGATTACAAACAGGAAACAGACAGTAGGATTAAATGGTCAATTTTCTCAGTGGAAAAGGGTAAACAGTGGAGTGCCTCAGGGATCTATACTTGGATCAGTGCTTTTCAGTATATATATAAATGATCTGGAAAGGAAAACGACGAGTGAGGTTATCAAATCTGCAGATGATACACAATTATTCAGAGTAGTTAAATCACAAGCAGATTGTGATACATTACAGGAGGACCTTGCAAGACTGGAAGATTGGGCATCCAAATGGCAGATGAAATTTAATGTGGACAAGTTCAAGGTTTTGCATATAGGGAAAAATAACCCATGCTGTAGTTACACGATGTTAGGTTCCATATTAGGAGCTACCACCCAGGAAAAAGATCTAGGCATCATAATGGATAATACTTTAAAATCATTGGCTCAGTGTGCTGCAGCAGTCAAAAAAGCAAACAGAATGTTAAGAAATATTAAGAAGGGAATGGTTAATAAAATGGAAAATGTCATAATGCCTCTATATTGCTCCATGGTGAGACCGCACCTTGAATACTGTGTACAATTCTGGTCGCCACATCTCAAAAAAGATATAGTTGTGATGGAGAAGCTACAGAGAAGGGCAACCAAAATGAAAAAGGGGATGGAACAGCTCCCCTATGAGGAAAGGCTGAAGAGGTTAGGGCTGTTCAGCTTGGAGAAGAGATGGCTGAGGGGGGATATGATAGAGGTCTTTAAGATGATGAGAGGTCTTGAACTAGTAGATGTGAATTGGTTATTTACACTTTCGAATAATAGAAGGACTAGGGGGTATTCCATGAAGTTAGCAAGTAGCACATTTAAGGCTAATCGGAGAAAATTATTTTTCACTCAACGTACAATAAAGCTCTGGAATTTATTGCCAGAGGATGTGGTTAGTGCAGTTAGTGTAGCTGGGTTCAAAAAAGGTTTGGATAAGTTTTGGAGGAGAAGTTCATTAATGGCTATTAATCAAGTTTACTTAGGAAATGGCCACTGCTATTAATTGCATCAGTCTGCATCAACCAACCTCTTCCCTTGCAGTAATAATTCTTCAACATACATCAATATAAGGGAATACTTGTGTAATGGTGTTTTTTGTACGGTGGCTGTTTTTAAGGGCAACCAATCTGTGGCTGTCCTTGTATTCGCCCCGTCTATTGCTCTTTATTATCAAAATCTTGAAGTCATGTAATTTTTCTGTCACAATTTTTCTTTTTGATAAAACCCCAACTCCCTGTTGGCTGAGGCGACCCGTTAGTGAGTGAATAAATACTTATCGAGGCATCTGTCTCTGTAGCTTCTTACATCATTTGAAGGGGAAAAATTTTTGTACAGGTTCATTAGACAACTACGATTACGACTATTTTTTGCAAACACTACGGAACATACTGAGCGAAAGGATGAATTGACACCTCGTTCCACATGGGTACCACCTGGACCCATAGATCCGGTGATCTATACGTTCGCAGAGGTGGTCCGTCAAGACAGTTTCAATAGAGTTATCCACTATCCATCACGACGACATAATCTCTCAATAGCTGAAGAACAGGCATTAAAGGAAATCAGAGAAAATCCAGAAATCGTCATAAAACCTGCGGATAAAGGAGGCTCAGTGGTTGTTCAAGACAGGACAGCTTACATCACTGAAGTGGAGCGGCAATTAAACGATCGTAAATATTACCAAAAGCTGGACGCGGACCCTACAGCAGACATAAAAAAAACAATAGATGCAAGAATAGCCGAAGCTCTAAAAGCCAATTGGATCACAGAAAAAGAAGCACGGTTCCTTATGGTGAAGCATCCAGTCTGCCCAGTATTCTATACGGTTCCAAAGATTCACAAATCTTTACAGCAGCCACCAGGACGACCAATCGTCTCATCGAAAGGTTCCCTTCTAGAACCACTTTCGCAGTTTGTAGACCGCTCATTACGCAAGTTCATACCACAAATAGCATCATATATAAGAGATTCGGCACACCTTATGACAAGTCTACAAGACATCCACCTCGATCCCACATCAACTATATTGGTTACAATAGACGTCACAGCATTGTACACCTCGATTCCACAGACTGAAGCCATAGAAGTCATTATGAACATCCTCACCACAGAGCAAAAACCTCAAAGAATCCCTAATGCTTTCATAGTGGAATTGGCAAGTTTAGCACTACAGGAAAACTATTTTATGTTCCTAGGTAATTTCTACAAACAGATAAAGGGGACAGCAATGGGGGCCACCATGGCCCCCGACCTGGCAAATTTGTACATGTCAGAATTTGAAGAAAGGTGGGTGTATCAGAGCCCACATTATGCTTATATAAAAGAATGGAAGAGGTTCATTGACGATATATTTTGCATCTGGCAAGGTGGAGAGGAACGACTGCATGAATTCATCAGATGGCTAAACAGCTGTGATCCACATTTAAGATTCACTAGTCAACATGATTCACACACCATTGCCTTTCTGGATATCCAGATTTCATTGACAGACCAAGGGTTTCACTTTACCATTTTTAGAAAACCCACAGATCGCAATACCTTATTGCATTATTCATCATTTCACCCGAACCACCTAAGAGACAATTTACCAATAGGTCAATTTCTACGCTTAAGGAGATTGTGTTCAACTACAGCAAAATTCAAGGTACAGTCAGATGACATGTCTAAGAGGTTCTTACAAAGAGGATATCCGGCTGCAGTAGTAAGGAGAGCATATAAGAGGGCGAGATGGGCCAACAGAGATTTACTCCTCACACCTAAAATCCCACAGAAAAATGAAAGGATAGTATGTGTTCTCCCATACACACCACAAACACAGATGCTGAAAAAAAGTATCCTAAGACATTGGTCTCTCCTACAGATTCACCCAAGCTTTCGGGAAAAACCAATGTTTGCTCTGACTAAGGCGAAAAATGTAAAGGACCTTATGGTTCACTCTAACCTGTTACCTACAAGAGTAGAGCACATTAACCAGCAAGGCAGCCACAAGAAATACGGGAAATGTAGCGCTTGCAGCCATGTATATGAAGGCACTTCACTCATAATACCAGGTAGAAAAACCTTTTATTTTCAACATGAGTACAGCTGTGATTCAACACAAGTCATATATGCTCTCTGGTGTTTTTGCCATAAAATATACATAGGCAAAACTATGAGAAAGCTCAAAAACAGAATTCAGGAGCATGTCAGCCGTTTGAGACATCAGGTTGAAGGGGCACCCCTCACTGACCACTGGCGAGAGTTGGGCCATACACCAGAGGACTTTCAAGTAGCAGTGATATTTCAGCTTCACATACATCCAAGAGGTGGAGATCTGAATCTCAAATTGCTTCAAATGGAACAGAAATGTATCTACACATGGGATACTACAGCCCCCAAAGGGCTTAACCGTGAAATTGACTGGACAGTTTTTTCATAAATAGTTACAGCCACGGAGCAGCTCAGTAGCATATACCCTTACACAAGTTCCACAAAGCAGCTTAGAAATAAGATAGGAGTGAGCAGGGACACTGAAAGATGGATTAAGTTGACATATACGGGAACAGACCAATAAAGTACGGTAACTTGATAAAGTACAGCAACCTAATAAAGCGTAACAGATAGGGCTCGTGTTGGTGACGTAAATGATACTAACCATGGCGATACTAACCATGGCAGTACATTAGTATATTATAAGTCAGATATCAGCTTGGTTTGAAGATTATAGTAAGAGTGGATAGACCGCGAGATAGGCGTGCCCTAAGCGCTGTGATCTCCCTGACAAGACACAATATTATTGTAAGGAATCTGGGACACATCCCAGCAGTAACAACCTAAGGCACGCCCACAAGCTGGATCGCACGCCCATTGTCTCTCAGACAGTAAGCGGACGAGAGAGAGTTTAGTCCCCCACCAGGTCCGCATTATAAATCGAAGGGGTATTTAGGACTATCAAATGCATAGAATGCACACCTTAGGATATAGAAGGAAGTATTTTGAAATTAAGGAGACATGGAAAATAGGAGTTAATATATCGTACACATAAAGGTGGCAATCCAAAGGGCACAGATACAGCTAGCACCCCACACATAGATTGGAAGCTTTCGAGTAAGAATTCATGAAATGGGTTAGAGCTGTATATTAATAGTAAGATTCGAAGACTTTTTGGTAGGAGTTTACATCTATGCGTGCCAAGATCGGTGCAGCGCACTGCGATCAAACCCAACATAAATCCTCACCACTTATCAACGCCTAAACAATTCTAGCCACACCACGCCTAAGAGTCAACCAACATGCCCCCTTTTTTCCAAGACTGCAAGCGGACGTGAGAGAGTCTAGTTTCCCGTCAGGTCCGCAGTACCGTAACACAGTTCACCTGAGTCAGCCTCGATTCTGTGAAGAGAGCAGGAGGGAGCCCACGGTAAGTATAAAAGCACAGAATAGGCATAGACGCCCCAGACATGAAAATGAGGCGTCGTCCATGGCCAGAAGCATGGAAAATTTAAACGTAAGTGATTTCGACTTGACAATGGTGAGTGAGTAATTTGCAGCTATAATAGGTATAAAAGAACAGATTTATCGTTGTGAATTTTATTTAGTTGAAGATATACCAGCCACTGTGTACCCAGCAGGACGCAGTAGCTACCCCTCCTGTAGCCCCTGAAGCAGGCACATCTGTGCCGAAACATGGCCCATGCCGGGCAAGCAGAAGCGATCCTGTAAGAAGCTACAGAGACAGATGCCTCGATAAGTATTTATTCACTCACTAACGGGTCGCCTCAGCCAACAGGGAGTTGGGGTTTTATCAAAAAGAAAAATTGTGACAGAAAAATTACATGACTTCAAGATTTTGCTAATAAAGAGCAATAGACGGGGCGAATACAAGGACAGCCACAGATTGGTTGCCCTTAAAAACAGCCACCGTACAAAAAACACCATTACACAAGTATTCCCTTATATCGATGTATGTTGAAGAATTAATTGCATCAGTAGCATGGGATCTTCTTAGTGTTTGGGTAATTGCCAGGTTCTTGTGGCCTGGTTTTGGCCTCTGTTGGAAACGGGATGCTGGGCTCGAGGGACCCTCGGTCTGACTCAGCATGGCAATTTCTTATGTTCTTATATGTTCTTCTGCAAAGAGCTCCTGACTCTCAGAGAATGAGTGCAATCTCTGGAGGCCAGAGTGGCAGATCTGGAGGAGTCGAGGTAAACAGAAAGGTATACAGGTAGAGTCCTTCATGTCTAGTTTTGATTTTAAAAATTTTTCCCAGGAATTTATCAGAGTTTATTATGACAAGAACAAAAAACAGTAGAAATTAAGCAGTGGACAAATGTGGCTCATTTTTCTGGATAAATATCAGAGTTTATTGTGGACTGAAGCCAGGTCAATGAAACAAAAAAATGTATTTATTTGTTTATTAATATTAAGTAGATTCTTCCCCTCACCCACTCAGCAGCATCCTTATCTCTCTTCCCATCCCCCAGCATGTCCCTTTCTCTACCCTGAGAATCTCCCTCTTCCACCCTTCCCATGACCACCATTGCAGCAGCATTCATCCTTACCAGTGGTGGCTCCAGGCTTCTCCTCTCTCCTTCAGCAGCAGCAGCTTACTGAGGCTCCCATGCCTATAAGAAGCACTGCACTTCTGCTTTTGTGTGGAGCCAGGAAACCTGCCAGAAAGTGCTTCTTATAGGCATGGTCTGCTTCAAATACTGCACTGGCAGCACCAAGCAGCAGGCACTTTGACTGCTTGGAGGAAGAAAGAGTCAGGCGCTCACTCTCCAGTGCCACATCAGCGACACTGGAGAGTGAGTGCTTTTGCTGGAGGGGGATGGGACTTGAAACACTGCAGGTGCTTTGGCGTGCACTGGCTTCCAGCAGTTGCTGGAGGCCTTGAGACACTGCATCTGCAGCTCTACAGCTGCTTTTTAATCAGCCTAAAATTAGGGTGAAAATCAATTTAAACTGATTATTGCTTTTAGAAAAATCCAGCAATTTATGGGTGAAAATTGATTTAAACTGAAAACAAAGGACTCTATAAATATAGAGGAGACCTTCAAGAACATAGTAGAGACTAGGTCCCAACTCCAGTCAAGTAGCACTTGTGCTGCTATGAAGCATTAAGGTCACCATGCAGAAGACCAAAACTTCACCCTCCAGGTGATGCATTATCCTCTCGCATCAAAGATGTGTCTCCAGGCTGTGTGCCCAGGAAAGAAGAGTTAGGATGGCCATTATAGTGGGCGATTCAATCATTAGAAATGTTGATAGCTGGGTGGCTGATGGATGTGAGAATTGCTTGCTGGTTACTTGCCTGCCTGGTGTGAAGGTAGCGGATCTCATGCACCACCTAGATAAGATTTTAGAGAGTACTGGGGAGGAGCCACCTGTAGAGGTACATGTGGGTGCCAATGACATAGGAAGGTGCAAGAGGAAGTTTCTGGAGGCTAAATTAGGCTCTTAGGTAGAAAACTGAAATCCGAAATCTCCAGGGATACATTCTCAGAAATGATCCCCATTCCATGTGCAGGACCCCAGAGGCAGGCTGAGCTCCAGAATCTCAATGCATGGATGAGACGATGGTGCAGGGAAGAGGGTTTTAGATTTATTAGGATCTGGGGAACTTTTTCGGGAAGGGGGAGCCTATTCCAAAGGGATGAGCTCCACCTTAAACAGAGTAGAACCAGGCTGCTGGCACTATCCTTTAAAAAGGAGACAGAGCAGCTTTTAAACTAGATGATGGGGGAAAGCTAACAATCACTCAGAAGCACATGATTCAGAATAATGTATATTTAAAGAAGACTAAGAGAACAGGGAAACTATGGCATCCTGATAGAGAGGTAACAATACATGATAAAGTAACCCAGGGGCCTTTAAGTAAAGATGAGACAGAGCAAAAAGATCCCAAATTACCCCTGTCAAATGATAAGCAGATTGTTAATGCAAACAGAAAACATATTTTGAAATGTCGTATGCAACTGCTAAAAGACTGAAAAATAACATGGGAGAATTAGAATATATAGCACTGAATAAAGAAGTAGATATAATTGGCATCTTAGAGAGGTGGTGGAAGGAGGATAACCAATAGGATACTTTGATACCAGGATACAAATTATATCACAATATAGGGTGGTTCAAATTGGGGGAGGTATGGCACTATATATATTAAAGAGGGCATAGAGAAAAACAGGATAAAAGTTCTGCAAGAACCAAACTGTAGTGGTGGAATCCTTATGGATTGAAATTCCATATGAGAAAGGCAATAAAATAGCAGTGGGGGAGTATTACCATCCATCTGAGCAGAATGAACAGACAATGAAATGCTAACATAAATTTGGGAAGCTATCAAAATTAGCAACACAGTAATAATTGGTGATTTCAATGACCCTGGCATTGACTGCATAAATGTCACATCAGGACATGCTATGGAAGTAAAGTTTCTAGATGAAATCATTGACTAATTTATGGAGCAGCTAGTATAAGAACCAACAAGAGGAAGAGATATTTTTTATCTAATCCTTAGTGGAACACATGATTTGATATGAGATGTAATAATGTTGGGGCCACTTGGCAACAATGATCATATATGATCACATTTGAGTTGATAACTGGAGGAAAAACATTAAAGAAATCTACTTCAAAAGCATTTAATTTTCAAAAGGGAAATTATGAGAAAAATGATTAGAAAGAAACTGAAAGGAGAAACTGCAAAGGACACTGTTCAAGAGTACCATCTTGGAAGCCCAGACCAGATGTATTCCACATATTAAAAAAGGTGGAAGGAAGGCCAGATGACTGCCAGCATGGTTTTAAGGTCATGTGAGAGAGGTTATTATAGCAAAAAGAACATCTTTCAAAAAATGGAAATGGGATCCAAATGAAAAAAAAAAAGGAAATAGCATAAGCACTGGTAAGTTAGATGCAAAGCATTGATAAAGAAGGCAACACATAATTTGAAAAGAAGCTTCCTGAACTTCCTGAAGAAACATTCATAATATTTTCAGGTACATTTGAAGCAAAAAAACTGCAAGGGACTCAATTGGACTATTAGATGATGGGTGCACTAATGGAGGGCAAGTCTATAGCAGAGAGATTAAATGATTTCTTTGTTTCAGTTTTAACTGAGGAGGATGTAAGGCAGATACCTAAAGAATGTGTGGAAGGGGATGGAATGATTTCCCTATGAGGAAAGGCTAAAGAGGTTAGGGTTCTTCAGCTTGGAGAAGAGATGCCTGAGGGAAGATATAATAGAGGTCTATAAAATAATGAGTGGATTGGAATGGGTAAATGCAAGTTAGTTGTTTACAATTTCAAAAAGTACAAAGACTAGGGGACATGCAATGAATTTATTAGCTCATACGTTTAAGACAAATAGGAGAAAATATTAGGGATGTGCAGGAAAAAAAAATTTGTGTTTGTTTTTCGGTTCGTTTTTGGGAGATGTTTTCCCACAAATTTCAGTTTGAGTCTCCAGCCTAGTCCTAGGCCCAATGCATGGGTCTCGACTAAAGCCCAGACCCAACATGACACTGCGGCTCAGTCCAGAGGCCAGGTCCCGATGCCAGAACTTCAGCTGGTCCCAGGCCTGATGCTGTGACCCGATCTGGAGGCTGGGTCCCAACACTGGGCAGACCCAGGCCCAACACCATGACCTGACCCAGAAGCCGGGTCCCAATGCTGGGGCCTAGGCCCTGATGCCAGGGCCTTGTCCAGGAGGCTGGGTCCCAATGCCTGGGTCTCAGCCTAGGGTCAGGCCCAGGCCTCGGAGCCCAGGCCTGGAAGCTCCACATGGTCCTCTTCTTTCTTTTTCCTGAAGCACAATAATGGTGTCCACTGGGGCTGCACCAGAGTTAATTAACTCTGGCGCATTCACCCCAGTGTTCAGCGCCATTTTGATGTAAGGCAATTGTACAACATATGGCTATTGCCCCAGTGGATGCCATCGTGTTTCAGGAAGAAGAAAGAAGAGGATGCGTGGAGCTTCCAGGTCTGGACTATAATGCCTGGGTCTGACCTTGAGACAAGATTCAGGCATCAGGACCCAGCCTCCTGGGTGAGGCCCTGGCATTGGACCTGGGTCTGAGCAGAGTCCCTGGCATCAGGACTCAGCCTCCGATTTTCAGGGCCTCCCAAATGAAACAAATTAGCCTTATTCGTCATGTTTTGCACTTTCATTTTAAACAAATGCACATCCCTAGAAAATATGTTTTTACTCAATGCATAATTAAACTCTAGAATTCTTTGTTAGAGGATATCGTAAAAGCTGTTAGTGTAACTTGGCTTCAAAAAGGTTTGGAAAAGTTCCTGGAAGAAAAGGCTATAAACCATTATGAAGATCGACTTAGGGAAATCCATTGCTTATCACTGGGATAAACAACATGGCATCTATTAAACTTAGGAAATCATGCCAAGTACTTGTAACCAGGATTGGCAACTGTTGGAAACAGGATGCTGAGCTTGATGGAGCTTTGGTCTGACCCAGCATGGTAAAACTTATGTTCTTTTGACCTATGAATCACAACTCTATTGTAGGAATTTTGTGGGGTTTTTGCTGAGAATTACTGCTGAGAATTCAGTGAAGGGATGTTGCGACCGCAAGGCCTGTGGGTCCTGATGCGGGCACGGCCTAAGGCTGGTGTTGAGGGCTTGGAAGCATGGTCGCTAGCTCATGGGAGAGTGTGAGCCCCTGGACCTCAGCATGACTCAGGGAGGAGCCCCAAGGTACACCGTAGGAGGTGAGAGTGTAGGAGCTCAATCCTATGAACAATCGTTTGAATGAGAAAACTGAGAATTTCTAGTTAATAACGCCAGCATTGAAATGCATTGAAACGCACAGCCATATTGAATGTACTAACATTTGATACGCAATGGCATGCACTACGCACTCACGTACTGACATTCAGTGAAACGCACTACCATTTTGTAATAATATTTTGTATTGTATTAATACGATTGCTGCTATAAAATGTCTAACATATCATGTCTATTTTATGACGTGTGCAATGGTCTGATTATAAGCTACACCTACTTGAAAGAATGTATAAAAGTTCACTCCCCACGGGGAGTGGCATGCAGTTTGTACTAAGCCTTTGTCTTAGCTGCATCTTGCTGGCAATAAAAGTCTATCTTTACGGATCAGTTGTCTGGACCTCTTTCCTGACTTTTTACTGACGGTTACATTAGCGTGCAAGCATGGGCGGAGCAGGATCAAGAAGGACTGGAACTAAGGCATGGAACTTCAGTGCAGGAACAAGGCAGGGTCAGCTCTCCACTGGACCTCCCCGTGCCAGTGTGACCCAGCAACGCAATGCTGGTCACAGGAGTAGTCCTCCGGCCACTCAATAGCCCTTCCGGACCCACCGCTTGGGAATGAAGAATGTGTGAGGCCAGATGGAGGCTGAGAGCAGGAACAAGACAAGACAGGAATTCAGGAACTTGGAAGACTCAGACGAAGACTCAGGATACTCAGGACTCTGACAAGGATTCAGGTTACTCAAAAGACACGGACAAGGATTCAGGTTACTCGGAGGTCTCAGGCAAGGATTCAGGACTCAGACAAAAGTACTGGGTGAGAACTGAATCGCAACGTGCCCTACACAGCCACTCATGGCTGGTCGCGGACCACTCTGAGCGCGAAGCAGACTCCAGGCGAAGAAGTGGAACTTGAGACTGGAACATGTCACAGATTCAGTAGAGGCCTGCACTGGGGCGCGCCCTACACAGTCTTCTGTGGCTGGACGCAGACCACGCTGGAGTGGAGCAGGTTCTGGCAGAGTCTTGGGCATGGACGGAAGCAGGCACAAGGGACTCCGAAGACCGGGAAAGGATTCAAGACTCAGGATTCTCAGAAGCAAGGCATTAAAAACAGAAGTCTTCCGGAGGCTTGCACTGCAGATGAGAATGAGGCAATGTGCCACGAGTCGCCCTACACAGTCCCCCATGGGCTGGTCACAGACCACGATGGTGGCACGCCAGGAAAGGTGGACACAAGGAATCTGGGAACTGGTTGCAAAGGCAAAGACGAAGACATTAGGACCAGGACATCAGGAACACAGAACACCTGGACATCTGGAACATCAGGACATGGAACATCAGGACTTTCAGGAACGGAACCATGGAACATCAGGATTTCTAGACATCAGGACCAAGGAACATCTGAAACAGGACATGGACATGGAACAGGCGATGAAGGACAAGACCAGGAACATCAGGATGAGAAGATCAGGAACATGAAACAAAGAGCCATCTTATCAAGTGAAGACCAAGGAGGACCTTGATCTGGTGAAGAGAAGAATGGACGACTATGGGTCCCAGATCCAAAGGCCCCAAGGAACAGGAACTGAGCCTTTTCATATGGCTGAACCAGGAAGTGAGCAGATGAGGACTTCCAGTGGGGCCACGGGCTTTTCCCGCTGTTGGCCCTTTAAATAATAATAAGAGGCACAAGCCGGCACCTAGAGGAGGGCCCAGAAAGTGGAGCATGACCACAGACAGCGGCGGCCTCCAGGTTATGAAGAACGAAGGAGCAAGCAGGCATCAGAGGCGGCCTCTGAGACGCAGGACAGCGTCGCAGAGGCAGCGGCTTCCCTTGCTGCTCAGGGAGGAGGAGCCAGGTGGCCTCCGGCCGTGGACATGGAAGGCAGCAGTGGTGGCACCATGCTGTGCAAGAGTGGAGTCAGTGGCTGTGGGTAGGCCACGAAAACAAAGAGCAGCAGCCCCTCCTGCCGCGAAAGGAATCCCAGCAGCGTCCTGCTGCGATGAAGAAGGCAGCAATGGCAGCCAGGCTGTGGGGAGCAGCCTAGCAGTGAGTCAGGGCCTGCTCATGGGATGGGCTCTGCGAGCAAGATCACAACAAGGGATGTGAGTATTAATGAGATCCTGTTGCAGCAAGACTAAGACATCAGAGATGTTTGAGAAACAAATTAAGATCTGAATTCTTGAGAAAAATGAATGTAAAGTGTACTTATTTTTGCTGTAGTGCTTATCTCTGTTGTGATTCCCGTGACTCATCTGCTTTGTGATTTTATTATTGTGAATTGACTGTTGGTTACCCTTGAAGATTAAAAGTTATAATTTTGTATTTAATCCAGTAAGGGAGGCTCTAATTATTTAGTCCAAGGTTGTAGGATCATGGAGTGAGTCTGCTTGCCTAAGGAAAAGAAGATTAAGGATTTTGCTTGAAGATTGCAGTCAGATGGTCACAGAAGGGAAAGGGGGGATTTTTATACTTTTCCCTGTCCAGCCTCAGAGAATACATCCCTTCTCTCTGGATCAGATTAACCCACCCTCTACTTGGCCATGCTGGTGCCAGGACATTAATCACTCAGCAGCATACACATTTTTATTTTATGTGCCCAGAGAAGGGGTTACATTTACATTATTAGAAAAGCCTTCCCCCTTTACCTCTTTAAGGAGTGCCACAGTGAAGTTTATAGCAGGAGACAGGGGCCCAAGCCCATGGCATCTATGCTGTCTTGCCTCTTTTTCTGGCCTCTCAAACTGACCCACCTTGCTCCAAGGTTTCTTCTGAGCCCCTTTTGCCACTCTTCCTGACATGACAGCAGTGGAGGCCTCTGCCTCCCAGGCAGCCTCTAAGACTTGACCTTCCTGACAACCTCAGGGCTAGTCTGCCTGACAGCTTCTGGGTGGGTGACTCTCTGAGAGCTTATGTGCTTTTGAAATAAGACACCAATAGACTCACCTGGTCCTATCAATCAATGTTTCTACTCTTTGACAGCTAAGAGAAAGCATGTTTTGAAAGCCTTAGAGAATTTTGAATGAGAAGGCTATTTACCTGAAGAAGGCTTTTTAGAATGTTTGAATAATTGTAGTTTTATAGACATAAGCTTGCTAGCCCTGCAGGTACAGAGAAAATTGAGCAAGTCAGAAGTCAACTCCAGTAATTTAGTTTAATGATTTATTACTCGCTATCTCCAAATACAGATGAAAGTGAGTTACAATAAAACAAACATAAATGTAAAATACAATAACAGGTAAAAAAACATACATTAAAATAAATGAATCAATATACAAGAATGACTAGTGCTCACTGATGTCCAAGAAGTTATTAATCTTAAACACTGGAGCCAAATGCTTCACAGAACAAATGTGCTTTTAGCATTTTTTTTAAACTGCATCATGTCAGACAGGAGACTCAATGGTTCTGGGAGTGCATTCCATGCTATAGGACCTCCTATAGAGAATGCACAATTATGTACCTCAACCAGGTGAGCAAGGTTAGGTGTTGGAACCTCCAACAATCCTTTGTTGGTTGACCGAAGTGCTCTAACCAGCTTATATATTCTCAAAATGGAATTCAACCAGATTGGTTTAATCTCATAAATTTATTGATCAATAGGAGCATTTTATATTTCACATGCCAGAAAATGAGTAACCAATGTAGGTTAGCCAACATAAGTGTGATGTGATCACAAATTGCTGTTCCAGTCAAAAGTTATATCAGTCACCAAAGGAGATGCAGGAGAATTGAAAGGTCCAAGCTTAGAGATTGTGCATAGAAAAACAAATTTTTCTTTTATTTTAAATCGGCAACTCTATTGCTCAAGTGACAAGCATAATAGTTCTCTATAGGCAACTCTATTGCTCAAGTGTCAAGCATGAGCAATGGAGTTGCCGATTTAAAATAAAATAAAAATTTGTTTTTCTATGCACAATCTGTAAGTTGGACCTTTCAGTTCTCTTACATCTCCTTTGGTGACTGATATTGAATATTTGGAGTGCATACTTTGGCTCCGAGTTTTTGTGATTTTGGATTTCTCCAATCAAAAGTTATGCCACACTGCTTTGGACAATTTGTAACAGTCTCAAAGTGGAACAGAAAGACCCAACAACAGCGAGTTACAATAATCTATTGGAGGAAAAATTAAAACTTGCAATGTAGTACGTAAACCAGCAGGTTCTAATAGCAGTTTCAGTCTCCGTTATAAATGTAATTTCATGAGAGATGACTTAACCGATGCCTTGAATTGGCACTGCATTGTTAAGTTGGTATCAATCATAATTCCTAGATTTTGTACAACTGATTTAATTAGGATTTGAAGACCATCAAAGGCAATAGCTGATAGATAATCTCTGGAAAAGAATCATGTTAGAATAATTATTTCTGTTTTGGGTACATTGGAAAGCAGTTGATTGTGAAACAGCCATTGTTTAACAGAAGACAGACATAGAGCAAGAACATTCACAGTTGTTGTCCAAGATGCTATAACTGGAAAAAATAATATGTCATCTGCATACAGTTTATAAGATGCCCCAAAAGATGGCCAACAGCTGACCAAGAGGGGTCAGATAAATATTAAAACGTGCAGCTGATAAGGCTGAACCCTGTGGAATTCCAGTAGGCATACGATACCATGAAGAAATGTTAGTGTTAATTCGCACTTGCTGTTGATGGTCTTCAAGATAAGAAGTAAACTAAAAAGGTACCATGACTATGTCACTGATCTCGGATAACCGGGAGATCATATCATTCACTGTGTTGAAGGCTGCAGTGATATCTAATAGGACCATGATGAATCCCTTGATCAAATCAATGGAAAATGGTATCAGTACTAGTAAACTATAACATTCGGTATTACATTGTTTACGGAAACCAAACTGATATGCATCAAATACAGAATTATCAGTAATAAAATCAGAAAGTTGCTGTAACACTGCTGTCTATTATTTTGAAGACAAAAATGAGGAAATAAATCGGGTGATAATCTGTGGGGGTCTAGTGTGGGTTTCTTCAATAAAATATCAATCACACACTCTTTTGGCTCTCACACACCTTATGTATTCCGGGCACCGAAATTGTAAACAATATCCCAAGATGCTGGTACACCTGGTTTCTTCTTTGAATATTTGGGAATAGCTATTGTCTCACAACACACTATACACTATAATTTTGTAGGACCAGTGCTCATAGGGTCAAGGTATTTTACCAGACTCTTTGATGGTTTCTGGTCCAATTTACTTTATATTTTTTTTTGTAACTATTTTTATAATTTTTTGTAACTTCTACTTTCCATCACACTGATGAGAACT